>NW_022589723.1:17708345-18052901 GCF_004348235.1 Phoca vitulina
AAGAAAGAAAGAAAGAAAGAAAGAAAGAAAGAAAGAAAGAAAGAAAGAAAGAAAGAAAGAAAAAGAAGAAAGAAAAAGAAAAACAGGGAGAAAATGAGAATACAGCATGTATTTGCTTTTATATCCCCAGAAAATCTACTGGAATTCTTAGTAAGCCACTAATAATGGTAGTTAACTGGAACAGGAATTGAGCAGATGGGGCCTGGAGGTAGGATGAGGACTTTTCATAGATGCCTTTTATAACTTTATGTTTTACTGTGTTTATTTACTTACTTAACTTGTTAATTTACTTATTTATTTAATGAGCATTTACTACCTATTAAAAATTGAATCAAACAATTTTTTTATATTGTAATTATTATAAAATCTAACTTTCTTAAAATGGTTTCAAAGGGCTTGCACAGACTGACCCCTGCTCCCCTTGGCTCCTACCCCGACTCCCCTACACACACCCCCCTGCTCACTTCGCCAGAGCCTTGGACCTGCTTTCACCTCCTCAGATAGGTCAATTTATTTCCCACTTCAAGGACTCTGTCACCAGGCACAACTCAAAATTCAGCTTTAAAATCTCTCCTCGGTTTTTTTTTTACTTCCTCAATCTAAATTTGGCATCACCAACTCCTGCTACTGTCATCCTTTTCTTTTTTTCCCTTTACACTACTTAGTTTAATTTTCAATTAACGATTTGTTTAATGGCTACATCCACATCTTTGAGGCTGTAAATTCTGTAAGAGTGAGGCTCGTATGGATTTTGTTTACCATTTTAGCACCTGTCATCTTGCACAAAGTAGGTGACTAATAAATACTAGTTGAATGGAAATTTTTAAAATCCTGGTTGGAGGTGGAGGATAGAGAATGGGAAGGAGGGCAGGGACAAGGCCAAGAACTGTTATTTCTAGAAAGTGGAGGTCAAACTGGCTTCCCATAGCTCAATCCTTTGTTACGTGATTACTCAGATGTGCCATTTAGTTTCACATAAGACCAATGGAGACCATCAGAAATGGATTTGAGCGTTTTCTGAGTAAAAGTGGGAGAGGTTGCAAAAGTCAGCCTCCCACGGAAAAGGTCCACCCATCGTCTAAGAGAAATAAATCCTCCCTGTATCTAGATTTAGACTTCCAGAAAGCTAGGCATAGCCGATTTGCTCTTGAATGTGTTAACATTCAGAATCACCCATGGTCCACAGGAAAAGTTTGAGCGGAGGCCTCTGGGGACTGCAGGAAAGAGAGGACTGGAGCAGGCTCCATTCCCCCTCACGCTGGAGGGAAAGATGTGAAAGAACCAGACTGGCCTGGGTCCAGCTACTTAGTGTGACCCTGGTTATGCCACCCTCGGAGTTTTTGGAGACCGAGCAACCAGACTTTGGGAAATCTGAAGCTACTGAACTATTGGATAAAATTGCCCTGGAGGAAGCAAACCCACCACTGGGGGTAGAGGATGAGGTTATCCCTGGATGCAGTGGAAATTCTCCTGAAGAAAGGAAATTAGGATTTAGGGAGATAGGTTTTAGACTAGAGGGCATTGAACATGGGTCTGCAGAGCTTGTTGGCTGGCTCAAGGGACATGCTCCCAGGGTAGGGAGGTGGATTGGCTGCACGGGACAGCAGATCAGGAATTCCCGGGGCTGGGGTTGGAGGGGTGGGGCACAGCCATGGGAGTCCCTGATATGGTTAATACCACTGGGGCTACATCTGGTAGCGAGAAATTTTCTCTCTGTTGCCTTGTCTTGCTCTCTGTCTCTGTCTCCCTGCCCCCACCCCTACTCTCTCTCCCTCTCTCCCTACATTGCGCTTTTCTTCTAAAAGCCCTACCCTCCAGAAAAATCTTGTTATACAAGTTACAGCTTGGTTTCAGCTGTGTGGTGGGAAAGAGAGAAGGGCCTATGGAGAGCAAGAGAGAGCAGCCTACAAGAAGAAAAACCTGACCACAGGATGTCATCTAAAGCACTCAGCACTTGGGAGCCAGCAGGAGGTAGGTGATCACCAGCACAGATCTGTGGAATATGAAACTAGAGCATACTCTGGGGGAATTTCCAAAAACATGTGCACACTGGCGGGGTTGAGGAAAAGAGAGTCGGGTGAAAGACTGGATTTGGCAGGGGGATGGAGGTTGGGTTGTGCGATCAAGGATGGGGACATAAGCCATTTTAACGTGGACATTAAAATTTATGTGTGCAGGGACGGCTGGGTGGCTCAGTCAGTTAAGCATCTGCCTTTGGCTCAGGTCATGATCCCAGGGTCCTAGGATCGAGTCCCGCATGGGGGGGGGGGGGTTCCTGCTCAGCAGGGAGCCTGCTCCTCCCTCGGCCTGCCACTCCTGCTGTTCTCTCTCTCTTTCTGATAAATAAGTAAAATCTTAAAAAAAAATTATGTGTGCAGTGAGTAATAGGCATGAGATTATTTATAGTAGCATTGTTTGTAATAGCCAAAAGCTGGAAATAACTTAAAATCTTAGAATGGGCACATTGTCGATATCACACAGAGCAATACCCCACAGCAGTGAAATTGAGCCAGAGGTATAAGCAACAACACGGATAAATCTCGGACATGATGTTGAGTCAAATAAGCAAATTACCAAAGAATGGTTCCTTTTAAGTAAAGTTCAGAAAGAGATAAAACGGTTGCTTAGAGGTGACACACATACGCTAAAAATATACAGAAAAGGCAAGGAAATGATTATCACAAAGTCATAAGACTCAGAAGCATATTGGTGGGGGGAGGTAGGCAGAGACATTGCTTCTGGAAGTCTGGGAATCTATTATTTAACCTGGGTGTTAAACTATACATGTATGTACACGATTTTGAAAAAGAAAAAAAAGAGATTAGTTTCATACCCATAAGTTAGCATACCAACCTGGATATACCAATATATACAGTATATAATATTGTATATTTGTAAACCTGAAGTGTTTACTTAACTATATATATTGAACATCTTTGGCTATCAATGATATTCTTCTAGGGCATCTTTTTTTTTCTTCCAAGATTTTATTTAAATTCAAGTTAGTTAACATAGAGTGTAGTATTAGTCTCGGGAGTAGAATTTAGTGATTCACCAGTTGCATATAACACCTAGTGCTCATCGCAAGTGCCCTGCTTAATGCCCATCACCCATTTGGCCCATCCCCCCCACCCACCTCCCCTCCAGCAACCCTCAGTTTGTTTCCAAGAGTTAAGAGTCTCTTATGGTTTGCCTTCCTCTCTGATTTTATCTTTATTTTTTCCTTCCCTTCCCCTAAGGTTCATCTGTTTTGTTTTGTAAATTCCACATGTAAGTGAAATCCTGTGGTATTTGGCTTCCTCTGACTTATTTTGCTTAGCACAATATACTTAAGGCTCCATCCATGTCATTGAAAATGGCAAGATTTCATTCTTCATAATATATATATACAGGGATGCCTGGGTGGCTCAGTCGGTTAGGCATCTGCCTTCGGCTCTGGTCGTGATCCCAGGGTCCTGGGATCGAGTCCCGATCGGACTTCCTGCTCAGTGGGGAGCCTGCTTCTCCTTCTGCCTGTGCTCTCTCTCTCTGACAAATAAATAAATAAAATCTTTAAAAAAATAATAATAATGTATATATACATACACCACATCTTCTTTATCCATTCATCAGTCGATGGACATGTAGTCTCTTTCCATAATTTGGCTATTGTTGATAATGCTGCTACAAACATTGGGGTATATATATCCCTTTAAATCAGTATTTTTGTATCCTTTGGATAAATACCTAGTAGTGCAATTGCTAGATCGTAGGGTAGTTCTATTTTCAACTTTTTGAGGAACCTCCATTCTGTTTTCCAGAGAGGCTGCACCAGCTTGCATTCCCACCAGCAGTGTAGGAAGGTTCCCCTTTCTCCACATCCTCGCCAACATGTTGTTTCCTGACTTGTTAATTTTAGCCATTCTGACAGGTGTGAGGTGGTATCTCATTATGGTTATGATTTGTATTTCCCGGATGATGAGCACTGTTGAGCATTTTTTCATGTGTCTGTTGGCCATTTGTATGTTTTCTTTGGAGAAATGTTACAGCATGTTTTTTAATAGCCATAATTTATTTAACCAATCCCTATTTTGAGCATTTAGGTTGTTCCTAGTATTTTACTGCTATAAGTTATGCAGCAGTGAACATCCTTGTAGTTTGATTTTTGCACATATCTTTCAAAATGATGATGAAAAAAAGCAAAGATTTAGTTTGAGTGTGGCGTTGTGGAAAAGGAAGTTAGAGCAATTATAAGAGACTTCCTGGGCTGTATGTCTGGACACCTGAGTAAGGGGAAGTCAAGTTAGACAGATATGAGCTAATATCTGGAAATGGCTCAGAACAGGCAAGTACTATGTAATTGTTTGCTACTGTTACTGGTTTTGGTAAGAAATAGAGGCAACTATCTCATGTTTATTATCATTTCAATTCCTGTCACCTCTTTCTTCCCCAGCTTTATAGATATAATTGACATATAACATTGTATTTTGCCCCCTAAATAAGCACTGGGTCCAGATGTGAGCTGGGGTCCGTCTACAAGAGGCTTCATGGTGGGGAGGAAAAGGAAGTCCACCTTCTTTCAGGGAGGAACCAGCTGTACCAAGAGTAATCAGGTTGAGGAGTTCACTTGGGAAAGTAGCAAAAGGATAGAGTTGGTAGACAAATAGTGCCTTAGCAGAAAATCACAACTTTTTTGTCCAGAGGGAGAGGGTAAGGCTAGAATAACTGCCCTTTGCATACTTTCAATAGAGCTCTGCCTCTTCTACATATTTCCTCTAAGTAGAGGTAACGAATGTTTACTGTCCTGACCACTATGCCTTGTAGTTTTCATACACACTATTGGATTCGGTCTTCAAAACCACCTGTGAAGGTCATCTTCCAGCCCATCCTAGAGAAACTGCATCTCAAGGCAATTAAAACGTTGGGCTAAAATTACACACAATAATAATTGAAGGGCCAAAATTTGAACCCAGCACTATCTGATGCAATACCTATGTTCTTTCCATCACACCAACATGTCACTCAATTTTGTTATCTGTGACTCTTAAGACACCAGACCTCTAGGAGTAGGAGGCTAGTGAAATTCTAATTTTGGGAGGCTCTGTTCAATGCTCCCAAAGGCTTTATTAAACATCATGTGCAATAATCCAAACACTTGTCCTTTCAAATATAATTTGAAATAGACAATAAAATATCCAAATATAAATATATAAAATACAAATGATATAAAATATCAAAAGTTAGAGGAAGTATTGAAAAAAAAATTATCTTAGGTAATATATTACATCTCTTAAATCTTTCCCTTACTGCATACATTATAAAAAGGAAATTGTATTGAACTAAAAAGGATCAAATTATAAATTAAAATTTCATCCCACCTTTAGTTATAGACTCTTTGAGTGTTAAACTCCTATCAAACTTGGGATGCTACCTCAGCCTGGCATTGAGAATCGCATATAGTAGACATCCAGTAAATATGTACTTATCAAGACCATATAAAAAAATTTCTAAAAAAGACAGTGGGAGAAGATATTTACAACTCATACAACCAGCCAGCAAAAGATCAGTTTCCAGGAGTGCCGGGGTGGCTCAGTCGGTTAGGCATCCAACTCCTGATCTCAGCTCAGGTCTTGATCTCAGGGTCGTGAGTTCAAGCCCCACATTGGGCTCCAGGCTGGGTGTGGAGCCTACTTAAAAAAAAAAAAAAAAAAATCAGCCATTAACTGGCAATTCACAGAAGAATAAACACTAATGGACAAGAAACAATAGGGTAAAAATGTTTAACCTCACTGGTGATAGGAAACTGCAAATAACGAGAACAATTTCATACCAATGAGGGTTGCCAAAAATATTCGAGTGTGACAGAATCAGATGTTGGTAAAATATGGGAAAATGAGAATTCTCATCATTCTTCACTATTCACAACCACTTTAGAAAGGAATTTGACAGTATTCGGTAAAATTGACTACCCTAAACCTAACAATTCCATTTTCTGGGGGAAACTTAGCCCATGTATGCATATAGTACAGAGAGTACTATTTGTAATAGCAAAAAATTAGAAGTGACACATCTATACATAGAACAAAGAATAAATCAAGTATGGCATATTCTTATTTAATTTTACATAATAGTCAAAATGAGTAAGTATTCAAGTATCAATATGAATAAACGTCTAAAATTCTGATAAATTAAAAAAAATCAAAATGCAGAATGACATATGTATAGAATGACAGCTTTACTAAAGTTTAAAAACCACACAAAACTCTACCATATGTGTAAAAAATTCAGTGTGTAGTAAAAACATGAAAATGTGGGTAGACTGAAACATCTCAACCTCAGGATAGTGGCTCTGGGAGGGGGGAGAATGGGATGAGGAAGGGGAAACAAAGGGACTTCAACTACTTCTAGAACATTCTGTCTCTGAAAAGATTTGAAGCAAACAAGATAAACGTTAAGATTTATTAAACTTGGGTAGTAGGCACACGTTTGCTATATTGTTGTTCTGTGCTCTTCTACAGTTTTCGTTAAGCCAACAGCAAAACTAATGAGTATTGAATTGTACCTAAGAAAGGTAGTAAGCACACTTAATAATATGCTTCAGTGTTGGATGCCAAAAGTCTCTATGATACTGGACAAAAATATTTGGAAGTAGAGGCAGTTCTCTGGCAGACCAACAATTTTTTTAAAAAGGAGACTAGGCTCACTCAAGTATAAGCTTTCTTAATATATACTATTTTTCTATAGCAAAATAAGTGAATGCAATTTAAATTTGAAATAACTCCTGAGTTATGATAAGGATGGCAAATCTAGAGTAATTATGAAAAATGGTAATACAAAAATGAATGCTTTACTTTTACCTGACACACACAAAAATATGTAAGAAAATTATTTTCTTTCAGAAAAGTCAGACATTTAATCTAGAAAACATATTACATATCAACTGTGCACATGAGATCTAAGCTACTTAAATGAAAAACTAAGTAAGCAATTAATAAAGCATAGTAGACAGAATCGCAGAGACCACATCCAAATTTTTCCAGAAAGTGAATCATAGTTTTTTGGAAGTTACAGTATTTATCTAAAAATGAAGGGGTGCCTGATTGGCTCAGTTGGTTAAGCGGCTGACTCTTGATTTCGGCTCGGGTCATGATCTCAAGGTCCTGGGATCAAGCCCGATGTGAGGCTCTGCGCTCAATGGGGAGTCTGCTTGAGATTCTTTCCCTCCGCGCCTCACCCCAACTCCTGCACTCACTCTCTCTCAAATAAACCTTTAAAAAAAAATAAAAATGAAGAGCCCTCGGAAATATACCCAAACTATATTCAATATTTGATTATCATTCAGTTGAAATATTTTTAAAGGTGCTCAGGGTACCAAAATGATTAAAAAAAAAAAACAAAAAACTATTAAGACCATCTCTCTGTATATCTCTATATTTGGAAAATAGTTTTAACAAGTCACAAAAATATTGATATAAAAATTTTGATTTGGGACCAGAAGCATATTTCCAGTGATAATACTGTGTTTTCCATCATGAGTTCTACAGAGTAATCTGAGAATGAATTTAGGGAGCTTACTTACGTCATACTGAATCCACATGCACTGAGATGTTCTCATTTAACACGGAGAAAGCAAATAGCAAACATCATTCAAAACTACAACAGACTAGCTATCTATAATGAATCCAAGTACAGTAAATATTACTTAATGAAATAACAAATTTATTAGTTAGTTCATTCCTAAGTTGATCTGACATGCTGGAAGAGTTATTTATTCAATAGAAGCTAGGTGAATAGAAAAGATTTTTTTTTTCTATTTGCTATATAAGCCTGAGCGCTAGTGCCTTGGGAACCCATCCATATGGGTTCCATATGGAACTCATCCACAAGGGTTCCTCCAATGGTTTTGTGATTCTATCTGAAAAGGTTTTTCTTCTTGATATATTTTGAGTCAGTTCTCAAGGTCTTCCAGGTATTAAAGTGCAAAGACAATTTTATAGATTTTATCAGGAAGAAGCTACGTATAGAGTAAAAGAGAAAAAAATCAGTCATATCAGCACAAAGCACCCATGAATAGGTCTATCAACTCATCAATTCCTGTTATAACAAAGAAAGGCAAGGGTTTCTTCTAATTTTCAATAATTAACATCATTAAATAATCATGTTGAAGAAAAATATACTGCATAGGTTTTCATTAGCGATATGTTTTGGATAAAAATATATACAAATCTTTTTGTCATAAACAAAAATGGCATGAGATTTCACATTTATTCCCTCCTCCATTTAACTTTGTTCTTATCTTTTTGTCATAAACAAAAATGGCATGAGATTTCACATTTATTCCCTCCTCCATTTAACTTTGTTCTTTTGAATGTCACAGAGGAGAGCTCCCTAGCTCCCTCTACCACCAGAAAGAAAGAGAGCAATCTAGTGTCAGAGTAAAAGAATAGAGTACTAGTCTGCCATTCACATCGTGAAAGATTGACGTAAGAAAATTATTCCTAAAAGCCAATAAAGACAAATGACATCACAAGCCCTTATGGGAAGTAATTAGGATATAAATAAAATAAATAACAATAAATTAAAATTAGTTAAGAAGCACAGTCCTTGCAGATACTACTTGCCAGATGAGGCTTTCCGAGAGCATCACAGATCCAATTTAGAATTTGTAATCCTGGAGTTCCAATGACTATACACAGGGAAGTTAAATCTGAACCAAATCATTAGGTAATCAAGACATCTAATGAGCCCCACGTCTAGATAGTATGTAAGTATACTAGATGCACAGGAAAGAAGCAAATTCATTATAAGATAGTAATTCTTTAGGCCCTAACACTTACGGCATTAGGTCTTGATTCCCTCCCAGAACCCGAGTTGAGTAAGGCTGCTCTAAAAGGTGTTTGTTCACACATCAGTGGAAATAATTAACCATCGATGTGGTGACCAAATGACCTTTAACGACAAAACCATCATTAGGTAGGGGAAATACATTAAGTATGGATTTCTGAAAACTTCTATTTCATTCTGTCACTTCCTTTCAACTTCTGTTCAAAACACCATCAAGAATTAGAATGCAAAGCTTTTCCAGCCCAACTGAAAACAGAAGCTAGAAAGAAAAAAATAAACCCATTTTAAATTTCTTATAAATTCTTGTCTAACTATTGATTTCGCAGCACACTGGATCAGGTGTAGATGACTGAGGAATTATACAAGTCCAACGTAACACTGAAAAAAGTGAACTTCTCCCCAAGACATCTGAGTATTTACCTGATATTGTCATAGACTTACTCCTTTCAAGTACCAATTTATTTTTTCCCATCTACATCAAATGCTACTATAAATCAAAATTCCTTCTTGTACCAGATAAAGTCTCCAGCACAAGAGGAGACTAGGAATCAAAGAGCGTATTAAATCAGCTTTCAGGGGCTCATTTCCAACACTGTCTCAGGGCTCTTTGGGGCCAATCCAGTCTGGAAGCAAAGTCTACAGTGGCTTGCACTCTGGGGTAAACATACTGGTCCTTCTCCACTCCAGCACTGCATATGCCAAAGGCACTCTGCCTAACAAACCCATAAATGCACTAAAGTAAGAAAAGACACAGAAAAAGTAGCTTCATGCTACAGAAAATATGGCTTCACTTTTGTAAAACCTATTCAGATAATTTGAAATATGTGTCAAATTTAGTGGAAAACTGAAAAGGTCTTTTTCTCTTCTTTTTAGAGTTCTTAAATCTGCTCTCAAACCTTTCTAAGTTTCCCAATAGCAAGTATGAAGCTGAGAGTTCACAGATCCTTTTATTACCTTATCAACTATAATAACGCCAGTGAGAGAGCGAGCAACTTCCCAAGAAATTACCTCAAGGATTTGTAAGACACAGTGTGAAGACTATATATATTCTCATTCTGGTGGAATATGGCTGTAACATACAGAACAGGATTTTTAATGTGTGGTCAAAATATAAGTCTACACTGAATGTATGTGGAAAAGATATTTAATTGTAAAATAGAAAAGTAGGCCAGAGTACAGTTTTAAGGGTAATTGCTTCTTTATACAGATATGTAATCTAGAAGGGTCTTAGGGTTAAACATGTTCATAAAGCTTAAGACATTAAAAAATAAAGCAAGAAAAAAGAGCTTGAAGTTATGTTTTACAAAAAAGAATGAAGAGTATGTCAGAGTTTAATGTCCATACACTGTGGAATTCAACGATATTGTGATGAGAGCAAGTCACAGCACAGACATACAGCTTTCACAGGGAAAAGTAAAAGTTATGTTAGACATATCTAGCATCACTGTAGTACAAAAAGTTCTTGTTCTACATACAAAAGCATTTTTTTTTCCATAAGAATAATTTCCTGGGGAGAAATGAGTCCATGAAATATTTCAGAAACCCATATGCTCTGAGTATTCCAAAAACATTATCTTAAAATCCAGTGCCTTAAAGTGCTTTCATGTGGAAATCATGATGGAAGGCACAGAATACAGTTTCACGTCCCCACTATGAAATTTTCAAAAAAGCATAGATTTTGCAGTTTGCAAATTCAAGTTATCGCGTAAGCTGCTCCTTCTAAGAACATTGTCATTCCAATAAAACCAGCTGCTAGCTTACTTAACTTTCAATGACCTACAGAATAAAAGGATTTTTCCCCCTTGTTCACTTTCATCATCTTTGTGGGAAAAATACCTATGCAAGTGATGCATTTTGAAATTATAAAACATGCAGAATATGTACAAACAGAAAGTTTAAAAAATATTTGCTTCATATACATGTAAATCTACTTGGGTATAGCTGAAATTGAACAAATATAAAAATTTGCTTTCTAAAAAATGTTTTCAGAGAATCTGAGACAACTTAAAGCTGTACAAAGATTTCCTGGGAGAAATCTTCTTTTCATATAGAAGTTTATACCTACAGGAGTAATTCCAGCATCAGTCCACCACATAATTATTACATAACATTTGGTCTAATCAACAACGATCACCCTTAAAACTGTTCTGTTTCTGAGAAATTAAGGTTCATACTAAAATCAAAAAGAATTCACAAAAACAGTGGCTTATTGTGTTTTTGGATCTCTTCAACAATCTTTATAACTCATTTGGAACTGTAAAAAAACAAAAACTATTTACAGAATTCAGTTTTAAATACATTTCACAACTTCCAAAGTAGAGTTTTATGTTACAAGGATTCAGAGCTCATGGCTTAAGTCCGATCGTCAATCCGTAGTCTCTTCTGCCTGGCTTCCTGCGGTGTACAGTTCAAGACTGTGTTCTTTCTTAACCAAAAGTAAATTCAAACTATGTGTTCGTAGTTAATTAAACAGCTTCTTTATTAGTCTGAAGACGAGTCATAGCTTCTAATTTTTGTCTGTAGGCCTCTGCTTCCTGTTCTTTCTTTAGAAGCTGCTGTCGATATTTTTGTGCTTCTCGATTTGCTTCATCCAGCTGTTTCTGAAGAGCTTCTCTCTCCTAATTGAAAAAAAAGGTTTTTTCAATGTTTGCATGAATACACAATTAACACATACAAGCATGCATCCTTCAAACAGAAAAATCCGTAGGAGCTAGATGTAGCTAGCCACCTGTTGATATTTCCGAGACGTCTTGCCTTGTCAACCAATTCATTAATAATTAAAGCCCCAAATTTTGTGCTCCACGCTCTGACACAGATTAGTTTCTGACCTCAAGAAATCACTCCCTAATTAAAAATAAGATTAACATAATGAACCCAGATTGTGGACCTATACTTTCATATGTATGACAAAGACTGCTTTAAGAGAGAAATATACCTCTTCACACCTCTGTGACGTTTTTATGTAAAGGTATAATAAATTATAAAAGTTAATACTTATTGAGCACTCACTGTGTGACTAAATAAGGTGACTGCCAATAACAAGCCTCTAAGACAGCAATTATGCCCATTTTACAGATGAGGAAAACGATGCTCAGAGATGAGATAGCTTTTCCAGGGTAACACAGTTGGGTTTACGAGATTCTAATATTACTGCTTTTAACACTATCTTCCTCTCTGGTAACAAGCAAGATTCCTCACCGGTAAAACAGAGTGTTGGTCTAGATTAATGTTTCCTAAATTATCCCATTTTACAAACCAACAAAATACTAATTTCTTTACTGTGATTCATTAAATTATGCAAATATATGTATTAAATTCCTCAATAAATTGAGAGCTAAACATAAACCTAGTCCAATGAAAATGATACCCTTTCTCCTCCCCACTCTGCCCCTATTCAGTTGCCTAAGGGAAAACATTTCAAAGACTCCTTTCTCATGTGTCTAGTATGCACATGGACAAAAGCTCAACCTGCAGAGGCCCAAGCTCAACTTCATTTGAGAGGCCCAAGATCTCTTAGTGGGATGGGGGCTCAGGGTAGGACCATGACTGATCATAAGAAACGCCAGGGTCACACTGGACAAGACACAACTGAAGGTGAGGGTCAGTAGCCTACTGGGGAAGAGGACAGTATGAGGGTCTCTTCCACTACTTCCTTGACTCTTGTCCATTGTGAACACCAAAAGATTCCCTCCCCTTCACTATTCACATGGTCTCCAAGGAGGAGCAAATGTAATACTTCTTCCTTCCTTCCTTCCTTTGATCCCATTCCCTTCCCCATACTGGGAATGAAGCTAAATCCAACATGTGTTTTTCCCCGAGTCCACCAAATGTGGGAATGATTGATCACACAAGTAGTCTCCAAATCTTCCATTTACACAAAATGTACAAGAAGAAACATACGCACCCTTCATCTCCAATTTAAGAAATGCCACGCCTTACCCTGCTATCCTTTTCTTACCCCCTTCTTACCCTTTCTCCAGGCAAGATGGCAGAGTAGAAACAAGTCAGAAGACACCTAAGAGTCGAGCCTCAAGTAAACAACACCACTACCTTGGCAGTGAACTCTGGAGAACTTCGAGCAGGCCAATGGAAAGAGTGGGGGAGGGGTGCTGCTTCTCCGGGAGCTTGACCGCCACCTCTGGCAGGAGCACTCATGGCCATGCATAAGTGTTTTGTGTGTTAAGAAATAAGATCCTTCGATAACCAAAGTTTTGAATTTGGTAGGAAATACTGGAACACATTCTCTAACTCAAAGGTATCTCCTTGTACTAGCTATTCATTAACATTTAGAAACAGCAAGGGATTCACAATTACTCAGCAGATGAAAGCAAACTGAGTGAGGTAGTCTAACACTAAATACAGTTTGTTTTCCTTGTTGCATATTTTTATTTCAATTAGAATATATCTTCCTACAAATGAAAAAGACAGCTCCCTTCTGCCTACTAGGCCAAATAAAAGATTCATGTTACACTGCATTTCTTGACTGTATCTGTAAAACCTGAAAGATAAAGGTCATTAGCACTACTCTTTGAGTACACTTAGTCCTCAAGATTGAAAGCATAGTTAACATTATTAAAGTTTAAGTGTTTCCATTTTTTACTTCTCAAGAATATAGGTTTTTGGGGAGAGAATCTTCTTGCTATCTCACTTTTCAAAGCAAATAAAAATCTCTAAAAAGTGGAAAATATCACTTATTTTACTGAGATCTTTTGTTTACAAATTTGTTAAATGTTTCCTGAACATATATTATATGCAAGACATTTCCTTAACGTAAACAGTAATTTGGTTGTTTCACACATGAATAGTCCAAAAGACTGACATTTGAGATTTATATTTAAATAGAAATACCAATCATATAGCTTTGACCTTTTGCAATAAAAGCACAGTAAAAAGGACTTTGACATTTGTAAATAAACATACCTTCACCTAATAATATGTAATACTAAAGTATTTTTCCTTTAACAGTCTAACACTGAAGAATTCCAAAAAAGTAAATTCTGATGATAATCTCGATTTGGTAGCAATTGAGAAGATACTTATCTTACACCACAATTCCAAACCCAAGCAATGGAATAACAGGGCAAGGGAAGATTTGAGTTTGCTTTTTTATTTTCAAACAAAATTCGTGAATTTGGCTTCAGCTGGCAGCAATTCTCTCGAAACAATGTTATCATTTTTAATTTTCTACTATTCAAATTTATTTTTACCTTAGCTATTGTAAGGCAAAAAGTCATTATAGTGGTTTATCTCTCACCATACTTCTATATAAATTTTGGAAGATAATAAAAGCAACTAACACTTAATGAGCACTTATTATATGCCCATGATTGTACTAGTCCTTTACATGGTTCTCATTTAAGCTTTACAACAATCTGATAATGTAGGTGCTGTTATTTCCTCCCTGTTATTTATGGGGAAACGAAGCTTTAAAAGGTTAAATAACCTGACCAAGATAACACAATCAGAAAATTTTAAAATATACCCATATTCTTAACCATTAAATATTTGTTTAAAAAGAGAGAAACTGGGGCACCTGGGTGGCTCAGTCGGTTAAGTGTCTGCCTTCGGCTCAGGTCATGATCCCAGGGTCCTGGGATCGAGCCCTACATCGGGCTCCCTGCTCAGCCAGGAGTCTTTTTCTCCCTCTGCCCCTCCCCCCCACCACTTGTACTCTCTTTCTCTCAGTCAAATAAATAAATAAAATCTTTAAAAAGAGAGAGGGAGAAACTGGGCAGGGCGTGTGAGCTGTTTCCTTGTGTGTAAACATCAATTTTCCAAGTGCCATGGACCAGATATGATCCCGTTTTTATAAATAAAGTTTTACTGAAATAAGGCATGCCTACTCATTTTCAAAGTGTCTATGGCTACTTTCCCACTACAATGGCAAAAGTGAGTAGTGAAGCACAGACTGGACAGTCCACAAAGCTGAAAGTATTTGCTATTTGGCCCTTTGCCTACTCCAGCCCTAAAGGAAAAACTTCTCAAAAAGAGATAGGAGGGGCGCCTGGGTGGCTCAGTCGGTTAGGCATCTGCCTTCGGCTCAGATAGTGATCCTGCAGTCCTGGGATCGAGCCCCGAGTAGGGCTCCCTGCTCAGCGGGGAGTCTGCTTCTCCCTTTCCCTCTCTACTCTTCCCCAGCTAGTGCTCTCTCTCCTCTCGCTCACTCTCTCTCTCAAATAAATGAATAAAAATCTTTAAAAAAAAGAGAGGAATATAGAAAATTTTCAACTTTGATAGATCAAAAGAACATCAATAAAAGGAAAATAGACTGAAAAAATTGCATCAAATAAAACACTGTGTAAAGTTTACAGGAAACAATTTTTAAAAGAACACTAAGGATCTCAATCTATCACTGGTTAGAAGACAC
This sequence comes from Phoca vitulina, assembly GCF_004348235.1. Classification (NCBI taxonomy): domain Eukaryota; kingdom Metazoa; phylum Chordata; class Mammalia; order Carnivora; family Phocidae; genus Phoca; species Phoca vitulina. The sequence continues at coordinate 17,723,536 of NW_022589723.1, forward strand.
AAATATTTCATTAAAAATAAACAAACTTGCTAATAAACATACTCATCTCTAACCTCCACAGCAAAGAAAAGGTAAAGGTATTTCCTGATTTCACACAACTAAGTTAACAGAAAAAACCTGTTATTCCTAACGCACTAATTATATATTTCTTCCCTCCCACATTACAAAAGAATTCACTGATTCCATATATAGCACACTGCTTCCAAAAATATCTTTAGTGCAAGGGGGTGATATGATATACATTATTGCAATTTGGTGTCTTATTCATACCTCCCCTTTGAAAAACAGATCTATTTCATCTCCTATATTGCTATAATGCACATATAAAAGCTTCAGCATTTATAATACATTTTCTACAACTTAAACCAATTTTGTAGAGAGCATTAATAAACCTTTCCAATGTTAGTTGGGAAACTGTAAATATAAATTCTTAACATTTGATTTATAAACAGTCACTTTGGTAGTTGTGGACACACACATGCAGAGAAAATCCAAACATGTTAGATTCTGTATAATGAGTTGATTTTTTAATTCCCATAGAGCAGAGTTCCTCAATTTCAACATGGATATTTTTGGACCAGATAATTCTTTACTGTGGGGGCTGTCCTGTGCATTGTAGGATGTTTAGCAGCATATCCAGCCTCTATCCCCTATAGGTCAGGGGCACACCCCTGGTTGTGACAACACAAAATGTCTCCAGACATTGCCAGATGTACCCTGGGGTCAAAAATGCCCCAGTTGAGAATCACTGCCTGCAAGAAATTTTTTTAGTTAATGGTTAAGTTGTCACTTAGAGTATAAAAGTCTGCCCCCAAGACAACTCCATTGGTCATCTAAGGAAGTAAGTTCAAAAGCACCACTTTATGTATTATAAGGAAATGATTACCTGGTTTGATGAAAACATTGGAGGCCTCTCTTCATTCTATATTCCCAGCCCCCCTCTACCATCTAGACTCACTGTATGCTTCAAGGTCTCTCTTTAAGAGCTGCAGAGAGATCGTGCAACACTGGCTTGAACATTTCTGGTGATGGAGAATGAGAGTTCCATGACCAGAAAGCTCTAATTACTAAAAACAAAACAAAACAAACAAAACACTTCTTTAAACCAAGCTAAAACTCTATCTCCCTGAAGTTCTAGCCTTGGTTCTAGTTAATTTATATACCTCAATTCATACTTTCCTGTTACCTGTAATTATTCTTCCTGGTCTCTGAAAGACTAAGAGGGGAATCAGGCTGACCTTTGAGGAAAACAGCAACTCTTACGTGTTATTAGGTAAATAAAGGTGCAGGCTGCACATTCATTGTTTTAAATATATAATTTGAATTTAGTAAGTTTATGTTTAATAAAAATTCAAGTAATTTAAAAATGTTTTATTAAATAGTTAAAGCAAAAAAAAAATAGTTAAAGCAAAGTACAAGACAAATCTTTTTCACCTTATGTGCCAGAAAAGATCATCTGACATAAAAAAATTTAAAAGATTACTAAATAATAAGTATATTGATACTGTTCAATGGAATAAATTGCTAGCTTGTAAGAATTTCTGTGTGCTAAATATCATTTTAAATTTTGAAGAAACAGAACACCTTACCCTCAATAATTAAAGTCCTACTTTTACCAAACATTCTGGTTAAACCATGAATCAGATTCTTGTTAACTCAATAATATATTCTTTGTGATTATCGCTTAAAGATGTACCAGCATTACACTTAAATGAACTGGAGCAAAGATATATTCTAGTTGTCCTCAGTCAGAGTTTTATGTTGCTTTTTAGTGACTTTAAAAAAAATCCTCTTGGGGTGGCTGGGTGGCTCAGTCGTTAAGCGTCTGCCTTCGGCTCAGGTCATGATCCCAGGGTTCTGGGATCGAGCCCCGCATCGGGTTCCCTGCTCAGCGGGAAGCCTGCTTCTCCCTCTCCCACTCCCCCTGCTTGTGTTCCCTCTCTCTCTGTGTCTCTCTCTGTCAAATAAATAAATAAAATCTTTAAAAAAATAAATAAATAAATAAATAAAATTAAAAAAATCCTCTTTTCTATGAAACAAGATACTTAAGAATTCCTAGATGTTCACCAACATTATTACTATTTAAGATATTCAGCAACATTTACTGGTTACATGTATCAGATATTATGAATATCTGTATAATGAGTATGCTGACTTTTTTAATTCTGATAGAAATCTCCAAAATACAGATATTGTTATCCAAAACTCCAATTTGAGAGAAAATAGTACTGAAATTCAGAAAGGTAAGATAACTTGCCTCAAAGCTAATAGGGGCAAGAGGTGGAATTCAAATCCAGCTCATTTAATTTCAAGTCCAGTGTCCTTTACACTGCAATTGATCTTCCAAAGTTATTCAGGAATAATTTTATTTTCACTTTATATGAGTTAATACCAAATTCAGGGAACACAGTTTTGTTTACAGTCATGTGAGAAAAAAACCCGTGAGGCACTATGGTTTGGTTACACTTCCAAACGAGTTTGGGAGGTGGGGAAAAAGCTGAATCCTATCAACAACTAATCTAAATTTAAATTCCTTATTAAAGAACTTAATAGTGAAATAAGCAGTTATTTATGGCTTTTTAAAAAATAACCTAGTCAACAAATATCAACCTTTTCTAAAAGGATCCTCCAGACCAAATAGGCATTTACATTTCACTTTCAAAAGAAAAGAATGTTTTTTATCAATATACAGTGACATTTCCTTTAGTGACTTGCGAGAATGATGCATGTAAATTTAACAGAAAATAAAGGATGGAGCGCAAGAACCAAATTCGTTACAATGTTACCACGATGACAGACTTTGTTATAAACAAATTCTTCACTCATTCATTCATTCATTCAATATGTATTTATTGAGGGTTTGCTATACGTATAAGCAAATAATTAGACAAAATAATACTATGTACTTTCATTCTGTATCAAAACAGCACTGTCAGTAATAAATATAAAAGACCAAAAAAAAAAATTATATAGACAAGCAAACTGAATTTATTTTGGATGACTGCAGCAAAACACACCGGGTAAAAGACTCCTTACTTCTATTTCTGCAGATTCCACCCGGTTTTCAATTATTTCGATACATTGTCTCTTGGCTGGTGGTTCTTCGCTTATAACAGTTTCTTCAGCAATGTCAGTTGCTGGTACTGTTAATACTAAAATTAAAAAAAATGTATACGTTACTTCATTTTCAGACAGGTTTTAGTAGAAATAAAACTAGTCGTGACATTGTTGATGCAACTCATCTAAAATAAAGATGTCCCAAAACAATAATTTAAAAGCATTAATTTTCTTTTTATGAGGATATCCATATTTGTCTTCAGGGTACATTTTTAATGAATACTATTTACTGTTTAAAGTACCTATTTTTTAAAAATTTTTACAGATAACATACTCATTATATGGCTGAAAATCAAAACAATAAGCATAACAGAGAATCACTTTTATTGGTTTCTTATTATTGTTCTTGTGTTAATTTATATAAAAACCAACATGAACATACATTCTCACTTTTCTGTCTTATACAAAAGGCGACATACATACAATAGAGACACTGTTCTGCCTCTGCTTTCTTCACTCCAGGTACCTAGGGTATCTTTCATCAGTACATATAGCGCTTGCTTTTATTTAGCTGCATAATATTCCACTGTGTGGACACACCATTATGAATACTGTCTGTGTATAAACTTCGCTTGTTTTCCTTTTGGGTTGTTGGACTTTGTCCCTAATTTTTAGTAGTTCTTTATACAGATGTAGACATATGTACAGAGAGAGAGAGGCTGTCCTTGCTCTGCATAGCAAGCAGTGTGGGACCATACAAATGACTGTGCAAGCTGGAACCGTTCATAGCAATTTTAATAATCAAGGGAAAAATTACAATTGTGGTAAAGCCGTTAAAGTTTTTTATCAAAATATTAAAAACTCCGTCATTTATAAATGTAAGCAGAAATGAAAAAAGTAAAATTTTTAGTACACTGTAATTTAAAACATTAGTGATATTGAGAATTAACGTGTTTTATTTCTTGTAACTCATATTACATCACACTTATAAATTAACCCAAGAAGAACTGAGAACCTTGTATGTGCTTCACTGGACTGTCTGCATAGTCCGCATATATTCACATGTCAGTTACACACTTTTGAACTGTGAAGGCTTTAAAAGTTAAAAGTTTATCTTAATATTTAGTAAGCTCCTCTCACTGCTCTTCTTTCCCAATTTTCCTTATTCTTCTTCCCTGCCCCCCCAATAATATAAACTTCAGAATCTGTTTGACTAGTTCCAGGAAAAAACCTGTTGGTCTCTGTTATGGGAGGAATGGTGTCCTCCTCAAAATTCAAATGCTTCAGTGCTAACCCCCCGTACCTCACAATGTGACTCTACTTGGAGATCAGGCCTTTAAAAAGGTAAATAAGGTGAAACGAGGTCATGTGGGTGGGCCCTAATCCAATATGACTGGTGTCCTTTGAAGAAGCAGAGATTAAGACACAGACAACACAAACAGACTGAGGGACAACCAATGAGGACACAGTGAGAGGGCAGCCATCTGCAAGCCAAGGAGAAAGGCCTCAGAAGAAACCAAATTTGCCAACACCTTGATCTTGGACTTCAAACCTCCAGCACTGTGAGAAGACAAATTTCTGTTGAGTCGTTCAGTCTGTGGTATTTTGTTGTGGCAGCCCTAGCAAACTAAAACAGTCTTTTTTTTTTTTCCCATATTACATTACATTTATAAATTAGCTCAGGAAGAATGGAGAGCTTTATGGTAGTGAATCTTCTCAACCAAAAACGTGACATTTCTTTCCATTTGTTCCTGGGATGAGATTAGTCTGTCTGTATAATGGTCAGGTATTAGAAACATTAGATCTGCTTGATACAAACTGTGAAAGTTTTCTTATTTCTATATAATTAGAATTAGTTCTTTGAAGCTTTGTGAAAACATCTGGGCCTGATCCAAATCTTGGACTAGCCATCAGAGATTTCTGCAGAATAGAAGAGAATGGCTTCCCAGGCTTCACAAGTCAAGTGGTTCCTCTTCTGCTATAGAGACAAACTTTTTCCCTGAGACCCAGTCGCTCTATAGTGCCATACCTCCTCTGTCACTCTAAACCAAACCTCTAGCTCTAGCCCTTCACTTCCCCAATTCCTTCACTAGCCATGAAGGGACACAATCTCTGCAATCTTAATCAATTTCTAAAAGGTTATGCATGTGCACACACATTTTTTTGGTGGGGGGGTGGACTGGGTACATGGCAATGCTTGCTCGGATAGGAATTTTCTGCACCTTCTCTTTCTGCTTCCCCCAGCATTCATGCCCTGTTCTACCTCAGCCCTGCTTACAGCACCTCCTACGCAGACTGGGCCCTCTCTTGTTGAGTGTGTATTTATTGAGAATTTTTTAGCTCAATCAATCTCTTTTCTTTTCCTGATGCACCACTGTGAGTTTTCATGAAGGTTCTCTTGCCCTGGCTCTAACAGTCTTAGATGGTTTTGGCAGCACTTAAAATGTGGAATTCTATGGTTTTCTCAGCCTTTTGTTTAATCTATCTTACTACTCTCAGTGGTTTCCAAGAGGGAAAAAATGGGAAAATTACCAACAAAGCTGCTAAAAGTGGTTACCACATTCCTACTACAAGTCCTAAGTCCATCTTCTTTGTAAGGAGCCTTTTCTTACATGGTATTTTTAAAAGACTGTATGATATCTGAATAGCAATAAATGGCATAAGGAATTATTATCTAAAGCAGATTCTGAATTGTTTACTTAAGCTCATTTGCCAACCAGAATACTTGTGAGCCAATTCTTCTTTCCACCTAGTATATATGCAGAAAAAGCAAGTTAATTTCAATACTAATCCAAGCAAATAAAATTAGCCAATCAAACCTGTTGCAGAAGGTTACAAAAATATAATTTAAGGCAAAAATAAATGCTTTGAGAAACATCACAATTTCCCAAGCATTGAGAATAAATTCCAACTTAACCACATGCCTACTACCAACCTTGTTGTCCATCTGGCATGGTCACAATGATGGGCTGACCTATTCCACTGGTCGGAATGGAGTGCAAATTTCCAAGCTGAATGCCATCTGTGACTATTGTGATGACTTGCTGACCCCCTGAACTAACTACTTGCTGAATGGCACCATCCACAGATTCTGCAGTAACTACTTCCTCTGTAGCCACTACTGGAAAAAAAATATATATGTAAAAATCAGTGAACATACATAAAAGTATGACTAGAAGTTTATTTTCGCTTTGCTACTTTGTTTTCCCTTTTTTTGTGACACAGAAAAGCTTTTACATGGTTTTTATTAAATTCACTCTGCAGTGGTGCTGTACATATCTATGTAAACCATCGACTACAAGTCCCAAAATTTACAATTAAGTGAGTGCTAACTATGCACGTGTATCTCTTCATTTAGTTATCTGAGGTATAGAATTTATAAAATCTCCTAAGGTAATAGATATAACAAACGTTACACCTGCTTAATAAAATTCTATAATCCAAAAGAGAATTTTGTATGTGGTTATACTCCATTTATATTTACATAAGTTCATATGCATTTCCATATTCGATGAAACAAGAAGATTTGTATTTTTTTCAAGTAAGCAGAATAAACAGTATTCCCTTTTTGGATTGTATGAGCAAGGGTTGCCGTGATAGTAACCGGCACATAGATCGAGTACCGTATGATAATGAATAATACAATATATTAACATTTATATAAATAAAATCCAAAACTGTGTTCTTAATATTTTGTGAGAGGCCCAGAGAGGATTTTGGCAGCTGAAAACAGCACCCCTGGCTTTGCCTGGGTAAAGAAATCACAATTTAATGCTGCCAAAATCCTTTCCCACAGGCAATCCTATGCCCAACTACTGCTCCCAAAAGACATATGTATAGGAACATTCATAGCAGTTTTACTCCTAATAGTAAAAGACTTGAAACCAACCAGATGGCCATCAAAAGGAGGATGGATAAACAGACTGTGGTAGATTCATACACTGGAATACTACACAGCAATTAAAATGACTAAATACAAAACATGGATAAATCTGACAAAAATCATGCTCAGTGATATAAGTCAGATACAAAATATATACTGTGTTCTTCCCATTTATGAACTAAGCAGTGATTATACAGGAGTAATCACACTGAGATAATTCATTATATTATACACTTATGATCTGTGCACTTTTCTGTATGCATATTACATACACTTCAACAAAGAAGCATCAAAAGGAATAATGACGGGTATTAAAGAGGGCACGTGATGTGATGAGCACTGGGTGTTATATGCACCTAATGAATCACTGAACACTACATCAAAAACTAATGATGTACTATATGTTGGCTAATTGAACTTAATAAAAAAAAAGAAAAAAAAAGGAATAATGACAATAATGGATTATAACACAATGAATCTTTAAAAATCCATTTGTCCATAATAATACTTCATGAAAAAGGAGAGAAAGGGGGAAAGAGGAAAGATCTTTTTTTAAATTTTATTTTATTATGTTAATCACCATACATCATTAGTTTTTGATGTAGTGTTCCATGATTCATTGTTTGCATGTAACACCCAGTGCTCCATTCAATACGTGCCCTCTTTAAAGATCTTCTTGATAGAAGAATGACATCTAATTAACAAAATAAAAATTATCATCGTAACCTCCAATGTAATAATCGATTCAAACAAGGGTCACCAATGGATGTTAAAACCACTGAAATGTTTCAAGAAACAAGATATCCATATATTCTCGAAGATTAGTAAGGGGAAAGGTGTCTATAAAGACCTGGCAGTGACCACTCTCACCAAGCGGTCATGATAGGGGTGGCCTTACATGTGCCTCCTGATGTGATGCAACAGGACATTACACAATAGCACTTGTATTCTTCCTGGAAGGGTTTGGCCTGCATCTAATTATTATTAAGCAAATGAATCCAGAACGAAATGATCATGCACACAATGGGCACAGACTCTACAAAGATTTCAATGTCAAAAAGAACAAGGGAAGTGGTAGGGGCTGCCCTAGGCTGGGGGAGACGAAAGAGACACAACCAGATACAATGTGTGAACCTTGGATCCTGGATGAAAAACACTTTCTAAAGGATATTCTGGAGATAACTGGGGAAACTTGAATGTGGACCACATGTCAGATACTGTTACTAAGTTAATGTTGATGTTTTTAGGAAATACAATGGAGCTATGAATATGTAACACGCTGTCCTTGTTCTTGGGAGATATATGCTGAAGTATTTAAGGGTGAGATGTCATGATATCTGCAGCCCACTTGCAGATAATTGGGCATAATAAAAGTGTGTGTGTGTGTGTGTGTGTGTAGGTGTGGCAAGATTTTAACAGGTGGTTAAGTACAGGTGAAAGGTCTAAAGTTTATCCTCCAATTTTTCTATGGGCTTGAAAACTGTCAATCTAAAAAAATGTTTTAATATAACATTTAATATATAATTCTGAAAAATAATTATACAAAATAAAGAACAATATAATTCTGAAAAAAGAAATCACATGAAAACTGTTTCTAAATAATATGGGTTTTTTTCATGGATTATCTGAGGTAACACTTTACAAAAAGTGCAATTAAATAAAACCATTCTCTCCTGAGTCCTGTTACCTACCATTCAGATGCACAGGTGCTCTGAAACGTGCTAAGTTGCTACCAACTCCCAACAGAACACCATGGGTATCTATGAGCTCCTTTTAAAGAAAAGACAAGTATGGGGACCCTAGTTTTCAAAGAGGTACTCATGGTATGGCAACAGCCCTGGCTGCAACCCTGTGATTCTGTTATTTGGTAATAATCAAGGTCACAGTACAAACTGCAGAAGAGAATACTGAAAATACAAAACACCTTCATGTTTTGAGTTCTCTCATTTTTGTTTCTCTTAAACTATAATTAGGCTTTATCACCAAGCACTTAAGAAAATTTCAGGAAGATAATTATAAAATGAAATGTAGGGCATAAAATAGTAATATATTCAATAGAACAACTACTAAGGTTTTCAAATGCATTAGCTATTGCTTTGATTTTTCTTAAAAATATCCATATGAAAAAGAAATGTTCAGTCTGGTTGAATGCTAACTACAAGTAAATACTTTAAAGCATAATCATATGTAAGAAATTTCTGAGATCACACACAATCAAGGCACAACTCAAGAACTTTCATCTCTGTACTATTCCCAATGACTATCATTAAAATAATAGAGTTCCTCCCTTTCATCTAAAAAGTTTTCTTTTTAAGTTGTGCTATACTAAGGAATTTGAGAAAAAATTATAAGGAAACCAATTATGTAAGAAGACAAAGTGTCCCCCAGAAACCCTAAGAACAATCCAACAGTGAAATGTTGAAACATGTAAGAATAAAAGAGAAAACCTAAAAACTTTAAAAAGAGTGTTATTTAAAATACACACACATGCACACACACCCCTCTAAATGTAAAACCCCTGGATAAAAAAAATAAATAAGTGTAATATTCATTGATCTAAATCAAAAGTTAGATTGTAATATATAAAGAGAGCCTAGATAGCCTACAGCATCATTGAAAATATCGGAGATCTCTTGTTCAACAAGACTTAATTATAATGCCATAGAATTCAAATAAGACAGAGAAAAAACTGTCTTTAAGATGATCTGAGGATTGAAAATTCTACATATAAATGTTTCAATGTGAGAAACTGTGTTCACTGAAAACATTTCAAAGGTATTGGGCCTACAATTGAACCTGAAATTAAAAACAAAAAAGCAAAACCAAAACAATCTTATGAAGTCCAGTAATTTATCCCTTAAAGCCAATTCACTTTTACTGATCTATTTTAGGAACAGCAGAAAAACAATGTGCAGAGAGGACCTGAATCAAATTTCACTATTAGGAGAAAGGAGGGAAACAACTACCAGATGCATTACTCCTCTAGAAAAACACCATATTAACAAACAGAAGTTGCCCTAAAGATAAAAAGAAGGGTGGTCACAGATGTCTATTTAATCAAGAGATTATATAGCTGGGCCACAAAAAAGATTAAGGCTAAGCAAAACAAAATCAATATAGGACTTCAGGCTAGAGCCATAAAATAGTGTTTTATGAAAGAGTTTACTTTAAAGGGTCAGACAAACTATGCTGCAGATGTAAGGCCTACAACGAATCAATTATAACTTCCAATTCTACATCCCAAATAATTCTCAAATCTTTTCACTTCTTGTCTCTTTGCCAAATCCTAATCCATGCCACCACTATCTCTTCCCTGGTTGATTGCATTAAGAGTCCTAACTGAACTCCCTTTCAGGGCCTGCCAAAGTAATCATTTTCATAACCTTACCTTCAACCACCATGAGTTACTCTCCCACTCACTGGGCTCAGCCACATGGGCCTCTGAAGTGCCCTGAAAAGGACAAGCTCTTCCCGACCTCAAAAGCTTTACAAGTGTCCCTCTTCCTCAAATGTTCTTTCTCCAATGTTTGCTCTACTAATTCCTACTTCATCTTTAGTTTAAATGTCTCTTCCTCTAGGAAGATTCTCTGAACCACCAGACTAGGTGAAAAATCCTGCCTTCTTTACAGGTAGCACTGATCACCGTTATTTACCTGGGTAACTGCTGGACATCTTGTTCTACCCAAAGACCACATGTTTGACAAGGGCTGGGATTGAATCTGATTGTTCACCATTTTCTCTCTAACACCAAGCAGAGTAACCAGGTCATAAGAGACATTCAACAAAATCTGTTCAATGCATGAATAAATAATACTTTTCTCATTATAAATGAATAGCTGTTTATAAATAGTAAGTGGAAATTTTAGCACAAAAACAGTTCTGAGCTATTCCTTTAACCCAAAACATGATCTATCCCTCCATGAATTTTTACTGTTTGCACATTTTTGTTTTGTTTTAAAGCAAAAAGAAAGGGAGTAAGAGTGTGAGTTTCCTAGAGTTTTGATTTTTCAAAGGGAAAATACCTATAACAGAGTGGCCTGTAAGCTTTGGTAGAAAGAGGATAACATAACTGCCTCTGTTCATTAATACAGTATACCACTACATGGCAGTGGTTTTCCTCATGAGGAAAAAGCAGCTGCAATCTCCCAAAGAAATTTTTTTAACTTTTCTATATCTTCATTTTGGAGTAACTTCCAAAATGGAATGAACTGGAATGAGTTCTCATCTATCTAAATCCCTATGTCCCATCCATTAAAGAAGGACAAAGGAACAAAACATTTATTTCAGCAGATTGCTTCAACAGACACACCTCAGGAGTAAAGGCAAGAATAGTGATGCTTTTGTTTGATAGAAGACAAAATGATAATCACATAAATAGTTATTCTTATCACAAACCAAATTATAAACATTGTAGAAGAGACCACTCCACTGATCACCAAGAAACTGCAATATATTATAGTGGTCACAGTCACACAACGTGGGACTCAATCAGACCTTGAGCACAAAACTCCTTTCACCACTTAATGGCCATGCTACTTTGGGCAAAATTATTTAACCTCATAAATCTCAGCTTCATCATATATAAAATGAGAGTACTACTTTATTTCCCAGATCCTAACTAGGATGTCTTTGAAAAAATATATGTAAATATTTTCTAAAATCAGGATGAGCCTGACAATTGATGTTAAGAGAAACTGAACAGCCATGAAGCAGAGAAATAATTAGCGTGAGCATGTGGAAACTGAGCTCTGAGAAGATATTTCTTTATCTGATTACACACCTCAGCTGAGTTATGTACACTGGTGGCAATGTACTCACCTGAACTTTAACTTAATTCAAGCTCTTAAAGTACCTTCAAAAAGATTCCACTATGACATAGCATTGAAATGAAAAACTACTGCGCTCACAAAAGATTGTAAATCACATGCGATAAAAGTCAACTGAAATTCCTGGTCTTTCAGACTAGACCATATATAACATTTTCAAAAGTAGAAGTCAGAGAAGTTGGTATGACTAATTCATGAAGCCAAATACCTAAATGTCAAAATTTCAGCTGACCTTCAAGAAAAGCTGCTTAATTTTCAGAGATATATCCTTTAATTAAAGACAAAAAAATAGGGAGTTTAATGAAATAGAAACCACCAATAAAATTAATTTTCTTTGCTATGCCTATGCAATAACAAAGATGCTAACGAGATCCGGGCACAGGTTATAGAAGCAGCATATCATAACTGCTAACAGCCAAAAGTGATTCTGAAAAATCTTACAAGTCCCAAATACAAAGGCTTAGATTCCAACATTGATTATGCTGCTGAAGAAGCTGGACAACAGATAAATGTTTATTATCACTAGTTAATAATGAAAAGAGAGAGAGAGAGAAGAGAGAAATAGATACATTTTTCTCCCTGAAAAAAACACATCTTTCAATCAGTAGCATCTTAAAGAGTCAAATCCAGTAATATAGATCTTCAAGCTTTTTGGTGAGGATTCAGTGAGATCATAAGTAAAACATTTATCACAGGGCACAGCACACAAGTAAGCACTCAATGATCTGTTGTCATTACTGTTATTATTGGGCACAAATTGAAAAAAAACATGAATTTAAATAATGAGTGACAATAAATTATTCTTTTATAAGCACTTTTATAAGCCAAATATAATGGCCTAAACTACAGTAAGAATAATAATTTTGTGAAGTTTTCTAAATTCCCTAAATAAAAAGACATTTACTTACATAATAATTATAGCAAGAACTATTTTGCTTACGTGTCAAAGTAAAACCTGGTCTAAATCAGCTATTGATACTGTTTATCATCGTTCACCATCAAGTCATCCTTTAATGGCGGAGCTGGCATGCTACTTCCTAGTTCTGTCAGTCAGTAAGATTCTAGGTCATTCTAATAGAACTGACAAAAATTAAAAGTTATAAAAAAGACAGCAAGTTCATATATATTTATCTACTTTATACAAAAAGTCACAGACAAGGCCAATTGGATCAGAGACGTTTTCCTGTGAACCACACAAGTTTGTTTTTAATTTTAATCAGATTTTAATTAATTGACAGGATTTAACATTCTTTTAAAATCCAGATTTTCAGCTTCCCATGAAAAACGGAATCTGGCAACACTGTGCATAGGACCATAATCAGCTAGAGCTAAGTAGTAGATGCCCCCCTGCCCTGGGTCCCTATCTTCGGATGGCCATCATCTGAAATCTGCTCACTTTAGCCTTTTATATTACCTTCCTAGCCTTTGTTACTATTTGAGTCTCCAACTTTTAATGTGCACATTTGCCTTGTTTCTCTAACCTGGCGTTTCTGCAGAGTTGGAGAGCGGAGCAGATGCTTCAGCTAGGGCAGCTAACGTAGCTAATACTGACGTAGACGAGTTTCCAAACTGAACAGCAGATACACCGGTTTCATCTGTGACAAAAGAGAAGACAGATTTACATTTTAAAGGAGCTTAATCTAATGCACTTTTCTGATACTCTATTTCACTTAATTCAACTCTTAAATGAAGCTTGGATCATCGTTTTGTGAAAAACAAGCTTGGGTGTAGCATTAGTTTTTGAAAGATAATATTGCAGTACACTTTGCAATATCACCTTTCTTCAAATTCTTGTGTCTCATAAAAATCGGTTTTTGCCAATACCAAAGAAAACCAAGGTGACGGATATAATCTTACCCTCATTCTCCAACAGTCCTTTCTTAAAAGGAGGATACCTAGTAAAGCATAAAGTCCCAACAGCTATCCTATATGCATCTCAATACCTGTTGCCTTGGATGAATTTTCTGAAGATACCAGACCTGTTAGGTTCACCACCCCTCCAGGTCCGATGATAAACTGTGGTGTGGCGGCATGTATCGTCACTGTGTCCGGACTCTCTGGGTTTGTGTTGATTTGGTTCTGCATAGCAATCTAGAGCACAAATCAACACGGCGTTTTCAGAATTACAACCGGAACATACAGCACAGATTCTCAATGTAGTACAAACACAAACATAAAGGAAATTCTAAAACTTAAGAAGAATCATATAAAACAAATGGAAATCTTTGTATATGGTCTACTAAGAGTGCAGTGGTAAATCACAGGTAGGAATTTACATCCTAATTCCCCCGTTAGGGAAAGCAGCAAAATCCCATGAGAAGAGAAATGGGTATCTGGAAGGCTTTTTACAGAACACAGTTGAAAAGATATTTTGCTGCCCTGTGGCTACAGAAATCAAATTACTTAAATATTTCCTCTACCATATTCAGCAATATATATCATTATACATATAAAGCATGTCCTTCCCAATTAACCGTTCTCAATCTTCAACCCTGGCTCCCGAATTGCACTCCTAGGAGTAAAAGAATTGCAAGAGGCATCACAAAATTCATTTTCCTGGACATATAGAATCTTTTAAGTAACTAGCTGAAATTCAATAGAGTAAGATGGTCTTAAAGAAGAGTTCTACTGGGAAGGAGAACAAGAAGACAGGCAAGAGGCAGTGAGTAAAGAAGATAATTTATATCAAAGTTGTGTAGCTGAAGAAAAGAGAAGCAGTACTGGCTATTAGAAAAACTTGCCCAGGGGGGCCCAGGTGGTGCAGTCAGAGTCATGTGACTCTTGGTTTTGGCTCAGGTCATGATCTCAGGGTCATGAGATCGAGCCCTATGTGGGGCTCCACGCTCAGTGCAGACTCTGCTTAAGACTCCCCTCCACCAATAACTAAATAAATTTTTTAAAAAAAGAAAGAAACTTGCCCAAAAACCATAAATAACTATGTTCCCAGATTTTTTTGAGGATGATGAAAAATAAAGGAAACCAATCAGAGTGATAGAGACTATATTACTCACTCAGGGGACACTGTTATAGCTACTAAAGAAAAATTTTAGTGGAAGTTTAACAGACTTTGAAAAACCATACTGCATCCAAATATGCAACAAAAATAATTAATAGAATGAAATGTCTAGAAGGGGAATTCAGGGACTTAAAAACACAGAAAGTAATCACCTTATCTAATCTTCTAATGTTACATGTAAAGACTACAGTCTTACAATCAGAAAAATGAACAGTAAATGAACAAAGAGGAAGTGAAAGAGGAAAGACTGTCCAAAATAACCAAGTCCAAAATGAAAAGCTAAACAGCTCAAATCATCCACAAGACAGAGATCCTTTTATTTTCACAAATTAAAAGCCAAAAGTTACCTGTAATATCTCTGCCAAATCTTCATTCCCATTGTCTACTGAAATATCAAATGCAGTTTTACAAAATTTACTTTGCGTGTGTACATCAGCACCGTATTTGATTAAAAGTTCCACCACTTCTTGATGATTGTGTTCTGTGGCCCAATGTAGAGCTGTCATCTTCAACATGTCCTTTGCATTAACATCAGCACCATGCTATAAAAATATTACAAAATAAGAGATTTCTAAAATACGAAATATAAAGAATTCCTAATATGAAAATACTAGCCATTAGGCTCTAAAGCAAGAATCTGCTACCAACATGATCAGCTCTCTATTTTTTGTGTTGAATAATCTGTACGAATCTCCACACATCACTTAATCAGCTTTCTATCATGCTAACTTTCCTGTTTTCCTTCTAATTCCTTAGGAGTGCAGCAATGATTTTTTCAGTCACCAAGCTGTGAGCATCATGGGATACAATGGCATAAGAAGTGAAGAAAAGTTGAAGCGCCTGGGTGGCTCAGTCAGTTAAGCGTCTGACTCTTGATCTCAGCTCAGGTCATGATCTCAGGGTCCTGAGATCAAGCCCCGCGTCGGGCTCTGTGCAGTGTGGAGTCAGCTTGAGGTTCTCTCTCTCTCTCCCTCTGCCCCACCCCCATTTGCGCGTGTGCACGCTCTCTCTCTCTCTCAAAAAAAAAAGTGAAGGAAAACTGTGAGCATTCCTCCAAAACCCTCTTTAATTCTAGTTCCTTATTTATACAAAAATATCCTTTGCTTTCAAAGCCAGTACAATATAAATAATCAAAAGGGAGCTATCAGGGATGCACTGTCCAATATGGTAGCCACTGGGCACATGTGCCTATTAAGCACTTGAAATATGGTTAGTCCCAACAGGGATGTACTGTATATGTAAACACACACTGGAATTCAAAGACTTAACACCAAAAAAAGGATGTAACAGAGCTCATTAATAACTTTTATATTGATTTCATGTTGAAATGATAATATTTTGTATATATGAGGTTAAATAAAATATAATATTAAAATTAGTTTTTACTTTTTTTTTAATGTAGCTAATAGAAAATCTAGAATTACATGTGATTCACATTTGTGGCTTACACTGTATGTCTTCTGGATACGCTGATCTAAAGGCCAGAATAAAAATCCTTATTTGTATCATTAATTTGTTTGTTAATCATCCAAGCCCTATGTTTCTTTCCATAAGCATTTTAACTGTGTCAAGTAAGACAAAGCTGTAGACCCTCATCATAACGGAAACCAAGGTCTAAGAAATCAACTGTCTGTCTGTCAACTAAGAACATACCTAGAGGAAGTTCTTTTTCTCCCACAAAGGTAAACTTTAAGATAATTTTCATCTGATGGGCTTACACACAAAAAAATGAGATAACACAGGAAAAAAAAACGAGACATTCAATAAAAGTAGTTCTCTTCTCCCTCTTATAAAACCATAAATCCTTCGGGGACTTACTTTCAAAAGCAGAGTGCAAAAAGAGAACACATACCTTAAGCAAAACCTCTACTATGCTGGCATGGCCCTCAGAAGCTGCCATATGTAATGGCGTTCGGTCCACTTTGGTTCTTGCATCCCTACTTACACCAGCTCGGAGTAGTACTTCTGTGGTAGAATAATGCCCATACTGTGCTGCCAGATGAAGTGGAGAGGTTCCCAGCTATCCCGCAAGAAAAAAAAAAAAAAAAAACCCACATTTATAATCATTTTTAACACACTTCTATTACTACCTTCTATATTTTCTTTTTACATAGCAAACAGATTATCTTCATATTATCTGTTTACATAGTAATTCAAAACTCAAGAAAATAATAATGTATGCTTATCACATTCTCTTCATAGAGGCTTTCACAAATTCCCATACACTTGTCAATGACAAAGCAAAGTTGGTACTTCATTTAATTCAATCTTGCTTTCTTATTTTTTAACAGATAAACAGCCTGAATAAAATTAATTCCATCAGGAATTAGAGATAATTACAGTGTGAGAAATTTTTCTGAGTACTGGAAGGTTTTCCACATATCCATCACACAAAACTTTTCATCTATGAAATTCGTATCAAATAAATGTAATAGTGTAGATTTTTACATTAAAGTGTTTTGTAGGACTTAAAAAATAAATTAAAGCAACTCAGTGATCTTTTTAAGTAAGTTTATGTAGTCATTTTTCAAGGGAAAAAATCTAATCTGAGGTACACTTGCCAAAGGTGAGTCAGGACAGAACCAAAACAGAGTTACATTAACAATACATTCACAATATGCAGGGGAAGTTCTAAATGTAGAACCTTATCAGAGGCATACAGTTTAACAGGTGAAAATTAGAATTAAATACAAGCATTTAGAGGCACAGAAAGTCCCTATCAATCTGATTACCAAGGCACTGCTGTTCTAAGAATCAAGATAGTTCACTAGATGGGGAGCCTGGGTGGCGCAGTCAGTTAAGCGGTTAAGCGTCCAACTCTTGGTTTTGGCTCAGTTCATGACCTTGGGGTTGTAAGCCCTGCATCAGGCTCCACACTCAGCACAGAGTCTGCTCGAAATTCTTTCCCTTTCCCTCTCCCTCTGCTCTCTCTCTCTCTCTAAAATAAATAAATAGAATCTTAAAAAAAAAATGGTTCACTAGAACATGAAATTTGGTAAGACCACTACTATAATATTAGCAACTAAGGTTTTTGTTAAAGCACTTTCCGTGGCAAGCACTATTCTAAGACCTTTACACATATTATCTAATTTACTCCCCGCTTAAAGTACTGTTACTATCCTCATTTGGTAGTAAAAGAACCTAAGGCACTAAGAGGTTGCTCTTTTGCCTGAAGTCATACATCAAGTCATACATCAAGTCATACATCAAGTCATACATCTTACTTGATGTATGACTCAAGTATATGAGCAAGAGTTTTTGATTAGATACGTTACATTTTCTCACACTAGCCATATGTTGGGTTTTTGATTAGATACGCTACATCTTCTCACACTAGCCTTCATGACTCCTGAGATCTTAAATTTTCTACCTATTTTTCTCTATAATGCACTCCGGATTTCTTTCCGTATCTTTCAGTTCACTAATTTTCTCCTTAGCTGCTCCTAATCTGCTTAAAATATTATCTAAAATCCTTGTCAGTCTGCTTCTGTTGTTAGTTGTTTCAGTGGGTTATTGTCCAAGTGGCCTTGTGTCCTTGTGCATTTAGTTACTTTTGACTGTTCATTTTCTTTGGAATTTCATTTGTGGATACTGGGGGGATGAAGGTAGGTTCCCCCAGAAAGAAAATTCATTTGCTTCTGCCAGGAACCTGGGGTAACCTCAGTCCAAAGATCACTTTAAATCCATTTTTTAGTGTACAGTTTTGCAGAATGCACAAGTATTTATGAGTTCAGGTCACAAATGTGTGCAAGGGATGGCCTGTGACTCCAAATCCTCATCAATAATTTTTTTTTCTCTCTCCATTTAGTGACTTGTTTCAAGTCAGTTCATTTTCCTTGCAGTACCCTAACAATAGGGGCAGGGGCAGAAGCAGGTAGGAAGAGGGAGGGGGTATTTCTGGTTTACCTTATACAGAATGCACATCTCTTTGGGATTCCTGAATTAAGAGGAGAGGATCTCCTAGGAGACTTCTATGAGCAGTCTCGGGTCTCTGTCTTCAGTAACCCATGCCAGTGAGGTGGGAAAACCAACAGGCAAATTCACCGAGTTAGCAAATATTCTTAGGGTGAAATTTCTTTAGGTTCTGGTGTTCACTTAGTTTTTCAGGTTCATAGTCCCTTATTTTCTTTCTAACTCATCAGTGCACTAAAGATTTTTTTAATTGTTAATCAAAAATTCTTTATCTTTTAAAGACAGATGCTGAAATATTTATGGATGGAATGAAATAGTTCATGGAATTTGCTTTAAAGGGGTGCCTGGGTGATTAGTTAAGAGTCTGCCTTCAGCTCAGGTCATGATCCCATGGTCCTGGTATCGAGCCCCGCATCAGGCTCCCTGCTCAGCCGAGAGCCTGTTTCTACCTCTCCCTTTGCTGCCCCCACTGCTTGTGCTCTCTCTCTGTTTCTCTGTCAAATAAATAAATAAAATCTTTAAAAAAAAAAATCTGCTTTAAAATAATACAGAATAAAGAAAGTGGATGAGGTTACAGTGGAAACAGACTCACCATGATTTGATAATTTTTGAAGTTGGCTGAAGGGTATGTAGGCATTGATATAGGTTTGAAATCTTCCATAATAAAAAATTTTTTTATTTTGTTTTTAATGAAAAATAAAAAAGAACATAGGACAAGTGTGCCAAAAACAACAAAAGCTAAAATCTGGAATTTTTAGTTGTTACCAGTAGGCAGGTTAATCCACATTCCTCACCCTCCATACTGCCAAGACCATCTCTTTCTTGACTTAACCCAGGAACTAAGTAGAGTTATGGGTTTTGCTGTCCTCACAATTGCCTTCTGTAGTTACTAGGACATGTTCCCACTCCTTTCTTCCTCTTTGGTCATGTTTGCAATAGTGTTACAAGTATCACTTGAAATGCAAACATTTTTCCTTTTTAGAAGCAATTATAACATTAACTGGGATCTTTATCTGTTATTTTCTGAATTATAAATTCTAGCTGTGCTATTTAGAACCTTTAAATTAAATTCCAAGCAGCTACATTTTATATTCATCCTACAATATTGAACTCCATAGTTTAAAAGAAAAATCCTTTTGTGGACAGAATATTTGAATAAGGTTGCCATATATAGATATCTAGATATCTCTATATATAGATATATAGAGATACCTATATATATATATGACTTACAAAGATACAAACCATTCTCTTTAAATGATAGCTATAATTCTAAAACTACAAACAAATTTGCAAAAAAAATTAATTTTTGCCACATATAAACAAAATACTGACTAAATTTTTATCTGGAAAAACTAATAAATGAGAGAAAGAAAAAAAAAACAAACCAGCACAACATTAAAATCATTCTTTACCCAGTCTGTAGTAAAAGGAGCTCCATTTGCCATCAAAATACGAACTTCATCATCTTGACCTGCTCGTGCTGCTTCCAAAAGCTTCTTTCCCAAATCTACCAGGGACATCTAAGCAAAACAAAGATGAATTTAACATCTCTATTGATATATTATTTTTTATTATGTTATGTTAATCACCATATATTACATCATTAGTTTTTGATGTAGTGTTCCATGATTGTTTTCGTATTAACACCCAGTGCTCCATGCAGTACGTACCCTCTTTAATACCCATCACCAGGCTAACCCATCCCCCCACCCTCTATTGATACAGTATTACATGACTTTCTCCCCATGTATCTTTATTACTACCAATTCTCAATTATCCCTCTAAAAGTTTGTGATATGGCTAATCTGAAACTATAGATCACGCAAAAGCAATTTGTATTTGAATTTGGGGAACAGATTATCCTTTCTCATTAAGTTTTTACCTAGGATAATAAAATTAGTTTGAATTCTCCAAATACAGCTAGTAAAGATAATGAGGTAAGTAGCAGAGAAGGCTTGCCTAATATTTAAAACTGGCAAGAAACTGTTTTCACTGGAGGAGCGCAGCAACGAAGTTTTTCATAAAAGTAAACAGAAATAATGTACAAGACACTATCCTCTGTAACTGGTGCAAATTACAATAAATATATCGTAACTGTTTTTTGCAACGGTAAATCAGAGAATTTTCAATTGTTGCACAGTCAATATACACTCAAGTTCTTCCAGAAAAGGGACACAATTCACATTCAATGAAAATACTGAAAAGAAAGTCTAACAGTATTATCAATAGGCTACCTGTCTCACTGAGAAGCTAGAAAGTAAGTATAACTTTGTATCTTGTATTCAAGATACCCGAAAAGACTAATGTCACAGGTCAGGGTGTATGAAAGTGTATGTTTGGGGGTGTGGGGTGTGTGTGTGTGTGGAGTGTCTTCTTGATTAAGAAATACTGAAATACGTGTTAGGGAAAGATCATGACAAGAGTACACAGATGAAGAAAGATTTGAATGTATCAGAGATGCTCAAATTCAAGGGATGATGGTTCTGAGATGAAAGGTCCCAAATTCAGAAGGACTATTCAGCTGGAAGACTATTCAGTGATGCTACATAGTATCCTGAGCAAAGGCAAAGAGGTAGGGCGCCTGGGTGGCTCAGCTGGTTAAGCGACTGCCTTCCACTCAGGTCATGATCCTGGAGTCCCGGGATTGAGTCCTGCATCAGGCTCCCTGCTCAGTGGCGAACCTGTTTCTCCCTCTCCCTCTGCTTGCCACTCCCCCTGCTTGTACTCTCTCTCTCTGTCAAATAAGTAAATAAAATCTTTAAAAAAAAAAAAAAAAAAGGCAAAGAGGTAGAATTTAAGGCCTGTGAGGAAGGGAAGATATTGAACCCCCGAGATTTATACAAGAAAAAAATGTGCCTGCGGTATGAATTTGCCTCAAAAAGTGAATACCCTTTGAGAGCTGGGTAAGTAGTCAAGGGGAAAGAAGTTTAAAGAAGGGGATGTTAGGTTGATTAGTGTATTCCAATCTTGTATGAACAGGTATTACTCAAGAAGGAGAGGGGTATGTATGTATGTATGTATGTGAGAAGGGAGTTCAAGCTTAGAGAGGTTAGTGATGCCAGGAAGGATAGACTGCATTACATAATTAGAAGAGATGTTAGGGAATGTAGAAGGGCTTATTAAAAATATATATATATGTCCCTTGAAAGAACAGATTTATGTTTACATTACTGTATTTTTTAGTACATTCTACAACATGGGAACAACCAAACATAGGGTAACCAATAACAGGTGCTAATGCTGGGATCCTTGCATGATGATTAAGTGAGATGAGTATGTCCAAAACGGGCATTTGTCACAAGGCAGGAAAGAATTTCTTATAATCATTCCATTTATAAGGATAAAAATAATTCATAATATATCCCATGGCGAAGAAGAAAAACAACCACATGAATTTATGTTTTATGTGGGGTTTTTTACATGTATTTTTGCGTGTGACACAACACTTTCACCCTTTCTGTTTTCCTCCTGTTCCCTCTCATACCTTGACTGAGTCACTGGAACCCAAGATACTCCTTAATCATGCTAAAGACATTATGATCTAAAGAGATTACTGATCTCTAATGAAGGATTTTTCCTAGGAAATATGTACCAGCTGGATAGTAAAAATTTACATCATACTCAAAAGGTGGAGAACCTACAATCATTTCCTATGAAAGGCAGGATAAGGCAAAAAGAAATTGACCTCTCCTCCACAAAAGTACAGTAAAATTTAAACTGGCCACACTAGCAAACACAGTGACTCCACTTGGATGACCAAAATTTAATATAAATGTGGTTTTACAATGAAATAAATCTTCACCCAAAATACACCCTTTTATGTCTTACACAGGTAATACAAAATCAGTTTGCATTCATTGAGCATACACACTGCCAGATGGTTTAGACATCTGGGTATCTTTTATTAAGTAGTGGTTTAGGGTTTTTCCTCATTTTTAGAAACTGGGTTGTCTGCCTGTTTCTTAATGATTTGTAAGCATTCATAACATACACTCTGGATAGGAGTTCTTTGTCAGATATAATATGTATTATAAGTATCTCCTTGCAGAATCCTGATCTCTTGACTCTCCACCCCTTTTTTTGATATTGCATACTATCTTCTATCGGTAGATAATGAAACTTTAATGTATTAAAAAACAAAAATAAAATCAAAGACAGCAAAGGAATGTCTGCCAAAAAAATGAATGTAAGAAACATTAATAATTTTAATTATGTAAGAGGTCTGACTCAAAATGAGAAGGGAAAACAAATAAACACCATGAACCCATCAGAGCAACAGTCAAAGGACAAAGCAAGAAATAATAATAAAGAGCCTAGGATCCCCTGGGTTTAATTTGCAAGTCTCTGAAACATAATCAGGAAGGCCTCTGGAATTGCACACTGCCTGGTTCTAGAATGAGATCTAAACTCACAAATTTAGAGGAGGGTGGCTGATTGGGTCTATGGGGGCAAGTGACACACCTTCCTCCACAGCTCACTGGGTGTATTTATCCTGATAAAGCAGATATACTCCCATGACAAATATGCACAACCTGGTGTTTAAAAAAAAATAATAAAACAAACAAAACAAGCCCGGGGGTGCGTGGCTCAGTCAGTTGGGGGAGGAGCAGAGAGGAGCCTGTGACACTGGAGCTTGAGTTCAGAGGCCCATGGCCCACGTGGAGGGTAGAGATTGCTTAAATAAATAAACTTAAAAAGAAAGAAAGAAAAAAGCAAGCCCAAATAGGAGTCATTTGCTCCCGCACAACAGCAAACCAAGAGTTCACTACAGTTTCAAACTATCCCAGGAATGCGACCTTTTTAGAAGCCAACCTGAAATTTTCTGATCAGCACTAGTGAGGTCATCTGCAAGATTAAAACCCTGCTGTTCCCTCCCCTAGCCAAAAAAGGTGTCTTGGCCGGGAACAATCTTTTCTTTTGCTAATAACTTCCTTGCCCCACCCTCCTTCCTATAAAAACCTTCCATTCTGTACACCTCCTCAGAGCTCCTTTCTACTTGTCCAGTTCATGAATTGCTTAATAAAAGCCAATTCGATTTTCAAAAAAAAAGTCAAAGGACATGACCATATATTTTCCAAAAGAGAAAACAGAAATAATTCACAAACACAAAAAATGTTCAGTGTCACTAAGAGTCAAATAAATGTAAATAATTTAAAAGTTAAATTTTAAAAAGGATGAGTTGAGACTGATACTTTCACATATTGACATCTTATATATATCGATAGCAATATAAATGGATCAGCTGGGGGTTTTTCTGGATCAGCTTTTTTTTTTAAATGTCAATTTGGCAACACATAAAAGTTACAAAAATGTTCAAGCCTAATGATCAAATAAATGATCCCACTTCTGAGCTCTATCCTAAAGAAAAAATAAAAATATGTTTAAACAGATTTATCAATATATGTATACACATATATTCACATAAATCTACATATATTATATATAATCATTTGTATCATGTGAACAATCTAGAGGAAGGAAAATGTGGAATCTAATAAGACAATACACAGTAATTTAAAATAATAGTTGAAAGTTATATAACATTAAAAATTTATGCCACGTTAAGGAAAAAGATACTATATTTTTGAATGTCAAAACATACACAGAGAACAAAACAAAGAAAAATACCAACAATTGTTAGAGTGACAAGATTATAGGAAATTCTGCCTCCATTTTACAAAGTTTCTATAATGTTACTAAATTATCTTCCTAACTTAAAAAGTGGTTTCTTTTTTATAAGGGACAAATTACATTGTATGACTATCAACTAACTAAATGCTGACATTAAAGAAAGCTAAATACTACTGACTTACTAAACAGGAAAAGTGGAAAAAAATAAAGAAAATGTATGGTATTGGGTACTTAAAATAGCAAACTTATTGATCTGATTACAAGAATTGCAACAAAACAATGCACTTAAATCAACTTCTATCACAATTCTGTAACTGCCTTAATTATCCAAAACATATCATATTTAAAGATTCACGATACTTAAGTTATTGTGGTTTTTAAAGTTCCATGAGCAACATAGCTATGTAGTAAATAAATAGCTGGGTACTTTTAAATCAGCAGTTCTCAAAATGGTAGCAGTACCGCCCCCTAGAGGGCCCTTTGGATATATATGGAGGCATTTTGGAGACTGATGCAGGGAGGAATGGGGTGAAGGCTCTACTAGCATTTAATGGGCATGTGTCAGGGATATTAGAGGTCCAGCAATGCAGGGAACAATCCAGTAGGGCAAAGAATTGTCACATGTCCTGGGTGACTTTCAAAGGCTCCACCGAATATATCTAAGGCTAAAACTAATATATAAACAAATGTATTTTTCCATAGTTATTAATGTATCCCAAATTTCCCAGAATGCAACCATACTATAAATCTATTTGTTTTGTTCAGAACTTTACTAAGAGTTGTCACCATTTTCAAAAATCATGTCACCAATGTTGATGCTACTTGGGTATCTGAATCACCAATATAAAACACTGTAACAATCAGCTTTTACAGCTTATCATTTTCACAGTAATTCTATGTATAGGTACAAGCATTTGATAATCTCTTCTGTCATCTAGGGTAGTCTGCTTGAGGATTTACATACCGAAATATACAATTTATTATAAAGTGCTTTCCTTCAGGGGCGCCTGGGTGGCTCAGTCAGTTAATTGTCTGCCTTCCACTCAAGTCATGATCCTGGAGTCCTGGGATGGAGCCCCATGGCCCTGCTCAGCGGGGAGTCTGCTTCTCCCTCTCCCTCTGCCCTGCTCCTGCGCCTGCTCTCTCTCTCTCAAATAAATAAAATCTTTAAAAAAAACTGCTTTCCTTCCACTTCTCCTTTATAAGTATTTTAATGACTTTTTGAAATTATGCAGATAGGTAATAATAACCATAATTTTCATTGCAAGTTAGCAAAAGGAGCAATACAAACATTTCTTTTTATAGAAAGACAGCACTGGATCTAATAAGATTGAAAAATCAATGGAAGAAAATACACGTGAGATCAAGACTGAAATCAAAGGCACTCTTAATTTTTTTGTCAAGATAATTAGTAAAATGTAAAACAATGAAAATACCAAAATGTAGCAATTTCACTTCTGATTCTCACCTAAAGGGAACAGCACACACCACAGAATAATTCTAATCCTCAAAGGAACAACAGCATTAAGACAACAAATTGATTGAGGGGATCAGAGCTCCAGATAGAGCCCCCTCAATCTACTTTGTTCATTATCTATTAACTTCTCAGAGATAAAGTATTAGATTTACATAAAACCATTTAAGGGCCTAGCAATAAATGTTGCTTTTTTGGTAAGTAACTTTTGCCCAAGCAAATAAAGAAGCATAATCCAATTCAATAAATTTTAATGAGTGTTAAATATATTTACTGAAAATACACTATACGTATGGCACTGAATGCCATCCCATTTAATACCCCTTTCCTTAAGAAAAGTAATCTAAAAACTCACTGTAATAAATTCCATCCTGAATTTTTTTTACTACTTCCGAAAAAGTTTATCACAATCTGATACAAACCATTATTTTTTTTAACTTCAATAATATGAATTTTATATCTATAGGGGAACTTCAAAATATCCACAAATTAACTCCTTTTGCTTAAAAGTACATGCTGAGAGAGCCATCTAGTGGTAACAGGAATTACTAACTATAATTACATTTTTTAAAGCTTAGAGTCTATTTTATTTTGAACTTCCATAATTAATAGCTCACAGAGCTGTTTTGAGGATTATAATATCTGGACATGAAAACTCTCTATAAAACTGTAAAGTATTAATTCCATATAAATTGTTACTAGCACTCCTAAAAAAGAATATGAATAAAAAGTTAGAAAATATAATCCTATTACAACATAATGAACCTTGATTGCCTCATTAAAAACTTCAGCATAAATTTGCAATATCACTCCTATGCTCAATGAGAACAATTATAAATCCAATAAAATTCCTCTAAAGTTTTTCACCAAGCAACTTAGTACTATTTATGCATCAAAAGCCTTTAAGATGATCATACTTTGACCTAATAATCCCACTCATATAAATCTATCATAAGGGGGACGCCTGGGTGGCTCAGTCGGTTAAGCGGCTGCCTACGGCTCAGGTCATGATCCCAGGGTCCTGGGATGGAGTCCCACATCGGGCTCCTTGCTCAGCGGGGAGTCTGCCTCTCCCTCTGCCTGCCGCTCCCCATGCTTGTGTTCCCTCTCTCTCTCTCTGACAAATAAATAAATTTTTAAAAATCTATCACAAGGAAACTATCTGAACCATATTATAAGTAATGTTATTTAAAATAGGGAAAAACTGAAATGGACTAATACAAGTAATAAAGAAATTAGGGGCGCCTGGGTGGCTCAGTTGATTAAGCGACTGCCTTCGGCTCAGGTCATGATCCCAGGGTCCTGGGATCGAGCCCCGCATCGGGCTCCCTGCTCAGCAAGGAGCCTGCTTCTCCCTCTGCCTCTGCCTGCGCTCCCCCCGCTTGTGCTCGCTCTCTGTCAAATAAATAAAATCTTAAAAAAAAAAAAAAGAAATTAAGATAGATCATAATGGAATACTGCAAGCTTTTATTTTTTATTATGGAAAATTGAGCAAATATAAGAATAGGCACAACAGTATAATGAACTTCCACACAGCCACCAACTAGTTTCAATATTATCAATTTATGGACAGTCCATTTCCCACCCACACATATTTTGAAGCAAATATCGGACATCATTTTATCTGTAAATATTCCAGTATGTATGGCTAAAAGATAACCAATACTGTAGTCATTTAAGATTATTTATAAATAATATGCAACAGTATTAGAATCAAGCCTCTAAACTGAATACACACCATGATCCTAACTATGTAAAAAGTGCATAGAAAAGTACCCAGAAGCAATATACAATATACCATGATAATGAAAATTATAGATTTTTCCCTTTTTTCTATTCTCTATTTCTTAAGTGTTCTATAAGGAGCACATATTACTCCTGTAATTAAAAACAAACTTTTATTAGTTGTTTCTAATAGTAATAGAAATTTGTTGCATCTAAGTAATGTCATTTCAGTGAAAAAATGTGAACATCTCATAGCCTGCATTTAATAGATCTATAAAAGAGACAAGTAGAATGTTGTAAAGAATAGTAGTTAAAAAAATGAATAAGCACAAAAGCCTTTTATTAAAAAGCTTTTCATCAAAACTAGATTACAGATAAAAAAACATTTTTAATGTAAGAAATTAGATGTTGAAAGTGATTTTTCAATAGTAAAAGCATGTAAAATGTGACTCTAAAATTAAGCATATGATAACCATGTGTTTAACTGTACATACGAAAATATTCTTGGGCATGAGAATTTAGTTGCCTACATTCTCTTAAGAAAATAGAGGTGCCTGGGTGGCTCAGTCGGTTGAGCCTCTGCCTTTGTCTCAGGTCGTGATCCCAGGGTCCTGGGATCAAGCCCCATGTTGTGGGGCTCCCTACTCAGCGGGGAGTCTGCTTCTCCCTCTGCCCCTCCCCCTGCTCATGCCCTCTTTCTCTTTCTCTCTAAAATAAATAAATAAAATCTTTTTCTGAAAGGGGGGAAGACAATAACTTGGATAATAAAAGTAGTACCTGGCATCTTGCTAAATCTTTACCTACATTGTCTCATGTAATCTAAATAGACTTACCATAACAGTTATGGTCTCCATTTTGCAAAGGAGACAAAGAATAAAAGGACTTACCAAAGAGCACTAGTTTTAGTTTAAAGATAAGACCCATATTCTTAACTCTTCTGTTCTAAATTAGAGAACATTGGGAATCTGCAGGGATATAAAAGAACATGCCCTTCAAGTCTCTCTCTGTGTGATTCCTTTGAAGAAAAAATAATCATATGAACTCTGGTATATTTGGAATTTTCTCCCATTTCCATTTTGTCTAGTGGGCTTTTTTTTTACTTTTTTTAACTTAAAAATGACACTTTCAAATATAAATTATCTAAAGAAAAATCATCTCCCATAGACCCTTGTTTCAGAAAACCACCAGAAGATGTACTCCTCCAAGACCAGGAATAAACAATAACAAGAATCAAGGGCTTCAGGAAATAAGGGATCCAACATAAACAGAGTGGAAGAGGATCCCCAAGATGGGCTGTATCAGAGACCTAGAAAGCAAATCCAGATTGGAGCCGGAGGACAGAGGTTCCAAAAGGAGGTCTCCAAGGAAAAGATAGGCTGATAAGACTCCCAGAAAAAGAATGAGATTTCCGGTGGGGAATTTGACATGGGTTAATGATGGATACAAGAAAAGTAAGCAAAAGAAAAGAGTACACAATTTCTTTTTCAGAGGGAGGGAAAAAAAACCTACACAAGAAAGAAAATGTAATCCCAACATATATACATGGCATGGGTTAGTGAAGAAGAGTAGTTCCAGGATTGCAATAACCACTGAATACTAATCCAAGCAAAATTTTCGGTGTACTCGTATTAAGAAGATGAAGACTGAGGGGCACCTGGATGGCTCAGTGGGTTGGGTGGCCAACTCTTAGTTTCCACTCAGGTCATGATCTCATGGGTGGTGGAATCAGGGCCCTGCATTGGGCTCCCCACTCAGTGAGGAGTCTGCTTGGGGATTCTCTACCTCTGCTCTGCTTGGGGATTCTCTACCTCTGCCCTTCCTCCCCACCCCTCAGAACCCAGCTCATGCATGTGCACATTCCCTCTTTCTCTCTAAAATGAATAAATCTTTAGGGGCGCCTGGGTGGCTCAGTCCTTAAGCATCTGCCCTCGGCTCAGGTCATGATCCCAGGGTCCTGGGATCGAGCCCCACATCAGGCTCCCTGCTCAGCAGGAAGCCTGCTTCTCCCTCTCCCACTCCCCCTGCTTGTATTCCCTCTCTCGCTGTATCCCTCTCTGTCAAATAAATAAATAAAATCTTTTAAAATAAATAAATAAATAAATAGAATGAATAAATCTTAAAAAAAATAAAAAATAAAAAAAGATAAAGAGTACGGGAAAATATGCTTAGAGGTGGTTTGGTTTAAGATAGCCAAAGCTTCATCTTCATAAGTGGGAAGTCAAAGATATCTAATACAGAAAAATCAATAAATAGCATAAGCTTGTTATTTAGAAATATGGAGGGAAGTACTAGGGAAAAATACAGCAAAAAGAGAATGGATGCCTCTGGAAAAGAAGGCTCTGGGGTGGGAAGGAATAACATAAGGGACTCCAGGGTTGTTGTTTTTACCATAAACCTTGTATTTTTACTTTTCAATTTTGTACATGTATACTTTCATAAAAATAAAATTACAATAAATACATGTTCACATTATATAAAAAATGTATCATTCAAATTCAAAGTCATCCCTACACTTCCTGATGGTCTTACTCCCCAGAAATAACCACTATTTAAATGTTTAGTGTGTAGCCTTCTAGATCTTTTCTATGCCTATAGAAATAGACACAGGCACAATGCTTCTTTTCAAATAAATAAAAAACACAAGAAGGGATCATATTATAATGGTTTTGCAACTTGCTTCTTTTCACTTAACAGGGATCCCCTTGTTTTATCAGTGACATCTTTCTAAGTGCACACGTAAAAACATACTTTTTACTACCTACACAGTATCACGAACTATGGTAGGCTGAATAATGGCCCCCCAAAGATGTCTAGATCTTAATTCCCGGAATCTGTGAATGTTAGCTTATGTGGCAAAAATGCTTTCCAGGTGTGATTAAATTAAGGATCCTGAGATAGGAAGATCCTGGATAATCTAGATGGGCCTAATGTAATCACAAGGGTCCTTATAAGGAAGATGTAGGAGGGTGAGGGTCAGAGAGAAGGAGGCAGAGATCAGAGGAGGGAGAGAGAGAGAGATTTGAAGTTCCTATAGTTGCTAGCTTGAAGGTGGGGGCTAGGGGAGTGGGTACTGCACCAGCCAAGAAATGCAGGCAACCTTGAAAAACTAGAAAAGGAAAGAAAACAGATTCTTCCCTGGAACCTCCAAAAGGAATACAACCCTGCTAAAATCTTGATTTTGAGTTTTCTGACCACCATAACTGTAAAATAATAAATTTGTGTTGTTTTAAGGCACTAAATCTGTGGCAATTTGTTACAGCAAATAGGAAACTATTACACTATAGAAATAGGAAACATATGGAGTATGAGTACATTAATTATTCAATCCCTTTATCTTTATCTTTACAAATAGTGCTACAACACACCTATACACTTGGGTTAGCACTTTTATGAAAATTATTCTAAGAAGTATAATTGCTAGATTTTTTAAATCACAGTATAATTGTGACAGACACTACCAAATTATCTACCAAAAGATTATACCAATTTACACTCCCACCATCGATATACAATGACTGCTTCTCCACAAGATCCCCAATCCCCAAAGCCAGAACCTTGATTCCAGATCTAGATCTTCCCAAAGTCAAGGCCAAGGATCCAATGAACTCATACACACAAAGCTGATGAAACACTTCCTTTCAAATAACTTTAAGAAAACGTGACCTGAGGAAATCCCACTACCACACAGGGAGAGCACCACACACAACTGTTTTAACATCTTTAAAGCTTTCTATTAAAAGGACATTCTTTGCCTCCAACTGGGAATCAGGGGGAATGGGGATTCTCATATCACCTTTTCACCCACTTTACCAGTGAAAGCCTGCTTAAAACCATCTGCTTTCACATTAAGTTTATCATAGAGGGAACATTCCTTCTCTGGGAAACTTTTCCTTCTCTGGGTCCTACCTATACTGTCCAAAACATGAGCCCTCATTTGACTCATCAATTATTAAATTATGGTAATTCCTAACATTTATATAACACTACGATACACAATAGTGGGTATAACATAGTAGGGTATAACACAGCTGTGTGTGTGTGTGTGTGTGTGTGTGTATGTACGTATGTATGTACACAGAGAGACAGCAA
Source organism: Phoca vitulina (assembly GCF_004348235.1). Classification (NCBI taxonomy): domain Eukaryota; kingdom Metazoa; phylum Chordata; class Mammalia; order Carnivora; family Phocidae; genus Phoca; species Phoca vitulina. The sequence continues at coordinate 17,755,152 of NW_022589723.1, forward strand.
AGAACAAGAGAAAGACTGTGCCAGATACAGTCTAAGAATCTCCACATACTAACTCATTCAATCTCACAACACCATCAAGGCAGAATTATTATCATCATCATTGTACAGTTGAGAAAACTGAGGCACAGAAGGTTACACTGCCCAAGGTCATACTGCTAGTGGAGATCTGAACCAAGGCTGTCTGGCTCCAGGGTCCAAAGTCACAATCACTATGCTATACCCCATGGTCTGAGTCCTCCTAGTGGCTAGATGTCCCCACTGAATGCATGCACTACCAATGCTGCTCCCTGGCCTAAACACTAACCACTATCTCTACATACCTAACTTCATTTCACATAAAATACAAGAGGTGGTACAATGAAACTTGGCACCAAATTAGACTCTGATTTGCAATGGTCACCAAATGATTCATATTTATGTGTCTTACTTAAATTCTAAAATGCTTGGAGGCAAGAATGGTAGCTTATGTGTCTTTCAACTGGATCCCTTTTCTCTTCCCCTTAAATACTGGCGGTCCCTCAGTGTTTCATCTTTCAGCCCTCTTTTTCTTTCCCTACATTCTCTCTTCTAGCAAGTTTATCTTTCTTAGCCATGATTACCTGATGACTTCCAAATCTATCTCAGTCCAGGCCTCCCTCTAAGCACTAGACCCTAATATTCAACTGGATAGATACCTCCATCAGTAGATGCCAAGGCACTTCAAAAGTCAAATTGTCCAAGTAGTGGCTTGTTCCATAGTTCAGAAACTTTGGAATCATCCTGGACCCCTTCTTCCACCCACCTCGATTCCAATCAGTCAAGACCTGTCACTTTTACCTCCTAAATGTCTCTTAAATCCTTCTACCTCTTTCCAGTGATAGAGAGTAGGTCTTCAATAAATATATGTTGCGGGCGCCTAGGTGGCTCAGTCGGTTAAGTGTCTGCCTTCGGCTCAGGTCATGATCCCAAGATCCTGAGATCAAGCCCCACATCAAGCTCTGCATCGAGCTCCCTGCTCAACAGGGAGTCTGCTTCTCCCTCGCCCACTGCCCCTCCCCCACTGCTTGTGCACGCTCGAACTCTCTCTCTCTCTCTCTCTCTCTCTCCCCCTCCCTCTCTCTCTCTCTGTCTCTCAAAAATAAATAAATAGGGGCACCTGGGTGGCTCAATCGGTTAAGGCTCTGCCTTCAGCTCAGGTCGTGATCCTGGAGTGCTGGGATCCAGCCTTGTGTTGGACTCCCTGCTCCACGGGGATCCTGCTTCTGCCTCTGCCTCTCTGTCTCTCATGAATAAATAAATAAAATCTTTTAAATAAATAAATAAATGTTGACAGTCTTTTCTTCTCTGCCACAAACTTTGTTCATGCCTCCATCCTTTCTCTCCTAGAGCACCTCTAAACTAGTATCTGTGCCTGTCTTGCCTTCCTCTAATCTATTCTCCATTCTACTACTAAACTTCTTAGTCATTCTTAAACAGAAATCATGCCTCTTGTCAGTTACCTCGGATAAAGTCGAACTCTTTGCCATTAGATTCAAGGCCTTTCACATTTGGCATCTGTTACCGTCTCCCCATTTATACCACTCACCACCTCTCACACTAAACTCTATACTCCAGACAATGTGCCATACTCAGCCCTTTTTCTCACCTTTGGGCATCTATACAAAACATTCCCTCTGCCAGGAAGAATGTTCTGCTCTCCATGCCCACTTTTGCCATATTTATTCCTACCTGCCCTTCAGAGTTCAGCTTATCTCCTCAGAGAAGCCTTCCCTGATCCCCGCCCCCCCCCCAAATTAAATGAAGTGTCCTTCCTGTGTATTCTTCTAGCATCTTAAGTTTCTCTCTACCTTGGCACTTATCAGACCACACTACATGTGCCTGTTTACTTGGCTACGTGTTGTCACTATGCCTGAACTATGGGGCCTGGTAAATGGCTCAACAAACACTGATTGAATAAATAAACATTAGACACACAGCAGAAACTCCAGAAATACTTGGGATAACCACCAGTCATATAACATTTGACTTTTTAAATGAAAATTAAGCTGACAGCTTCACAAATTCTAGGAAATGTCACAATTAATAAAATGCTCGCTGAATTCCTAGCAGCCTTGTTGTAACTAAAGGCCTTACAAATGAATGAGATTGGAACTTGCCTGAATATTCTTTTTATTGGCAGCAACTCAAATTGACAGAGTTGATCCAAAAAAATCTGAGGTCAGTTCTATGTTTTCTGAGGCAAAAGGGAAAATTGTGAACATAATCAGTAAATCTGGATAATGGCTTTGTCTGGGACCCTCAAAATCACTCTTGCACATGCACATTAGTATAAAAAATGTGGACAGGAAGCCAGAATTTATCTAATAACCAGCAACAGGTCTATGAAGCAAGATCAGCTCATGGCCACCCTCAGTGACTGTGGGTCAAATCAGTACCAAACTGAATTCAAAGGTTTCAACTGAGTATGTTCTAGAACTAAGCTGTCCAATACAGTAGCCACTAGCCATAATGCTATTAGGCACTGAAATGTGGCCAGTCCAAATGGAGCCATGCTTTAAGTGTAACACACCAGTATCAAAAAAGAATGTAAAATATCTCATTAATAACTTTGATATCAATTACATGTTAAAATGGTAGTATTTTGGATATATGGGCTTAAATGTTATTAAAATTAATTTTTTTAAGTGTGGCTACTATAAAACTTTAAATATGCAGCTCACATTATATTTCCGTTGGACAGAGCTATTCTAGAACCATTAATCAAAACTTCTTGGGGCACCTGGGTGGCTCAGTCGGTTAAGCATCTGCCTTCAGCTCAGGTCATGGTCCCAGCATCCTGGGATCAAGCCCCACATAGGGCTCCCTGCTCGGCAGGAAGCCTGCTTCTCCCTCTCCCTCTGCCTGCCACTCCCCTTGCTTGTGCTCTCTCTGTCAAATAAATAAATAAAATCTTTAAAAAACAAACAAACAAACAAAAACTTCTTGAAGGCACCAACTTTAGAATTTACAAAAAGTTGCAACATTTGAAAATAAGATATCGGACATTCTCTAAGAAAAACTGCATCTGATGAATTATCCCTGTTATAATACTAGATAGACTTTCCCTTTAAAAACTATAGGAAGATATCTTTTGTCCTTGGAAGACTTCAAAAACTCACTTGGTGATGAAGTTACCCATAAATCCTACCCATACTACTACATAAATTCTTCTCTTCTTTGCAACCCACTGCACCTTTATCCCAATCAACGACTATTCTCTTCTAATCACACAGATTTATCCCAGGAAGAGACTGAGGCTTAAAAAGAATACAAGCAGAAGATGAAGACAAGGCTAGAACTCTGCTGGAACTAGGCCAGTAGATGGTTTTGACTTAATAGGGAAGCATAACTTACTTACTTACTATAAAATGAAGCCAACAAACTACGGGGTGTTATAAGCCATAACAGTGAATCATCAATATCCTCCCCAACAATAAGAACACATACACTTTGATCCTTTCTCTCCAAACCTTCTCATATTCATCCCTTCCTCTCCACTACCTCTAGTCTTACACATTCATTGCCTCATATCTTAAACATCACAATAGCCTTTTGGCTGACCTAACTCTAATTCCTCCATTCTACTGCCAGGCAATCCCACTACAATACACTTTCATTCAACTCAAACATTTCTGTATGAATCTCTACATGGTCCCTACCCTCAAAGAATTCATCACCTAGTAGAGAAGACATATATCTCATAATTCCCTTTTCTAAAATCCTCCTCAGTACAACCATTTGAAGAACAATTTACCAGTATCTAGTGGAGCTGAAGTATGCCTACCCTTCGATCCAGGAATTCCACTACTAGGAAGCTGCCGTATCTCCTTAACACACACACAAAGAGAGGAAACACATATAGAAACGTTTACAGAAACATTATTTGTAATAGAAAAAAAAAAAAAAGAAACCTAAGTGTCCATCAACAGAAAAATATTAAGTTTTTATTATAAAATCTTTCAAATATAGAAAAGTGTATGTGTATGCATATAAATGAATATATGTGTGTATACACAAACACATACACCCATATGCCCATCACCCACATTCTAAATTAAAAGTTGGCCATCTTGCTTCATCCTACTCCTTTCTAAAAAAAAATGTACTTTACAGCTGGCACATGCTGCATTTGGTTGTTATATCTCTAGATTAATTATATTCTAGGACAGCTTCCCTTCCCCCCACACCCACCCTTGTTTTCCTTTCCCATGACATTAAATGGCCAGTTCATCTGTATCTCACATTCTGTATTTTTCTGGTTGCTTCATCCAAGGTAGTACTTAATTTCTTTCATCTCCCGTATCTCTTATAAACTGAAAGTCAGTCTGAAAAGTTTGACTAAATTCAGATTTTAAATTTGGCACAAAGAACCTTCAGTTGATGCACTATACTTGATACTGAATCCCATCAGGAAGCACGTATTTTTTTTTGGTTCATTTTTAGTGATACTAGGATTAATAACTAGGCTGGTAATCGCCTGATCCTTCCACTGTAAAGTTTTATTGCTCTGAGACCAACTAGTACTCTGTGGAGTACTTTGACACCATGCAAATATCCAATTCCCAATGAACCTTTTGCCTAACAATTTTAGCATCCATTAATGATCCTGGCCCAAGTCAAATATTTCATAAAAGGATGTAACAAATTGTGACTTTCTAATTCTATAATTCTTTCTATATTTATTATCTGGCATTCCTCACTAACTGTAATACATTTCTACTAAAAAAGCAGTTCAAATGTTAAATTACCAATTTTCAGAGTAAAGGATAGGTGTAACAGCCATCTCCATTTGTCTGGTTTTTTTATTGTTATATATGGTTTCAAATTGCTCTCCTTATTCTCTTTTATGTTCAAACTGTCCCAATTTCGGCCAACAAGAGCCTCTTCAGGTAGGCTTTAGTTGGGTCTGTGAAAGCTTTCTTGCTTCTGACACAAGATGTTCCAGGTTCACTAGGTATGTTCCCTGCCCCAGTCCTGCAATCAGTCATTTCTTCAAGGAGCCCTGGATTCTAAATGAAAGTACTGAAAGACCAAAATTGGGGTAATACAAATACATCTACCAAAGTAACATACTGCTTCTAAATCCTTTCAGTGTACAGAGCTAAGAAAGAAATATATATATTTGGATGGAATTAATATATATATTAAATCCTGAATTCAAACTGACATCTATAATTCAAGTTCATCATTATAAATATTCTTTTTGCTTAGCTTCTTTGATTTTATACTTGTATTTCTATCGGTTTCTAACATATAAGCATAAAAACTTACTGGCTTTAACCAACAACAGGTACCAAATGATATCAAAATAAAAATACCAATATTACAACTAGCAATAAAACGAATGAAGTTTAAGATTTCTTTTAGTTCTTTTTGTCCTTAGCATATATGCCATTTGATATTGAGCTCAAAAGTCACTTGAAATTGTGTTTTCCTCCACGTATTTAAGTAACTATTTTGATATACACATAGGATCATTTGTTTAAGTTTGTTCTCAATTTTAGAGATTTTTATTTTCATTTCATTACAATTTTTGATGTGTGAAATATTTACATAATTCAAAAGTCAAAACTAAATAAACTCAGAAATCTCACTCCCATTCCTGTTTCCTTCACACCTTTCCTACTCACCCTCTCCCCCCACCACAAGGTAACCATTTTATTAGTTTCTGGTCTGTCTTCTCAGTTTTTCTTTCTGCAACAGAAACAAATTGGTGTATGTATTCTTACTCCCATGCACACACTTCTTACACCAAAAGAGCATACTACATACACTGTTCTGTACTTTTTTTTTCCATTTAATATATATCCTGGAAAATTCTCCATAGAGATTTACCTCATTCTGTTTTATACCTGTAGAGTACTATGAGAAAATACCAGTCTATTTTTAATTAAAAAAAAAAAAAAAAAACACTAGTAATCTTTTACTCTCTAGCAATCAAGTCAAAAGACCACCTTACAGTTCAAGGCCCTCTATCAACTGCTCCAACCTTGCACCTTCACCTCATCCATTTTTCTCAACTCCCACTTCATAAAGGACCCAACAGCCATCAGATTTTATTTTTTTTATTTTTTTATTTTTTAAGATTTTATTTATCCATTTGACAGAGAGAGACACAGCAAGAGAGGGAACACAAGCAGGGGGAGTCAGAGAGGGAGAAGCAGGCTTCCCGCCGAGCAGGGAGCCCGATGCGGGGCTCGATCCCAGGACCCTGGGATCATGACCTGAGCCGAAGGCAGACACTTAACGACTGAGCCACCCAGGCGCCCCAGCCATCAGATTTTAAACAATTCTTCCTTATTCGATATGTGCTCACCTTATTCCAGACCCAATACCTTCTTCCCTCGTACTATTTGCCCAGTTTAGATGGCTACATATCTTCTCTCCAAATCTGATACTTTAATCAAAGCCCATTTCAAAAATTACTCTTCTCCAATAATCCTTCCTTAAATGAGCTAATTCCTCTATAATGCTTCCCTTTAAATTTTCTCAGGGATTTATACCATAATCTATGTTTCCCCTTCATTCATTAAACAAATGTTTACTGAGCATATATGTGCCAACAGAAAGTGAACAAAAAGAAGTCCCTACCCTCACAGAGCTTGTGTTCTTGGGGGGAGCATAGCAATCAATCAATCAATCAATAATAGTAGTACTGGTAAGGATAAATGCTATGAAGAAAATGTAAGGCAGGTTAATAAAAGAGAATACTGGATTAGAGATGGGGAATTGCCATTTTAGACAAAGTCTAGGGAAAGGCCTCTTTGAGGAGAGACATTTGAGTAGAAACGTGAATTAAGAGAGAAAGGAGAGCAAGGTAGGATTCCAAAGAAAAGCGTCATGAAGGACAGGTCACTCTTTTGGCTGCTCAGCATCAGAACATCTTCATATGCCCAGGGAATTCCCCTCTGATGAGTCCTGAAAGAAACCAGAACCTCCACCTACTAGTGAAGCTAAGTATTTGCTTTCCCAGCCTCCCATGCAGCTAGGGTACAGTCTTATGACCTCCTTCCAACAAAGCATCCATGATGGACTTTAACTTAGAAGATACTGCATAAAAAAGCAGGAAGTATACAGAATCCATTATGGCAAGAGTGGAAGCAGATTCCAATGACAGTAGTGGTAGTGGTTTCTTCTGTGACAATTCCTTTTCTGCTAAATTAACCAGACGTGGTTCCCAGTTTTTAGAATTAAGCACCCCCCCTTTTTTTTTAAGAACTAAGAATTCTGACTGTTCCTGGTGATCCAGGGAGATGGAACAGCAAGTATAAGGCCCTGGGCTAGAGGGAAAAAGGAGAGCAGGATATGCAATCACATTACATAGGGCTTTTGGCACTGGTAAGAAGTATGGATTTCATTTACTAGGAAGTTGCTGGAACGTTTTAAACAGGAGAGTGTTGTGATATGATTTATATGTTATATGTGTGTGTGTGTGTGTGTGTATGTATATTTTGTCCATTGAGGCATTTTATTTGCACATATGTATTACATCCCTAGAAAAAGAATCCCAGGATTTTCCGACCTGCATGTTTTTGTCTTGCTTCTTTGTGGTCCATGATGCCAGCTTAGTACAATGAAACCACACTGGCAGGATAGGAGCAGATTATTCTGTCATTTTTCTAGATCTTTGAGTTGCACATCAAATCTGGGGCTGATCACTCCACACTTGTTTAACCCACCCATGAGGCTCACAACAATTTTCCCAGCTCTGTCATCATCAATGATTTCAAATTCACCCATGTAACCATGCTTCATCATCACAGTTAGAAACCAGACATGACTTGGGGGCATGGCCTAATAAGAACCTGGTGTTTGCCTCTCTTTTTGGCATTGTTAATGCTCTTGAGAGAATCTGCCAGGACATTCATGTGCACCATTATGGAAAGATGGTAGAAAGATCTGATTTATATTTTTTAAAAACTACTCCTGTTTTATATGGGTAGTCCATAGAGAAAAGCAAGAATTGAGGCAGGAATACTAGTTGGGAAATTATTCCAGGCAAGAGCTGATAGTGCCTTAGGCTAGGATGATACGTACGTAATCATTTAGACTTTTTACTTTTAATTATTATATATCTAAGCTTAAATCTAGCATCTAATTTTGTGCTCTCTATTCGTTACTTGTTCAGGTTCTTTTCTCTCTTGCCTTCTTTTGGACTGATTCTTTTTTAACATTTTATCTATTTCTTTTACTGATTTGGAAGTTATATTCTCTATTTTTGTTCTTGTAGATGTTCCCTAGAAATTACACCATGCATTAAAGTCCAAAGTTAATGAAAATCTTGTTTTAAAAGACTAAGCAAGCATCAACCAATGACAATGTGTGGACCCTGTCTGGATTCCAATTTGAAGAAACTAAATGTAAATTTTTTAAAAACTTTCCTTAGGGCAGTGAAAATATTTGGTATGATACCATAATGATGGACACATGTCATCATGTATTTGCCCAAACTCAGAGAATGTACACCAATAATGAATCATACTGTAAACTACAGACTTTGGGTGATTACAATGTGCCAGTGTAGGTTCATCAATTGTAACAAATGTACCACTCTGGTGGACGATACTGATAATGGGAGAGGTTATGCATGTATGGGGGCAGATGGTGTATGGGAAATCTCTGTGCTTTCTCCTCAAGTTTGCTGTGAACCTAAAACTGCCTTAAAAAAAAAAAATGTTAAAAAAAAAAACATTTTGACATCAAAAACTAATGATGTAATATATGGTGATTAACATAATAAAAAAAAAAACCATTTTGGATAGTTAAGGAAATACTTGAGAAAGTTCCCAGCTGTTAGATGTTCAGTACTTCCCTTTTTTGGTTCCATAAGACATTTCAATAAAGGTGAATGTTGCATTTATTTAAAAAAAAAAAAGTCATTTTGCAGATAATTAAGGAAAGTGAATGCTGCCTAAATATGTAGTGATATTAAGGAATTATGTTTATTTTTTTCTGGATATAATAATTACAGTTTAAGCTTATATATTTTTAGAGATAAAAACAATATATTTATGGATTAAATAATTGATACTTGAGATCTGTTTTAAAATAATGAGGAATATGTAAGAAACCATTGTAGTCTTGAGTTGATCATTGTTGAAACCGGGTAATGAATACATGGGAGTTCATTATACTCTTCTTTGCTTTTACATATTTAAAGTTTTCCATACAAAGGGTTTTTTTATTTAATTTTTTTTAAAGATTTTATTTATTTGACAGAGAGAGAGACAGCGAGAGAGGGAAAACAAGCAGGGGGAGTGGGAAAAGGAGAAGCAGGCTTCCCACCAAGCAAGGAGCCCGATGTGGGGCTCGATCCCAGGACCCTGAGATCATGACCTGAGCCGAAGGCAGACGTCCAATGACTGAGCCACCCAGGCGCCCTACAAAGGGTTTTTTTAAACTTACCCTCCTTCTAGACAATACAAAGACCTTAAAACCTAGACCCCCACTTATTCCTCTTCTGCTATTGCCTTGTCTTTTAATCCATTGGAGAGTCTTACTATTATATGCAGTCAAGATTCACTTTCATTTTCCAAATATGTATTACTTTCTTTACTTTTCAGCCCTTCATACATTTCTTTCCTTCCATGTGGTAATCAATTTCATTCTTCCCAAAGTATATCCTACAGAACTGCACTAATACGGTGCATTGGTTATTTAAAATTAAAACTTCAGTATCTCAATCACACTAGCCACATTTCAACTGCTCAACAGCCCTATGTGGCTTATGACTACAATATTGGACAGCACAGATAAAGAAATTTCCATCATCACAGAAACTTCTACTGAACAGTGTTGGTTTAAATTATCTTTAACGAGTGAGATGCTGGTGACAACTGTTTTTCTCCAAAATATCTTTATTTCACCATCATTTTTAAAAGATATTTTCACTGGATATAAAATTCTAGGTTGGCAAGGTTTTTTTCATTTCATATTGCAGGCATCATTTTTACGATCTTTTGACTTCCATTGCTCCTATTGAAAAGTCACCACGTTTGTCTAATTCTCACTCCTTTGGTGGTTATCTTCTTTTTCTCCAGATACTTTTAAGATTTTTCTCTATGTCACTGTTTTTTGCAATTTCTTCATGATGTGTCTAGGTATGGATTTATTTTTATCCTTAGGATTCACCAGAATTCTTGTATCCTGGTTTGATATCTTTTGTTGGTTCTGGAAAATATCAGCCATCATGTCTTTAAATGCCCCTTTTCTCTCTCCTCTTCTTCTGGAATTCCAATTAAGACATTCTTACTCTATCCTCCATATCTCTTACACTGTCACTTATATTTTCTATCTTTTTGCCTCTAAATTACATCCTGGATAATTCTGTCTGATCTATATTCCAGTTCACTAATTCTTCTGATGTGCAATCTGCTGTAAATTGCATCGTTAAGTTTTTAATCCAGTTATCATATTTTTTTTATTTCCAGCAGTTGGGTTTGGTATTTTCAAATCTATGATGCCACTTTTTTATTTTGTAGTTTCATGTTTCCTGTCTTCGAATTTGCCATTTATTTCTGTGAATACAGTAAGCATGGTTGTTTTATCATGTATCTTTTAATTCTAATATATGATGCCTATGAATATCTGTTTCTGCTGTTGTTTCTGTTCATGTTTCCTTTGTCTCCTTGTATGCCAGCTTATCTTTGACTATGTGCTGGTCAGTGTCCTTAAAAAAATTATTTGTAGAGACGTCTAAAATGAAGAAGTGTTCTTCCAGGGAACATTTGCATTTGCTTCTGCCAAGCACCTACGGGACACGACAAATCAGGGACTGCCCTAAATTAAGTCATGGTTTAAATTTCCCTTACCTTGCTAGGCTATGGCCACAACTTTATAGAGACTTATTTCTTTTCTCTTTTTTTTTTCCTGCTCTGCTCAGTGCCAAGATGACTTGCCTTGAAGTCCCTTGATATTTGGCTGGAAAGTAAGCAATGAAAGGGGAACAGGGATTAGCTCTGATTTATCCTTCTCCCACAGGTATAGACACATGTCCACATGTTGGGTAGATTTTGAATCTTGGTTTCTGTCCACCTTTCCCCACAAGTGTAATGAAAAGAAACCTAAATTTCTTAAAATCTGCAAACATACTCAGGCCAACAGTGGCTTCAGTTCTCCAGATATTCTGCTAACCTCTCTTGGTTTAGGCTTTCTTCCAGAATTTGGCTTACCAGATTCCCTTATCTTTCCAGTTCTTCAAAACTCTTAAGGTGGTGTTTATAGATCTTATCCAGCATTTGCAATTCTTTTCAAAAAGAGACTGGTCTAAATACTCTAGCCCACCATTACCCAGATGTAACATCTATTTTGAAGTTGAGCTAACAGAACTTCCTCATGTATTAGATATCAGGGTACAAGAAAAAGAGGGGTCAGAAATGACATCCAGGTTTTTGGCCTGAATAACTTGGTGAAAAGTGCCAAAATTAAGATGGCAAAGTGGGATATGGTAGGTCAGGTGTAAAGAGTTTAGTCACAGACCTAAGTTTGAGATGCCTTAGCTAGATTATAAGTTTCTTATAGGTATGGACAAGGTTTTCTTTTAGTGCCATTCACACCCATAAGTACTTTATAACAGTGTTGCACACATAGTTGGTATTCAACAAACTAAAGATTTCTCTACTTCAGTACTACTGACATATCGGGCCTGACAATTCTTTGTTATAGGAGATTTTTCTATGCATTGTAGGATATTGGCAGCATCCCTGGTCTCCACCCATTAGATGCCAGTGGCACCATCCTGTCCCCCATTTTATGACATCAAAAAAAAATGTCTCTAGATATTGCTGAATGTCCCCTAGAGGTAAAATATCCCTGACTGAGAACCACTAACACTTCTTAAAGTTAATTTATATACCATCCTTTCACTCAACTGGACACAACAAAGATACACAAGAGGTAAAAATCTATCTAAGCCCAAACTATAGCCCACCCCAAACCAGCATTTCTCAAATTATGTTTCCCAAAGCACCGGAGGACTGCAGTACTGAGAAAGACAGTGGGTAAATGGGTAAGCATAGGTTGGAGGTGACAAAACAGTTTCACCCTCACTAAAGCAAGACCATCTCCAACTGTTACAGGATTATATATATAAATTATAATTTTTAAAAGAAAGCTACTGCCAGCAAAATGTCTTTTCTTCAGATATGAAACGGTTAAAATTTTAAATCTCCAGCAAGAATTACTTAACAGCTTTATTTTATTGCTATTCCACACCCAAATCCTTATTAACATAAACCTAGAAAAGATTTACTAAATTCACCTGCAAGTCCTGGCATGTATGTGCTTTATCTGTGCTCCCCTCCTTTTTTCTTCTTCTTTTTTTTTTTTTACTCTAGCCAAATAAAAATCAGATAAAAGTTGTATGGATACATTAAGGCCTCAAAATCAGATTCTGAAATAAAACTCATTCAAATAAATTTTAAATCCCAAACTATATAGCAAGAGCTTATTTTAGGCAGCACCCAGAATGCTGGGACTCCTCCATTATGTTAAACTTCCTTGTCTTGTATAATATACAGTGACGAGTATATATGAAAAAATAATTTTCATGCTCTACTATAAACTTCTCTAAACCAGTTTTAATATTGTTTTAAATATTACAGTATAATCTCAGCTACTCTAAAGATCACATCCTCATACAAAGCTATTTTTATTTCTTTGAATTTCAGGTACCAAAAGATGTAATTAAATTGGAACCATGCTAATAAATTAAGTTCCTGATCCCCACATAAGCTATGTATTTATCAGATATACACTCTTTATTTCTCTATCTACATTCTGTGTATACCAATGTCCCTATTTAACTGTAAAATTATGACATCATTACAAAGCTGTTCTCCATAAAACCTAGACTATAAATGGCTGTGATCTGGGATAAAAAATATTTATTGATGACTATATTTTTTATTTGAGAGAGAGAGGGAGACCACGCACATGGGGAGGAGGGGCAGAGGGAGACGGAGAAGCAGACTCTCCACTGAGCAGGGAGCCCAACGTGGGGCTCGATCCCACGACCCTAGGATCATGACCCAAGCAGAAGGCAGACACTTAACCAACTGAGCCATCCAGGCACCCCTATTGATGACTATTTAACAGTAATGTTTAAAATAATCTCAAGTTCCAGAGTGCCATGCGCCTGAGATTGAGCTGCATGTTGGGCTCCCTGCTCAGGGGGGAGTCTGCTTCTCCCTTTCCCTCTGCCCCTACACCTCACTCATGCTCTCTCTCAAAATCTTTATAAATAAATAAATAAATGAATTAATAAATAAAATAAGCTCAAGTTCCATATCTAAAGCACATAAATTACACACACATATACCTACACACACAAAAACACTAAACAGGGCTAAGGATTCATCAATTAGCATGTCTAGAACTTCCCATGCACCTGCCAAAACTTAATCTTCCTCCTATCCTCCCTGATGTTGCTACCACCCTTTTTACCTCCCAAATTAGAAACCTGAGAGCTATCCTTAACTTTCTCCTCTCCCTGTCTTTACATACAGTTGGTCATCAAATACTGTAAGGTCTACTTCGCATCTCTTTTTATCTTACATTCTTTTTTCTCAATAGGCAATAGTTTTGTATAGCTCAAAAATCCAAACCCAGAAATGCATACACGGAAAAGTCTCAGTGGAAGCATTTACACTATTACCACTCCCCCCAGACACAAGTAATCACCTTTGCTGGTTTCATGGGTAACCTTCCACTATTTCTATTATTACCAAAAGATAGCATTACTACATACACTGTTCTCCATTTGCTTTTCTTAACACATCCTGGAGATCTTTCCTATTAGTTCATAGACAACTTCCTCATTTTCTGTATAGCTGCTTAGTATGCTACTGTGTAGATAGGTCTTGGTTTATTATGGATGGACACTATCACTATTATATACAACACTGCAACTAATAACTGTGTAAATGTATCATTTTGTTTCATATAACTGTAGGATAAATTCCCTGAAGGACTGCTGAGACAAAAGTAAATACAATTCTAATTTTGATATATATTGCGAAACTACCCTCATGCCATTTATAAATTAGTCCTCTTCTCACCGCCTTTGCCACTGCATTTTCATGCCTATATTAATGAAGTACCTCCTTACCTGGCTTCCTTCCTTCCCCAACTATTGTCCATCCTATTGTCAACTGGTCATTATTATTTTAATGAATTTGTAAATATACACTATAATATTCTAATTTTAAAATTCCAAAGATTACTGAAAAAGCCAGTTCCCTCTAATCATCCCTATCTCTGCTCCCAAAACCCAATCCTCTATCCACCACCCAAGAGATAAGCACTATTATCAGTTCAGGATTACCCTACCAGACCATATTCTTTGCATTTGCATGCATGTTTGTATACCTGCCCCTCCAAAACACAGCACTGTTCTGGGTTTTTTTCCTTATGTATATAAATAGTATCATACTGTATACACTGCTCTAAGTACTCAAGATATGTCATATTCATTTCTTCGAATTATTACATGTTATTCCATAGTATGAATATACCAATCTACTTGGTCATTTTAGTATTGTGACCAGTTTTACTTATTTTTCCAGGTTTTTTTACTACATAAACTGCTGCAATTAACAGAGTTGTACGTGCCTCCTTATGTACATACACTAGTGTTCCTTTAGTGCAGAAAATGGGCAGATTTGCTGGGAATACCATTTCAAATTAATAGATACTAACAAACTGCCCATATCAATTTACACCCCCAAACCAATTTATACTCCCAACAACAGTTTATAATGTTTATTATTTCCTCATAATACAGCCAATTTTAATATTAGCAAGCTTTTAAAATTTTGCCTCTATTAACTTTCTGCTTTAATATGTATCTCTCAAATTACTAATGAGACTGCATAACTTATCAAGTATTTGTTGGCCACTTACGTTTCCTTGCCTGAAACTACCTGTTTGTATACTTCACTTGTTTTTCTGTCACTGTTTCTTTGTAGAAGTACATCATACATATATCTTATTTGTTATATGTGTTGCAAATATTCCTCCCAGTCTATTTGAAATTTATATATTTTGAACATTGTCATAAAGTCTTACACTGTGGTTTGATCCATTTTATCAAAATATCTTCCTAAAACATACAATCATGTATTCCAGTCACCTACAGAATACAGAATTTAACCATATGTATATTTAACTTGAAGTGAAAAATAATTTAGTTGGCCCCCTACCATTCTATTTCATAAACATAGATCCCAGAATTACCCTGAAATGTGAATCTCCCATTTCCTCAGTACATCTCAATTACTTCTTCTAGAGTAAACTTAACTTTGCAATGGGTGCAAGTTTAATGTTTAAAAAACATTTTTTGGTACAACAGAGCCCATAAATGTAAGCCAACTTTCTCTAGGGCACAATTGAGGAAACAGCAATGTATTTCATCACTTGAGGAAAAACTGGCTGTATTGGACTTACTGAGAGACGGTATCTCTACTTCCCATGTAGCAACTTCCTACAATGCATTTCAGACCTTTTTGGATCTGGCCCGTGCCTCCCTCAAGCCTCATCAACTCACCACTTCCCACTTGCATTTATGCTCCAACAATACACAGTGACCTATAATTACCCCCACATACTATTCTGTTTTGTGATACCATTCCTTTATGTGTTATTCTGCCTGAGAAGTCTTCTCCTTACCCCAAGTTACCTCACCACATACTCACATTCTTCCTCCAAAACTCGGTTCAGACATTACCTCCTCCAACAAGCTCCCGCTGACCTTTTCAGCAAAAAGAATTAATGATTTCTCTATTTTCTCATTGTGGCCTGAACCTACTTTCATTAATATGTGGATTCCACTCTGTTACAGAATTGTTTACAAGCTCTCCTCTCCTATAAGTCTCAGGAAGTCAGGCTGAGTTTATCTTATTCTTATGTATTTAGTATTCAGCAGTTTCTAGTATCCAATTCAATAGCTATTTGCCAAATTAAACAAGTCCTCTCTATTCAGCAGTAAACACTAAAAACCTATACCAAAATAATTGAAATCATGATTTTTTTTTTTTTAAGATTTTATTTATTTATTTGAGAGAAAGAGAGAGAGACAGAGAAACAGCATGAGAGGGGAGAGGGTCAGAGGGAGAAGCAGGCTCCCCGCTGAGCCGGGAGCCCGACGTGGGACTCGATCCCAGGACTCCGGAATCATGACCTGAGCTGAAGGCAGTTGCTCAACCAACTGAGCCACCCAGGCGCCCTGAAATCATGATCTTTAACTGAAGATATTTCACAACCTGGAAGAATATGTGGATTATAATAAAAGCAGTCCGTAGGTTTTTTTTTTAAGTATTAAGTTTTTAACTGTGAAATCATTTAGTAGGCTAAAGTCAACATTTTTTAAAATATCGGCATATATCAAAGGTATATCATTTCATGAAACCTTTGTTCCAGTTATACACATGCACACACACACATACACATACAACAATGTGTATGTACGGTATTGATGCAAAATACATTTCTTACTGTAGGTCACAATAAAAAAATACCTTGAAAGCTACTTCCATTGTTGCTATATGGGTTCAGAGAAGCTTTAAATCAACAAACAAAATGATGTTGTCAAGGAAGGCTTCTTCAATGAAAGACAATATTTGGAGCATACTCTAGCTCCTCACTACCTCTCTAATCTCACCTATTACTCCCCCTTATTCATTCTGCTTGAGGTACACAAGCCTTGGGAATTATTTGAACAAGCCAAACATGCTTCCACCTCAGGGTCTTCAACACGTTTCTTTGGCCCAGAAAGCTCTTCACTTATGTAACTTCATTGTTTACTCCCTCATTCCAGGACACCCAAAAAGATCTTTCCCTCACCACCTAAAATAGCAACCACCTCCCACCATCCCAACCCGTTATCCAGTTTTATTCCTTTTCATGCCACTCGTTACCACCTGATATTTATTTACTGTGCGTTTCCTCCCCCCTCATCCTGAATGTCAGCCCCAAGAAAACAGAGACTCTGTCTACTGTATCCCGAGATCAGGACAGTGCTGGCACGAAGCAAACACTTCTGAATAGTCTGTGACAGGCCTATCAAGGAAAAGGAAAAGGAAGAAGACGGAGTCGTGCCTGAGCATAGTATATTACGGAGGAAACAAGACTGAAGTAAGGTTGAAGAAGCAGAATATGAAAAGGTTTGAAAGTCAGAAAGCAGAGTTTGGACTTTATTCTGCAGACAACTGGAAGTCATTCAATGTTTTGAGCAAACGGTGATCCACTCAAACATTTATTCAGTACAAGTTCAATTCACTTTGCTTGGCATGATGGAGAGCGCAAAGGTCAATAGCACATGTTCTCTCCTCCGGCTGTTCAGGTTTAAAAGCAGTGGGTTCAAAAGAAGTTTTAGGAAAATATTCTGGCAGCCATATGCAGGATGGACTGGAAGAACAGACTCCAAAGTGAGGATGGGAAATAGGCACTGCAGAGCCTCAGGACAAACTGAGACCCAGTAAAGAGTAATCTGAAGAACTGTGCTGATGGATATAAATAATAAAAGAGAAACATGTATTACAAAAATTTTACAATTTAAATATGACGATTATTACCCAACCATTGTAGATAATGATCAAAGTGATCAGAGAGGAAAAGTAAGTGTGGCAGCAAGATTCCTAGAAAAGCAAAAAAATCCTCTTCCTTCCATTCAGTTCACAAAATAAGATGAAAGAATAGACTCGTCGTGGTGACGAAAAAAAAATGTAAGCAAGCTTGTACTCTATTTGCTTTCTCAGTTAAGAAGAAATCAACGGCATCTTTTGCGAGAGAGGAAGAAGATGTATGAGAAAACAGAAAAATGTGAGATTAATAAAATAATTGCCAAGAGTAGCAAGGGCCCACTGGGAACTGTTCAGCATAAATTCATAATGGCCAAGAAATCTTCTAAATTACCCACCTTCCTCCATAAATATGCTGTGACCTGTGAAAAAAAACAGGAGATAGATGGTGGAAAGATTTGACAACAGGTAAATATGAAAGAAGTGGTGGGTGTCAAAAGTTCTGTCAAGGCTACATCTAATGCATATAGCAATAAACGAAGGGAGAGAAACTGAGTCTGTATGAAAGGAATGGCTAAAGGCACAGGTGGAGTAATCACATGGGCAAAGATATAAGAGTTCATCTAAGCCAGTTAGGATGTAAGGGAAATTTTTCAGTTCATTTTAACAACATACTGTTTGCTATGGTCCGAATGCTTGTGTGTCTCTCCCCAACCCCTCAAATTTGTATGTTGAACTCCTAATGGCCAAAGTGATGGTATTAGGAGGTGGGATATTTGGGAGATGATTAGGTCATGAGGAAGGATCATTAAGATTTATGCCCTTATAAAAAGAAACCCCAGAGAGTTCCCATGCCCCTTCCTCCATGTGAGGATACAACAGAGAAGTCTGCAACTGGAAGAGGGTCCTCACCAGACCCCAACCATGCTTGCACCTTGATCGTGGACCTCCTAGCCTTCAGAATTGCGAGAAATCGATTTCTGTTGTTTATAAGCTACCAAGCCTCCAGTTTTGTTTTGTTTTTTAATTTTTTATTGTTATGTTAATCCCCATACATTACATCATTAGTTTTATATGTAGTGTTCCATGATTCATTGTTTGTGCATAACACCCAGTGCTCCATGCAGAACATGCCCTCCTCAATACCCATCACCAGGCTAACCCATCCTCCCGCCCCCCTCCCCTCTAGAACCCTCAGTTTGTTTTTCAGAGTCCATCGTCTCTCACGGTTCGTCTACCCCTCCGATTTCCCCCCTTTCATTCTTCCCCTCCTGCTACCTTTTTTTTTTTTTCTTAACATATATTGCATTATTTGTTTCAGAGGTACAGATCTGAGATTCAACAGTCTTGGACAATTCACAGTGCTTACCAGAGCACATACCCTCCCCAGTGTCTATCACCCAGTCACCCCATCCCTCCCACCCCACCCCCGACTCCAGCAACCCTGTTTGTTTCCTGAGATTAAGAATTCCTCATATCAGTGAGGTCATATGATACATGTCTTTCTCTGTTTGACTTATTTCGCTCAGCATAATACCCTCCAGTTCCATCCACGTCGTTGCAAATGGCAAGATCTCATTCCTTTTGATGGCTGCATAATATTCCATTGTATATATACCACATTTTCTTTATCCATTCATCTGTCGAAGCCTCCAGTTTTTTTATTATAGCAGCTTGGACTGTTTTTTTATTATAGCAGCTTGCACTGTTTAAATTTTTTCCCTCTGTTTGGATACATGGTAAGTGCTATAGACACAAAGGAGTACAGGAATCAGAAGGGCTGCACAGCCCATAATTTTATCATGAGAGGAAGTGACCTAATTCCAATGTTCAGTTCTATAATTAATACTATGACTTAGGATAAATATCCACCTCAGTGCCCACATCTACAGAATGGGAGAGCACGTTAAAGAGAGGTACCATAGTAGCCTCTACTCACCTCCTATAAAGAACTACTGCTGTAGTAAAACAAGTTACCATACAGCAATGGTACTACTGCATATTTACCCAAAGAATACAAAACACTAATTCAAAAGGATATATGCACCCCTATGTTTATAGCAGCATTATTTACAATAGCCAAATTATGGAAGTATCCACGTCCATGTGTCCATCGATTGATGAATGGATAAAGATGTGTATGTGTGTGTGTGTGTGTGTGTGTGTGTGTATGCACAATGGAATATTATTCAGCCATAAAAAAAGAATGAAATCTTGCTATTTGCAATAACATGGATGGAGCTAAAGAGTGTAATACTAAGTGAAATAAGTCAGAGAAAAGACAAATACCATACGATTTCACTCCTATGTGGAATTTAAGAAACAAAACAAGCAAGCGAAGGGAAAGCGAGAGACAAACCAAGAAACAGACTCTTAATTATAGAGAACAATCTGATGGTTACCAGAGGAGAGGCGGATGGGGGGATGGGTTAAATCAGTGATACAGATTAAAGAGCGCATTTGTTTTCATGAGCACAGGGTGATGTATGGAACTATTAAATTACTATTGTACACCCGAAACTATTGTAACACACTGTATGTTAACTGGAATTAAAAACTTAAATAAAATAGAAAAAAACAAGAAATGTCTTATTCCTCAAGTGTAATGAGACAGAAAGAAAGCTAACTGGGTTAGAGGAACTCTCAAGCCTCTTCTAGAAAAGATTCTACACTATGTAACAGAATCAACAATATTGGCGGAGGTTTAGCATATTTTATAATAAAAGGAAATAGAAGTGAACATTCTGTTATTTTTTTAATTTTTAAATTATCATGGATTATAAAGCTATATAACAACATGAAAAGGTATGTGTTGAAACATTAAAATAAAATAGGACTCAAAGCTAAATAAATATTCTACAAGTTCCTTAATTGCAATTCCAAAACACAAAAACTCTTTTGGTGGCAAAACCTTACCTGACATAAAGCTATTTATAGCCTTTATTTACCCCATTTGGTGTAAACCTTCATATGTTTTGCTGCAGAAATAGTAATGTGTTTGAAGAGGACTGGACTCTGTTGAAAGGTTACATTATTACTTTGCCTATATCAAAAAAATTCTTAATTCCAAAACCTATTAGACCCAAGGGTTTTAGTGGGCTATGATCCTATAATAATAATTGCTAACATTTGCTGAGCTATTAAATGTGTGTCAGACACTGTTCTGATCACTTTATATGCAGTAACTCATCTAATCCTCCCAACCACCGCAACATAGGTATTATAATTATCCCAATTTTACAAAGGAGGAAACTGAGGCAGAGAGATTAAAGTAAATTGCCTAATGTCAGAAAGCCAGAGAGTGACCAAGCTGAGATGAATACAACATTTAAAATATTACACATAAGAGGAAGAAAACACAAAATTGA
The DNA here is from genome assembly GCF_004348235.1 of Phoca vitulina. Classification (NCBI taxonomy): domain Eukaryota; kingdom Metazoa; phylum Chordata; class Mammalia; order Carnivora; family Phocidae; genus Phoca; species Phoca vitulina. The sequence goes on from NW_022589723.1 coordinate 17,776,054, forward strand.
GAACTGATTATGACAGAATGGTAGGAGTCCACGATTGTTCTCTATGCAATTAACATATTACTTCTAGAATGGTAAGGAATCAAACTTAAAAAAATACAAAACACTTCATGTGCTTACAAATTCTCATTTATGTGCAATTTCTAAGTCAAAGTGCATAAACTGCACAGTATAAAATCCAAGCTCCTCAGTTTATGTTAATCTTTAATTTCTTATTGAAATATGACATTTTAATATGCTTTTAGTTACAAATAATACACAAAAATATATATTCATTGTAGAAGTCAGAAAATTTGGATAAGCAAAGAGAAAATAATCACTTATAAAACTACACTCAGAAATAACCACTTAACAATTTGGCACATATCCTTCCAGAGGTCAATACAATTTTCCCTTGAACAATGCAGGGCTGAGGGGTACAGACACCCCACACACTCCCAGACACACAGTTGAAAATTTTGACCATAACTTTTCTCTCCCCAGAAATTTAACTATTAATAGCCTACTGCCAACTAGAAGCTTTACCAATAACATAAACAGTGGATTAATACATATTTTGTGTGTTATACACTGTATTCTTACAGTAAAGCAAGCTACAGGAAATGTTGAGAAAATCATAAGAGAAAATACATTTACAGTACTATACTGTATTTGTCAAAAAAAAGCCTGTGTATAAGTGGACCCGTGCAGTTCAAAGCCCTATTGTTCAAGGATCAACTGTATATTTGTTTTTTAACCAAAATGGAATTGTGTTTTTAAAACTACTTTTTTTACTTAACATATACCAAGACATCTCTTCATGTCTTCACGTTCTTCTAACATCATTTTAACAGCTAGGCACGGTTCACCCCACTGTGAATACATATCCTAACAATCACTGTGAAATATTTAGGTTATGTACGGCACAGTGATCAAGAGTTACTGACTCTAAAGTCAAACAGCTTGGATGCAAGTCCTGGCTCTACCACATGCTAACTCTGCTACCTTAGGCAAGCTACCTCATTTCCCTACGCCTGTTTTCTCTGCTGAAAAATGGAGAATATTATCTACTTCATATGATTAATGTGGGAGTGGGGTCAAATGTTAATACACAGCTTTTACTATCAACAGCACTGCAATCAGGATGCTCACAGCTAAATCTCTGCACACATCCTTATTACAACAAGATAAATTCCCTTAAAAGAGAATTTCCATGTCAGAAGATATGCCCATTTTTAAGGCTTTGAGTCTCCCAAATTACAGATGGGTTTATTTATTTATTTTTTTAGATTTTATTTCTTTATTTGAGAGAGTGAGCAAGAGAGAGAGAGAGAGAGAGAGAGAAGGAGCAGGGGGGAGGGGAAAGGGGCAGAGAGAGAGAAGCAGACTCCCTGCCCAGCAGGGAGCCCGACATGGGGCTCGATCCTGGGACTCCCGGATCATGACCTGAGCCGAAGGCAGACATTTAACCGACTGAGCCACCTAGGTGCCCCTACAGCTGGGTTTAAAGCCCTCATCAAATAGCTCTCTCACTTAATACTCATTTCTCTTTATCCAAGAAGGTGAAAACTATGATCCAGTTAAGCTAACCAGCTTGTTTCACTCGTGACTTTTGCTCTTCTACTTTTGTACCTGCAAACCTAGACATATATCATAAAATCTCAAAAGTTTGTAGGGAACTTTAGGACACCTGGCCCAATTCCTCATTCAGCATATCAATTTCTGCACCCTAGAATCCCTAACTTGAACATTATCAGTGAAAGCAGAGCGCCTACCACCCACACAACCCATTACATTTTTACGGTTTTGTAGAAATTTTATCTTGAAAGAATGTTGAAATCCTCCTTCTAACTACTACTCATTGATCCTACCTAGTTCTTTCTAGTCAGATCAAACCTGATCTTTCTGTGTGACAGACCTCTAAATATTTAAAGATAGCTATCATTCCTTGGATGAGCTTCTTTCTCTTCTTTGAGCCAAACAGGTGTCTATCACCTGGGGAACTTGAGAAAAATACAGCAGCCCAGGTCCTATCCCACTTAAGCTTGGGCCTCCGTGTTTTTGCTTTGCAGGTGATTCTGATATAAAGTCTGAGAACTGATCTAAGGGCCCACTCATAATGTGACAGTATGCTACCTAAAAAGCTGACACAATATAAGTATCCCAGGTATAATACAAGTACAAAGTAAAGTGTGGCTAATACCTGCTCTTTCTTTCCAGAGAGAGAGCGCAAGCAAGGGAGCAGGAGCGGCAGAGGGAGGAGGAGAATCTCAAGCCAACTCCATGATGAGCACAGAGCCAGACCGGTGGTTCCATCTCACGACCCTCAGGTTATGACCTGAGCCAAGATGAAAAGTCAAACGCTTAACCGACTGAGCCACCACGCGCCCCAATACCTGTTCTATGTTGTTCTACCAAATTCAAAAATGACATTTACTTTTTAAAAAATTATACCATAGTGTTGATTCACATTAAATGTACAGTTAAAATGATCGAGTCTTTTGCACATTCTGTATTTGTGCTTTAGCGTCTTGGGCCCTATCTGCCTTCCTTTCCAACTATTCCCATTAAAATGTAAGAGAACCAGGACAAAGAGTTTCAAATTCCTATTTCTAAATATATCAACGGCTCTACATATGATTTACCTTCAGTAGAGAAATCATTTCACGCTTTAGCCTCTACACTTACCTCATGGACATACTTAGCTTAAATGAAAATATACTAGCCCACCAACAACTGAACTGACAGGCAACTGCACCAACACATCTTCTCTATGCAAAGCACTGTCGTCCACACAGTGGGGAAACACAGTCCTTAATACTAGTAGACAGACCTTCTAGGAAGCATGATGGAACAAACACCTTCAAAATAGTATAATACCAAGATAGAGACATCATACTATAGAAACCTACGATTACTAGTTGGAAAGCTCTGGGGCCAAAGAAATGATAGTCATTAGAAAACTAAGTTACCCTCATCTTTAAGGTTTTGTTTCCCTTTGCTTTTTAACATTTATGAGAGAGGGAGGAGATGGACCCATCGGTGAATTCACCCACACTCAGGCTACTTGCAAAGGGAACTTGCACCCTCAAAAATACACCCTCAAAATAAATTCATGATTCAAAATTTCATGTAATGACTTCTGAATTCCTGACTTGTTTGCTTTACCTGTTACTATTCCTAACTTAGGAGGTACTCAAGACAGGGGGAAAAAAGGAGGGGGGCATTCTACAGATGAGGTCCATCATAAATAAATCTTAGAGATGCTGGGTCAAAGGGAGACAAGTAAAATTAACCAAGAACCAATCTGATATTTATTTTCATTTGCATAGCAAACATCAAAAATATACCTGGCATTTTCAAACAATTATGTCAAGAATGACCAGATGCTTCCTGTTGATGGAACAGTAGAGAACTATAGTCTGAGAGAATCAAAGTAGAGTTCACAGAAACAACTGGAAATGAATTTAGCTTCATTTCAAAACCATTAATCCAAAGTATGGCCTTAACATTTTCACACATTTACAATATAACTGGCCTCCAACCTAAAATACCCAGATTGACTGAAAGAGAGAACTCAAACTCTAAGTTAGGAGAGTTAACTCTAAAGGTATGTATATGCATTACAAAAGTATTGTTTGACCAAATGTTTCACTGCAGGATTCCTTTCAAATCTGGAGCTCCTGCAGTGCTTTGACAGTGTCCTATCTTCAAATACTGCTTTTACACACTAGTTTTCACAAGCACATCTAATATGAAATTCACATTTTACTTGCATACATAATTAAGTTGTGAAATTAAAAATTAAGTTTAGTCACTTAAAATATTTGCAAATGTTCCTGAGTCTCCAGGATCATATGCAGATTACACAATCCTTACTTTTCATACTGTTTATGCAACTAAATCCCAAACTGAAAAAAAGAGTGCAAGAAAAAAGTATAGAAATCAACGCTCCTATCCATATTTTTTAAATGTGTCTTGTATTATCCTATTTGACTTGTATGGGGAGAGGATGGAAATGACAAATCTCAGTTTAAAAAAAAAAAAAAAATGAACATACAATGGAGTTTTGGGAGTTTTCCAGAGGTTACATGGTGTGATACCACAACAGACTTAATGCAGTAGACTTAAGAATCTAGGTATCTTCTATTAAACCAGACATTTAAAAGACTTGAAGAAATGCAAAACAATGTTATTCTTACCTAATATGTCACTTGTATTAACGTGTAATGAATTTTTGTTTCCGCTGTTATTTGGGGGGAAATATTTAAAAAGAGAAAAATTAAGAAAAAAAGCATAAAGCCATTTTTAATTTCCTTAAATTCAGAGTCTGAACCTGAAAGTGGAAGTGTCAAGGCTGATGGTTATAGGTCAGCGCGAAGAAATTTAAATCAAGCTGGGTGGGTCTGTACGTGAAATAACTATCTGCAAAAATAATTTTTGACCACTAACATCTGCATAATAAATTATAATGCATCTTTAATTCTGGAATGGAAAATTACTTTACAAGGATCATTTACTGACTACATCAAAACATTTTCCAGATAAAAACTGTACTTCAGAAAGTAACTTGCCTGAATCGAGACAGCAAATCAGTGTTCGGAGAGAGCACTTAAAATATTTCCACATTACCAAGCCCCCTTCAAAAGTACTGTTGTGGTCGCTACCCCTCCTTTGAACAGATGTCTGCTCGCCACAATCCAATCAGGTTTAAAGCAAGAGTATGTGTACTGAAAACAAGCTTAAAGTGGGAAAACACACACAAAGCAGGCCTATATAATTCCTTTGGTTTCAGTTTTCACGATGCACCCGAGGCTATACACGCTGATTCTACACGGCAGGACAGCTTCAACGAAGCACACTAAATACACACTGATTAACTGTGTCCAGGCAGAAATGACCTGGCAAAATTCTCAACTTTTTTCCTAAGCCGTGCACCCGCAGATCCCGGCGGCCAAGTCCCAAGAGCAGAAGTCCCGAGCATCCAGAGCGGCGGGCTTTGTCCCCTCAGGGACTTGAGTCCCCGAGGTCGTGGCAGTAGCCGCGATCGGCCCCGCGCGGGCCGGGCCGGGCCCGGCCCTCCAGTTAACCCTGTCCGGGCCAGTCGCTCCCGCCGCGGCCCGAGCGCTTCCCGGCCGCGCAGGCCCCGCAACACAGCGCGCCCCGGGGCGGCCGCCCCCGCCGCCTCTTCGCGGTTCCGGCGAGCCCGGTGGGGCCGCCCGGCCGCCCAAACAAAGAGGCCGGCAGTTCCCGGGATGGCGGTGCGCCGGGGCCGGGCCGGGCCGCGCCAGCCCGTCTCCCTCCCTCGCCCGCCCACCTCCCGCCTCCCGGCGCCCGCAGAGCCCCCGCCGCCCCTGCTCGACCCCATCCCCGCCCCGGGGCCGCCGCTCGGGCCAGGGCCGGCGCGGAGGCCACGGCGCGCCGGGGCCGAGGAGGGGGCGGCGGCCGCCACCATGTCTGCCCGCCCCTCCCAGAAGCGGGGTGCCCAGCGGACAAAGCGCGGCGGCGGCGCGGGCGGAGCGGGCGCCCAGGCCGACCCCGCCGACCCCCGCGGAATAAGCGGGGCCAGGAGCCCCGGAAACCCGGCGCCTTAATGCAATAAACAGGAAATCGCGGGGATGATCTGGGTTCCGGGGGAAGTGGAATTATTTTTTACCAGCGAAGAGATCAACTTCCACATCCGGTGGTAACAGGGCCCTACACAGACCCGCACTGACCTGGAAAAGCTTCGGGAGCGGCGACGGGGGAGCAGCAGGAGGTGGTGCGGGGACCCGAGGCGCCTCGTACCCGGCCGGGCTGACGCGGCCCCGCTACACACAAAGCGCTTCAGCTGCACAGGGCGCTATTTTCCGAAAATGCCGCGTCTGGTCGGCGCCCAAAATCCCCACCGAAAAGTCCCCCGTGCTGCGCGCGGAGGGACACATGGTGTGCGAGTGAGTCAAAGCTCCCAGCATCCCTCCCGGACCCGGCCCCTGTCAAGCCCGCGCCTGAGCCTTTCCGCCCCTGCCCTCGGCAGCAGATCGCTCTCCCACTCCCTCCCCAACCCCATTCCGGCGAGAGGAAAGGGGCAACAGAATCTGATTTTTGTTTTTAACCGATGGAAAGGAAATATGCCATTTGTAGAGCCTGAGCCACACAAAGAAAGCGGCGGAATGATCCGCTCTCGGCGACCGCAAGTCCCGGCTCGCCCGGCGCCTGCGCGGCACGGGGGTGGGAGCTGCGGCCGGCCATGTGCGCGGCGGAGCAGCCCGGCTGGTGGCCGAGCCTTCCCGCCTATTTCTGCGGGGGCTGGCAGTTGGGAAACTAAAGTCCGTGTTCCTCCGTTCGTATCTCTGCGACATGACCGCTGAGAGAGGGGGAATACGAACTCCGAGGTTAAGCTGAGCCGCGTAGCAGATTCCTGGGAGACGGAAGGGCAGCCGGGAAGCTAGGATTTAACTTAAAGTGACCCTAGATTCAACTAGGCCGACTGGGACAGGAGTGGCGGTTGAGGTGCAAGGGGAGGAACGAAGGATGGTCCTTCTCTTCGCTGAAACTGAGCTGTCAGGTTCATGACGAAGATGTAGTTATTCCTGTAGCCTTTTTTTTCAACATGCCGGTGGTGTCACAGGTGTCTCATACTTAATAGACCCCAGTAACTGCGCCCTGAATTGCCTTGGATTTCTGTCACCTCAGAGGTGGAGGTCTGTTTCTTCGTGGCTGCAGTGTCAAGATTTCTGTTGTGTTGTATTAAGGCGCAAAAGTTTATTTGGAGATAATCTTTGGAAGTTAATTTACTTGTGATGATTTGCTAAGAAACCCAACACACTGGTATGTTTTTAACAGGTGAGCCTGGGAATAACTTTCCCACGTGGGAAAGCTGCTAACCTGCAGCTTCTGGCTTCCTATAGTTAGGAGTTGGGAATATCTGAGACAGCGCCAAGAGTTTAATCCAGGAGTGTTTACAAGCTTAAGTGAAATCCGTATTACCCATTGATTTTGTGAGGCCTCAGATAAGTAATTTTTCTCTTTCCATTTATCCTTTTGTGATATTGAGGTGGTAAAGACTTATTAAAGCATTTTGCCTAAAACGGAAGCAAAGTAAATGTTATAGGAGCCATATTATTTTCTTTTAATATAATATTTTCAGTGCTTCGGTTGATAAAAATTTGTCAAATTTTTTATATCACATGCTTTTTTTTTCACACTGAATTTATTTGAGTAAACATTGAGCTAATGGTTGCTATGGAATCCTTGCCCTCATTGATCTTACACTGTAGATTGCAGACAAATAGGTATCATCAGTAGTATAATGAGGGTAAACTGCTGAATACTGCGAAATCTCATACAGGAGAAATCCCTTACTCACCTGGGTTGGAGGAATGAAATGGGACTGGAGAAGCAATTAGCTTTAATAAGGGAATTGGGGAAGAGCCTTCTAGAGAGAAGCAGCAATACCTGCAAAGGTTAGGAGGCAAACTTTGGAGAGATTATTGAGTAAAGAAGATAATGCTGTTTCAGGAGTGCCTAGAGATGTTCCTGAAGAGGTTTAATCATGAAAACCTTGAATGCCATGTGCAGAAATTAGCTTTTGAGAGCTAAGAGGAAACTGTTGAAGGGCCATAAGTAGAAGTGTTACAGGATTGGATTTGCATTTTAGACAGACTGTTATGCAAAACTCAGAGGCATGGAAAACAGTTTGGAAAAAACAGTAATCTGTGAGAGAGTAATGCCTTGGACTGAGATAGTGGCAAATAGTGTGAAGAATATGACCAAAGTAGTTATTGAGAGTTTGGTCATTTGGCTGAGCCGGTAAGGGAATGACTGAGAGGAAGTCATCTTTGACCTCTTTCACCTTGTTAAATTTGAAGTACTTGTGAGCCAACTAAGCAGATATGTCTGGCAGACAATTAGGTATTAATTTAAGTTAGGTATTAATTAATACCTAATGAAATTAATTAGGTATTAATAAAGTTTCATGAGCACCTGTCTGTAACTGGCACTGTTGTAAATACTGGAATAGATTAAGCAGCAACAAAACCAATAAGGTCCCTGTTCCTGTTGCTAGTGGAGGGAACAAACCAGAAAAAAGTTTTATGAAAGGAAAGATAAGGGGCACCTGGGTAGCTCAGTCAGTTAAGCGTCTGCCTTCAGCTCAGGTTCATGATCCCCGGGGTCCTGGGATCGAGCTCCGAGACAAGTGGACTGGTCGGACTCCCTGCTCAGAGGGGAGTCTGCTTCTCCCTCTCCCTTTCCCCGCTACCCACCCCCCTGCCCTGCTCATGCTCTCTCTCAAATAAATAAAATCTTTAAAAAAAAAAAAAAAAGAGGAAAGATAATATAATATGCTCCATTAAGAAAATAAAAGGGTATTGGAATAAAGCATTTCTTTGGGGGAGAGAACAGGCAAAATTTTGGAGGTTGATCAGAGATGGCCTCACGGAGAAGGTATTCTCTGAACTAAGACCTGAATGGGAGTAAGTTAAGAGCAGTATTTGAGACCAAAGGGAATAACAGAGCAGAATCCTAAGGTGAGAGTTTGTTTAGAGACCAAAGAAAGGAATGGTAAAAGTGTGCTGCTTTGGTAAGTTTAAGTGCTATAGAAGCCATTGAGGGAAGGGAGTAACATGAATAGTAGCAGCAGAGAAAAAGTGGATGAACTGAAGATATATTTGGTGATTAGACCTGACCTGTATTGCTAATGAGTCGACATGAGTGAAGGAAAGGGAGGAATCAAGAGTGATTCCTAGGTTTGGGCATGATGTCGAGGCTAGCACTGTCCAATATAAATACAACACCAGCCACATAGGTAAGTTTATAGTAGCCACATTAAAAAAGTAAAAAGTTAATTCTAATGTTTATTTAACCCAACATAGCCAAAATAGTATCATTTTATATGTGATCAATAGTAAATGTTTTTAAATGTTTTACAGTCTTTTTCTCATTACCAAGTATGTGTTCAAAATCTGGTGTGTATTTTATACTGTGAGCATATCTCAGTACTTGATTCCATAAAATTTACAGTTGAAAAACCAGATTAACATACCCAGGTCATTCCAAACATACTTAAAAGTTTTGCAGTAATTGAATTATGTATCGGATTTGTTATTTAATTTTAAAGATTAAAATTTTAATTCCTGAACTAGTCACATTTTAAATGCTCAATAGCCACATGTGGCTAGCTGCTGCTATATTGGACAGTGCGGTCTAGTGGAAAATCAGACTAAAGTGTGGAACCAGCCTGGAAGGCCCTGGATACCATGTTAAAGGGTTGGGATTTTATCCTAGATACAAGGGAACAATAAATGATTTTTGAGCTAGGGAGTGACTCAAGGTTGTGCTTAAGGCTAGAAAAAGACCAGTAGGTGGCCAGCTGGTGGCTCAGGACCAAGAGCAACCCTTCAGTTCAGTCCCCACGTTCCAGGCTCTAACCTCAACCCTTCAGATTCAGAAGTGTGATTTTTTTTTTTTTTCAGTGCTTCAGAGCAGTGCCACCAAAGTATGGTCCACAGGCCAGTGCCAGTCTGCAAACCCTTTGTTACTGGTCCTAGAGAAGGCATTTATAGAAATTGAGTAAGAATTTAGAAGCTTGCAATTACTTAAGACAAATTTCATGTTTATGGATCTGTATTGTTGTATATGTCTTCTTTTTATTTTCCTTTACTAGTAATTCATATTTTATAGAAGTGTCTGTGATCTTTCACCAGCGATAATATTTTTTTTTTATGATGAGAGGTTTTGGGTTTGTTTTTTTTCACCCAGATATACAAACTATATATCCTCTAAGCCATTAAGGTCATCTTTTTTTCTCTTATGTTACTATTAAATAGTGCCTTTTTTCAAGCTGTCAGTGAAATCTCAGCCAACTCCTTTATTTACTTTTCACATCTGCACACTTCTGAATCACAGGTTTAAGCTCACTGACGTGATCACATGTCATTTGGCCCTTGTCCACATAGTTATGCTCTTCACTGTACTATGTTTGTTGTCTCCAGACCTGTTTGATTTATTGGATTTTCAGAGTGACTTCAAATGTTAGACATTTTTCTGTATGAATAGGATGATGAGGAGACCTTCCATCTGCACCACGTGCTCCTGAGCACACTCCAGGCCATCACTATCAGCCCCAGCACCTCCTGGTTGTCCAGGTTTAAATATAAGTTCACAAACTACATTACCCATATTTTTTTTCTTCTCATGGTCCCTCAGTTTGTCGTGCAACAGTTGTCTGATCTTCTACACTGCGCCACAGGTAATTTTTGAAGCACTGCTCTAGAGGCACTGAGGTGAAGGGAGTCACAAGGACCAAGTTCTCAGAAGATTACCTAAAACAAATGCTTTTTTTTTTTTTACTTTATAATATAGCAGCTAAGAGAGGAATGGACATCTACTCAGTTTCTCCCTTCAGACAGAAATGGAAGACTGCAAGGATATAACCAAATTTATAATAGCTATAATAGCTACCACTTATTAAATGTTCCTGTTTGCCAGCCACTGTGCAAAATCTATTATATATATTGTCTCAGTTAACCCTCACAGCAATGCTAAAAAATAGGTATTTTTAGCCCCATTTTTTTCAGCAAGTAAACAGAGGCCGGAATAAGCTAAATAACTTGCCTAACGTCATGAAGCTGATAAACATTAGATAGGATTCCAATACAGGTCTCATTCAAAAGTATTGTTTTTATCACTTTTTTTTTTTTTTGCCATTATATTCCCAGTAGCTAGCAAATTCCCTGGCACAATGGTTCTACTTTGTTTTAGAATACATGAAGTTGACTACATTACCTCCCAGAGGATTCATTAGGGAATTTGGGGCCAGAGTAAAGGGAGATGGTGGTATTCTAATGACCCAGGCAAATGTGTTCTACAGTAGAAATATATCTGTTTTGCTCCTATCTAGAATTTATAATCTCCCACAGATCAATACAAAATAAAAAGACAACCCAATAGAAAAATGAGTAGGAGACTTGAACACTTTACCAAAAAAGGGTATCTAAATGGACAATAAGCATGTAAAGTCGCCCAACTTTTATAATCATTAGGGAAATGCAAATTAAAACCACAATGAGATATGGCTGCACATCCACAATAGTGGCTAAAATTTACATTACAGTAAATGCCAAATGTGGCCAAGAATTGGAACAACTGAAACTATATTGCTAGTGGGAATGTATATTAGTATAGCCACTTTGGAAAGTTCAAAGTTCGAAAAACAGGCAAAACCAAACTAGATTTAGGGGTATATGTTTAGGTAGTAAAAACTGTAAATAAAAGAAATAGTTTGGGTTGGGGAGTGATGTTTGGGAGGAGGGCACAAAGGGACCTCTGGGGTGCTGGCAATGTTTGGTTTCTTGATGTAAGTGCTGGTTACGTGGGTATTCACTTGGTGATTCATTGAGCTGTAGTTTTGGGGGTAGGTGACTTTTCAGTATGTGTATTATATATTTAATGGTTTTTAAAAATTTATTGGAATTAACAAGTAGGGAAAAATTTTCATGGGCAATGCTGGATACATATTACCAATTATTACCTCACTGACTGAGCCGATCTTTCTATCTGTACATTATAAACGTGAAACATAAGGTGGGCCTGAATTCTGGGAATGGCCACGGTAAGAGGAGAGACAGATGCAAAAATGCAGAACTTGAGGCAGTAGGGGAAGGTGAAAGACCCTGGCAGTTGGGAGTGAGGAGCTCTAAGTTCAAGTCTTAACTGGCTTTTAGTCTAGGCTCTAACCACTCTAGGCATGTAACCTGAGCATATCTCCTAACTTGCCTTAATTTCCTTTTTCTCACCTGGCAGGGGAGGCAAGTTTCATGAAACAGACTTTTTTATAACCCCCTAAGCTATTAAAATGCCTTATATGATTTTTGTTGATGCCTGATTCAATGTAATGGGAAAGGGGGAAGAGTTAGAATGATTCAGATTTTAAGCCTGAGCAAAGGAGGTAATAGTGATAACATGAACAAAATGAGAAAACCAAGAGAAGGAGTAGATTGGGAGAAAGATGCTCTGTTTTATGTGTATTGAGTTTAACATCATGCCAGAATATCAGGGTGGTATTATTAAACAGATACAGAACTTAATGCTTGGTTCTCTGAAAACAAATTCAGAATTGCTGATAGAAAATTAGAAGTTATCCACATCAGGGTAATAATTGAAGCTATGGGAGTGAATGAGCTCACTGGGAGAGAATACAGAAAATAGAGAAGGAGAGAAGTAAAGAGGACAGGAAATCAGCATTTAAACTGCATGCCAGCTGTTCTACATGTGGTATCATTTATTCGCCTCCAAGTCCAAGGTAGCCAGTTTGTCCTCATTTGGTAGAGGACTATAGACTCAAAGCACTATAAAGAAGCAGCATCTGAAACCAGCTTGAGGAGCGCCTGGGTGGCTCAGTTGGTTAAGTATCCAACTCTTGATTTCAGCTCAGGCCTTGATCTCAGGATTGTGAGCTCAAACCCTGCATGGGACTCCATGCGGCGTGTGGAGCCTGCATTAAAAAATAAAATAAAACCAGCCTGACTCCGATTTATCTGGTACACTACACCATTCCTGAAGAGCCAAGTGTTTTATGAAGCCTATGGGGAGAATTTGAGTCAAGGAAGGATAAGCCCTGAGAAAAGACCTTTGGTTTTTGTGATTTGTGACCAAGGGGTTCCTGAAACACATGTAGCAACACCTGCACTTCCTGTTTGTTGTGCTTCTGTGAACATGGGTAATCCAGGCAAACGTTTGTGCCCTACACCTCTGGCAATGAGAAAAAAGATCTAAAAATTAGTATAATGAAAACAAAGTCAATTTTTAAGGCCTAGCTAAACACTCTTGCCAGCCAAGTGCTTTGATTCTGAAGGCTTGAAAAAGCGAAACAGGAGTAACTCACTATATGATGTGACATTGTTTGCTGCTTTCTTCATGTACTGCCTAGACCCAGGAGTATCACCAGTGGTACAGGTAATTCACGTTGGGAAACACTGGAATGTTATATAATGGTGTTCACTGTTTATTGTACATTTTTTAGTCACCTGAAATTCTAAGGGTAAAGATCAAGATGGCTTTGTCAGTTAAGGTCATTAAAACTTGGAATGAAAGATAATTAAGGCTGGTGGTGAACACATGTCTTTTGGAAAGAAGGAGTATCTCCTCAAAATTGAGTTATCTACTGTAATCGACAAGGAAGACTTTCCCCTACTAGGTTTACTAAAACTTTATTTACTCTTAAGATAATATTTTAACATTAAGAAAAGTAAGAGAACAAAATGTCCTATCAGTACAATTACTGGCTTCTTCCTGCATGTTTTTAGATTTACAGATGAATAATGTGCTTTTTTGGCAGACTGCTGAAGAATTTTAAATTGAGTGCAAAAGCATGATGTCTTCTGTCTTTCTGTACCCCCTCTTTCTGAGTGGTGGAGAAGACCTCCAGTAAGCAAGTAAAGTCCTATGGGAAAGTCACTGATTTCAGAATTCCCCAGAAGGACCAAAAACTTTATTTCCAGGAATTGGTTAGGTACAGCCACTTCACTCAACCTTGTATTTTACATATATTTTGCATTTGGGCAACTTTTATGTCTTACCATATTGTAAGACAGTGGACATTTAATAATTGTTGGTTGGTTATGGTTTCCAGCCAGATAATTCAAAAATTATTTGAATAGATAATCCATCCACTAGTACAGAAAACTTTTTAAACATCATCACTGTCTTCCATTCATACTTTTCCTACCCCCAGGGTAACCTCCACTCTTACTTTCTTGTGTATTCTTCCAGAATTTTTTTCATGCCTATACATGTAAGAAAGAATATTCTTATTTTTCCCAATTTTTATATAAAAGGGAGGATGCCACATATATTTTTCTGCATTTTACACTTAAGACATCTTGGACTTTTTCATATCAATGCATAAGATACATCATTTTTTTCTTACCCCTGCAGACTATTTAACCAGTCATCATCCAATTGAGAGACATTGAATTTCTAAATTATTATATTCTAATTAGTGCTTAGATGAATATCTTTGTACACACACCATCTTTTCTTGTATATTCAAGTATGTCTCATCTCCGTTCTCAGAGTGGAATTGTTCTGCAAAAGGGCATGTATGTATTTTTAATTTTGATCGGTTCTGCCCTATTGCCCTCTGTGTACCAGATGTTTCTCCACAGCATTGTCAATAGATTAGAGTGTTAGCAAATTTTTGGATCTTTCCCTGCCAACTTTTGAAGGGCAGATTATTTCAAGTCCTGATATTTTCAGGACCAACAACAAAATCATTTGGTTCAACTGGGGGAAATGGGGTTTGGTTTACAGGATTTCTTCAGGATACTGAAATCCTTTGCTGCCGCTCCTGCAGTGACACACATAACTAGTAAAAACATGGTTGCTTATGCAGTCAGCGCAGCTAGCAAACCTGGAGAAGGGCCAAGTATGACTACAAACAGCTCCATCCACACTTTTTTTTTTTTTGGCAAATTTGCAAGCTTAGCAGGATTTAAAAAGATCCTTCAGCCTTTGAATTACAGAGAACCTAGGAAGAGAGTAAAAAATGTTCATTGCATGAAAAACTTACCCTGATAGGAGCTAAAAATGATTTTTACTTACATTTGCTTTGGTGCTGAGGTGGCACATGGAGAAAGTTAGCCTATGGGTTCCACCTGCCCTGAGGGTCACGTTAGGGTGTGAAGAAAGATTTCCAGGAATGATGAGCTCAGATTCTTAGAGCCAAAGTAACTTAGGGAGAGGAAAAGAGATGTAGCATGCTAGCTTACTGACTTTTCAAACTTAGTAATCATTTTATAAATGTGTACATTTGTTATGGACTGAATGTTTGTGTCCCCCCAAAATCCATGTCTCCTAACCCCTAATGTGAAGGTATTTGGAGATTGTGCCTTTGAGAGGTAATTAGGGTTAAATTAGGCCCTGAGAGTGGAGTTGTCATGATGGAATTAGTAGCCTTAGAAGAAGAGGAAGAAAGAGATCTCAGCTTGGGCACAAAGGAAAGGCCATGGGAGGACACAGTGAGGAGGCCAGGAAGAGAACTCTCACCAAATTAGCCAGCACCTTGATCTTGGACTTGCCAGCCTCTAGAACTATGAGGAACAAATTTCTCCTGTTTAAACCACCCAGTCTATGGTAGTTTGTTATGGTAGCCCAACCTGGGAAAGAATGTATCTCTAGTTTTCCGCAGATCTATAAAGGTTCATTAAAAAAATTGTCATAACTATTAATAGTGTTCTTTCTTCAAATTATCGACAACCAACATATTGTTTGTGTAGTTCCTGTGCAATTTGGAAACTGACACCTTTAGGCATGGCAAGTAACTATTGGGAAATCCTTCAATTTAATATCCCTAAATTTTAATTTGCATCTCAGGAGTGGCTTGGAATTTGGAATCTTTTTGTCTCTTGAGTTGAAATAAGAGGTATATAATGCAGATGTAAATTCATTCACTTAATGGCATTACGTGTTGCACAGCGATGATTGGATATTTGATGGTACCAAAGAATCAGATTACTTTTGTTGAGTTATGATGTTTTGTTATGATTAGTGTTGTGATTAAGTTTTTTAAACAATCTTGCAGAGAGACATTGAAATTTAAGAGGAAATGCTATTTTATCTGGGATTTCAAAATAATCTGGAGTTGCAACAGGGTATAAATTGTTGGCGGTATCAAGGAAACAAGTAGTCAAAGGATGATAATTAAGCTAGATGATGGATACATGGAGGATCTTTATATTCTACTTTTGTATATGTTTTATACTAAAAAGATTGTTAAAATAGTTTTGATTTTGTATAACTAATGACTGCAATTATGCTTTCATTTTCTTACCTTCCATTATCCTGAGTGATTCTGATGATATCTGCTAAAATTAACATTAAAGAATCTTCAACTTACCAAGCATATAAATTAAAATGCTAGGCATTAGTACACATTGGACTTCACTTACCATGCATTTATTTAGTAACTATTAAATGCATTCAAGTAGGTTTTCTCATTTAATCTCTGCAAAGATAGGTGCTATCCCATGTCCATAATTGCCAAAATATGGAAAGAGCCCAGATGTCCATTGACAGATGAATGGATAAAGAGGATATAGTGTGTATACACACACACACACACACACACACACACACACACACACACGATGGAATATTACTCAGCCATCAAAAAGAATGAAACCTTGCTATTTACAACAACATGGATGGAACTAGAGGGTACTATGCTAGGCAAAATAAGTCGGAGAAAGACAAATACCATATGATTTCACTCATATGTGGAGTTTAAGAAACAAAACAGAGGAACATAGGAGAAGGGAAGGAAAAATAAAGAGGAAAACAGGGAGGCAAACCATAACAGACTCTTAGATATAGGGAAAAAACAGGGTTGCTGGAGGGGAGGGTGGGGGCATGGGGTAACTGGGTGATGGGCATTAAGGAGGGCACTTGAAGTAATACTGGGTGTTATAGGCAACTGATGAATCACTGAATTCTACCTCTGAAACTAATAATACAGTACATGTTAATTAAATTGAATTTAAATTAAAAAAATTTAAAGATAGGTGCTATCCCCGCTTTACAAATGAGAAAATACAGACTTTAGTGATGCACAGGTAGAAAATAGAAGAACTCAGATTTTTTTTCCCCCCAATTGGTCTACCTCCCAAAATTCATGTTTTATTTCCTCTCTGCCATGCTGCTTCTCAGACATGACTGACTACCCTTTTTTCCATGCTGTTTTAAGAGTGAAAGCGTAACATGGCAGGTAGACAAACTCACATGTGAAAATGTGAAAGATTTCTGGGGTCTTTGTCCTCTCCTGTTAAGGCGACTAGAGTCCCAACTCAGGAGTTAAAGGTGTCCTACACCTTAAGGAAACCATGGAACACTAAGCTGATAAAATTCTAGACCTAACTCACCAAGCATTGGTTCTCCAAGAATTCATTTGACCAGGGGCACTTGGGTGGCTCAGTCGTTAGGTGTCTGCCTTCGGCTCAGGTCAGTCCCAGGGTGCTAGGATCGAGCCCCGCATCGGGCTCCCTGCTCAGCGAGGAGCCTGCGTCTCCCTCTCCCACTCCCCCTGCTTGTGTTCACTGTCTCGCTGTCTCTCTCTCTCTGTCAAAATAAATAAAATCTTAAAAAAAAAGAATTCATTTGACTATTATTACATGTATTTGTGTTGGTCACTGTTTAAGATACCTCACTGATAGTCTCGTCTCACTTTCAGAACATAAATTAAGAGCTCAACCTTGAGAGCTTTACGCTAACCTTGAGGACATTACGCTAAATAAAACAAGTCAGACAAAAAAGGCAAGTACTATATGATCTCACATAAATCTAAAAAAAAACAACCTCATAGAAAGAGATTGGTGGTTGCCAGGGTTGGAGTGGAGAAGAGGCAGGGGAATGGGTGAAAGTTGTCAAAGGACACAAACTTCTAGTTATAAGAATGAATAATTCTGGTGGTCTAATGTACAGTATGGTGACTATAATTAATAATCTCATATAGTTGAAACTTCCTAGAAGAGTAGATCTTAAAAGTTCTCACCACAAAAAAAAAAAAAAAAATTTAGGGTGATGGATGTGTTTGTTAACTATCCTTATTGTAGTAATCATTTTGAAATATAGATGTATAGTAAATCATCATGTTGTAGATCTTATACAATATTATATGTCAGTTATATCTCAAAAAAGCTGAGGGGTTAGGGGTGAGGCTCAGTCCTGACACACTTAACCCTGTCTTCCCTCCTACATCCCACTCTCAACTACATCCCCTCAATTAGAAGCCATGCCTAAGCAGCTCAGGAAATGAAGTAAGTGCAAGGTAGAAACATCGCCCAGCTAATATTGAGCAGCCCAGCCAGTCCTCTCTCCTTTCTCTTCCTAAGGACATGCCAAGTTTGCAATCTAAGGGTGCTTGGGACAACCCCTTACTCCCAAGCTGGTTATAACACTGGAGCTTTTAAAATACTTAGGTACAGGGGCGCCTGGGTGGCTCAGTCGTTAAGCGTCTGCCTTCGGCTCAGGTCATGATCCCAGGGTCCTGGGATCGAGCCCCACATCGGGCTCCCTGCTCAGCAGGAAGCCTGCTTCTCCCTCTCCCACTCCGCCTTCTTGTGTTCCCTCTCTCGCTGTGTCTCTCTCTGTCAAATAAATAAAATCTTTAAAAATAAAATACTTAGGTACGGGGCGCCTGGGTGGCTCAGTTGGTTGAGCAGCCAACTCTTGATTTCAGTCAGGTCCTGATCTCGGTCCTGGGATTGAGCCCTGCGTCAAGCCCCATGTCAGGCACCCTGCTCAAGTGGGGAGTCTGAGGATTTTCTCTCTCCCTCTGCTCCTCCTCCCTCTTAGATTCTCTCTCTCTCTCCCTCTCTCTCAAATGGGTAAGTAAATCTTTTTAAAAAAAATACTTATGTATAGTATGGCAGAGCTTAACAAAAGTCCCATCCTGAAGTGTGTGGAGGAAAGAGACCAGGTTTTATAAGCACTGATGGCTAAAGCAAGACTCGAGTCCAAGAAAAGGGTCTATTCATTGAGGCCTTCTGTGGGATTTGGGTATTTATATTCCCCTCACCCATCTATCCCCTCAAATAAAAAGCACCATACTTAGGTAAATCTAGACTCAACTATGCTTTAAAAAATTCCTTGTTGACTAGCCCACAGGGTGGGTCATATGGGATAGACTTGCAGCTCCATGGTATACTTGCCCTGGCCCTGGATTGCTGCATCTCTAGGCCAGGGAAAGATAAAATGACTGAGTTGATTAACAGCACAAACTCCACACTTTTATCCAGAGATGTTCTTTGATGAGGCAAAAACACTGAATCCCTGGAGAAGCTATATCGTGTTTGATTATAAAAAAAAAGATTTAATACTTGATCCCAAAGAGATAGAAAAACTAGAAAATGAGAAACTGAGTTTCAGGTTTGAGCAAGAGAATACCTATGGAGTACTTAAGGGCATAAATTTTAAAATGCTACTGTCCAACCCTCTGAGAAGGCTTCCAGTAGGATGGAAAGCTGAGAGCTGCTTTTTTCCCCTTGGCTAACCCAACCCCCTCCCCACTCCCAGCAGCAGGCAACAATAGGTGGAGTAATATGTTATTTAGCAAAATGGTGAAGCCCAAAGTTTTGGTTTAAATCTAGATTTTTGTACTAAAAATTGATTTGTCCTCTGCACGCACTTCACTTGCATACAGGACCTAGAAGAAGGAACTTGAGTATCCCACTTCCCTTTAAGCTCTTCAGATGAAACTCGTTTTGCTTTCTCCCTCCCCAACTTCTTTATCTTTAACAAGGTACCACCCTTCTCCAAAAGTCCAGGCTCAAAATGTTCTTTATTTTTCTTTAGTTTTTCTTTCATACATAAACTTAATGCTACAATTCAGCTAGACTTGGAGGGGAATAAGAAAAATATGGGACCCAAAGAAATGAAGTCAGAGCACAAATATTATAGAATGTAATGAGCAGATGAGGGTAGGAAGATGTTCTCCTGAGCTCAGAAGGAATGGGCTGGAGGTCAAGGTAAAACACAAGTCAAATTCATTGGAGTTGTCCAAAGTCGGCTATAGTGAGCTTCTTGGTGGTCCTGCCATTCCTGGACCCAAGCACTCCACAGCTTCCACAATATTTATTCCCTCCTCCACTTTGCCAAAGATCACATTTGCTATCCCAACCACTCAGTCTTGGCAGCGTACCTGAGAATCTGGAAACCAGTTGTGTTGGGTCCAGCATTTGCCACGGACAAGATGCCCAGACCCATATGCTTCAGGATGAAATTCATCATCAAATTTCTCCCTTCAGGTGAACTTGTCACCAGTGCCATTTTGGTGTATGAAGTCACATGAGCCCCAGAATAATAAACAAATAAACAAATCCTTTCTCTTCAGTGCTCAGAGCATGAAAGTTTTCCACTGTCTTTGAAACTTTGTGTGCAAACAGCTCAATGGAGACATAGCCCAAGGACTTGCCATAGACAGTGATGTCGAAGAACACAGTGGAGTTGACTGTCTGGGCGGCATGGGCATCTACAAAGCCAAACTTTATTAATTCTTCAGTCCAAATTGCTTGTCCTCCCTGGAAAGAAATCGCCTTTGTATTTATACATTTATCTCCACAGATAAGGACTTAATCCTAATAAGCTTTTATCACTTTTCTTTTAGATTGCTGAATCTTGTTGCACTCTGAATTTAACCTTTCCTACCCACTCCCAGACTATTCTGTCTCACTACCACTATGATCATCCTCAAATATTGCTTTCATCTTGATACTCCTCTGAGCATTACCCTACAGAGTATCTAGGAGGACATCTAGGCTAATCCTTGATCTGGCCCCATCCGGTCCTAGGTTTGGGCAGGTTGGCCGTTAAGTATGATAGAATGTGAAAAACACCTAGCTTAATTCCTGGCGCATAGCAGACACTGTTAGCTTCTTTTCCCTCCTCTTACCAAGTTACTACCCCCAAAACTACCAATGATCATACCTGCCTCAGATTATTCTGCCTCCAAAAAAACCTTCAAATTTTAACACAGTCTTCAAGGGCAGAAGATTAAGAACAAGTAGAAACCATACTTTGTTCTTGGCTAAGAAATCCAGCATCATAAAAATATTGTTTCTATATTTAACCTGTCAAAATACTAACAAGGCTTTTTGGGAAGCAAAGGAAATGGGAGGAGGGGAGGTAGCCAAGCTGATTCTCAAGGTCATACGGGAAAAACATAATGTAAAAATGGCCAGAAAGTGGTGCCTGGGTGGCTCAGTTGGTTAAGTGGCTGACTTCGGTTTGGGTCATGATCTCAGGGTCCTGGGATCGAGCCCACATCAGGCTCTGCACTCATTGGGGAGTCTGTTTATCCCTTGCCCTCTCCCTCTGCCCCTTCCCCCGTTTGTGGGTGCACTCACTCTCTCTCTCAAATAAATGAATAAAATATTTTTTTAAAAATGACCAGAAAGCCCTGGCAAAAAATAGTGGTAAAGAGACTGGCATCTGCTAGATAGTAGATGATAAAGCCCCAATAAGGGCACTAATCTGCCCTCATAACCTAAACACCTTCCAGAGGACCCTCCAAATACCTACACTTTGGGGATTATGTTTCAACATGAATTTTGGGGCAATATATTTAGTGTATAGTCCATCTATGGGGGGAAAACATCTATAAGCACTGATAGGGAAACATCTCCAACTCAATATAAACTTAATATATCATTGAGTTTAGGGTGCCTGGGTGGCTCAGTCGGTTGGGTGTCTGCCTTGGCTCAGGTCATGATCCCGGGACCCTAGGATTGAGTCCCACATCGGGCTCCCTGCTCAGCGGGGAGCCTGCTTCTCCCTCTACACCTCCCCCTGCTTGTGCTCTCTTGCTCTCTCTGTCAAATAAATAAAATCTTTAAATATATATGTCATTAAGCTAATTTTTTTTAAAGAGAGAACAAGCAGGGCGCCTGGGTGGCTCAGATGGTTAAGCATCTGCCTTCGGCTCAGGTCATGATCCCAGACTCCTGGGATCGAGTCCCGCATCGGGCTCCCTGCTCAGCGGGGAGCCTGCTTCTCCCTCTGCCTCTCTCTCTCTCTCTCTCTGTCTCTGTCTCTTATGAATAAATAAATAAAATCTTTAAAAAAAAAAAGAGAGAGAGAACAAGCAGGGGGAGTGGCAGGCAGAGGGAAAATCAGGCTCCCCACTGAGCAAGAAGCCAGTGCGGGACTCAATCCCAGAACCCCGAGATCATGACCTGAGCTGAAGGCAGACGCTTAACCGACTGAGCCACCCAGGCGTCCCTATATCATTAAGTTTAAAAAGGAAAGTGCAGAAAGTGTATATAGTGCACTACCTCTTAAAAAAGGGAGAAGAAGGGACGCCTGGGTGGCTCAGTCGGTTAAGCGTCTGCCTTCAGCTCAGGTCATGATCCCCGGGTCCTGGGATCAAGTCCCACATGGGGCTTCCTACTCGGCTGAGAGTCTGCTTCTCCTTTCCCCACTCCCCCTGCTTGTGTTCCCTCTCCCGCTGTGTCTCTCTTTCTCTGTCAAATAAATAAATCTAAAATCTTTAAAAAAAAAAAAGGGGGGGAAAGATATAAATATGTATTTGTTTATATTTGTATTTTGAAAACCCTCAAAGGATCCCTGAGATGATAATAAAACTGATTACCCATAAAGGTTAGCGCATTGGACAGTGATGGGAGCAGAACTTTTCAATGTATCTATTGATAATTGGTTTTTTTAAACCACATAAATGCATTTCCTTTAAAAAGGGATGGGGAGTCCCTATCTATAAGTAGAAACATAAAAATTAAGAGTTGGGAAGGCCTTCAGAGATCACCTGAAAGTTTCCTCATTGTGAAAGTGAGAAAAGGAAGGAAAATAAGGGGGAAATGTTCTGCATGAGGTGACATAGCTAGTTTATGACAGAACTAGAATACAGGTCTCCTGATGAGCACTTTTCCTTCTGTCTCTGTTTCTTTCTCTTCGATCTCTTGATAGATGTTGTCTACTCTAACCCTTGCTGATCTCCCTTTTTATTAACTCACCGATGTCTTACCTTGTTTGCTGATTATTTCATGTATCTTAATTTCTTCTCATAAATGTTTACATCTTCCAAGTATCTCTTTGTATTTTCTGTAGCACTTCACACAGTGGCCCATAATTGCTTTGTTCATTTGTTCAACAATATATCGAATGCACACTAAATTCCAGGTACGCTGTTGGGTTTCATGAATGCATAGCTGTTGATGAGAATATTGGAAGCGGAAGTAGAAGTTTTAATCCTTGTTCTTAACATTGAATATATGGGACGCCAAAGTGGCTCAGTCGGTTAAGCACTTGCCTTTGGCTCAGGTCATGATCCCAGGGTCCTGTGATCGAGCCCCACGTGGGGCTCCCTGCTCAGCAGGGAGCCTTCTTCCCCCTCTCCTCCCTGCTTGTGCTCTTTTGTGCTCTCTGTCGCTATCTTTGTCTCTCTCTCTCAGGTAAATAAATAAAATCTTTAAAAATAAATAAATAAATAAAAAACATTAAACATAAAGGCAATAAAGCCTCTAATTCATTCACCTACAGCCATATTTAAATTTACTCTCTTAATTATTTTTCTTGGGGTAAGGCCTAAGCAGGAGGTGACATACATCCTGTGGCTCGTATATAGATGTTAGGTGGACAAGAGTACTGATTATCAATCCCAGTTTTAGGTAAACTGAGAGAAATGTTGGCCTTCCTGCTCTTTATAACCCATAGATAACCTTCTGGAGATGGGAATCAATCTGGGTCTTCAGGAACCTTCTAGAAAAGACTCTCTCCTGGCACCCTGTCTCATATTTCTATCAACAGACTGCCCCGGCCCAGACTGTTAGTGTCTGGAAGGCATGAACCATTTGTCTCTTTGTATTCCTAGCACATGCTACAGTACGCAGCACATTTAATGTTAACTGAACTGAACCAAACATGTCTAAGGCCACGCACGCACTATACTTAAGGTCCAGATGTGTCCCCTCCAATGTGAGAGAGTTTTGCCTGATTTCCCATCTGTTCTAAAGTTTCTGATTCCCAGTTATAAATCCTATAGCCTCCATTTCCTTTTCCCACAACCATAACTACCATCTTGCCTCTATCCCTTCTGGGAATATTCCCATTCTCTAACCTTAGGCCTATTGGGAAGCAGGTATTTCCCCGGTTCTCAAAATAAAATCTGGCAAGTTTATTTGTGTTTCTCAGAATTTCCTCAATACAAGGTTTGATACAAGCCTGACCCTTGGTGCTGACAGGTTATGATCCCCCTTAGTTCAAGGGTTTCTCCAGATGTTTCTCCAGAAACCTGAGTATATTGCATGATGAGGTGGAAAAGAGCTTACCCTTGAGTGTCTCATGTGCCTGCTTTCAAATCTTAGTTCTGTCACTCACCAGCTCCATGATACTGAATTAAGTCACTAAAGCACTTTTGAGTCTTGTTTTCCTTATTTATAAATTCAGAATAATAATGATCATCTCATAATGTCATTACAGTGATTAAGTATGTGAAAATCTCTGGCATATAATTACTGTTCTGGACACACTCCCTTCTTTTCCACAAAGTGGTTTACAAATTAATGAAAAAACAAATGAATGGCTTTCCCAAGCAGCAACACTCACCTTATTTATAGAAACCTGCACTACCTGTTTCTGAAGACAGGGGCAAATCGGGTCTCTTAGTAGCTTTTCTTGGCCTGTCTCTAGCATTGTGTTCTTCAGGTGTGTCATAGTATGTCCTGATCAAAAGCCAAGTCTAGTTGTGACAATGATGTAGGTATGTAATGATTCCTCTTACTAGGCTCCATGAGGCCTTTGGATATGACAAGGCAGAGTCTCTGGCCTTTCGATGATAACCATCTATCACAGAATATAAGCTACCTACATAGATAACAATTACACATGGTAGAAAGTGATGATATGACATAAAAGAAATGTATATAAAAATGCCATTTCGGTTTAATAAGGAAAAATTGCACTCATTCAGTCAATAGAGATTGATCATAGATGTCTCTGTGCAAGGTACTAGGTTAGGCACTAGGAATGCAAAGATTAAGATTATACTTGCTTTTGAGAAGCTAAGAGCTCAGGAGTTTAATGATAAAATAATTGCAGTACTATGTGGTAGGGACTGTTTTGTTTTTATAGTGGTATGTTCGGTTTGCTTTGGAAACAGAGATCAAGAGTGACTAACTCAGTTATATGGATAGTATAAGGAAGAAACTATGTTTGAACTGTGTCTTGAAGTGTAAAGAGTTTATCAAACAGAGAAGATGGGAAAGGATAGTCATTAATGAGTTGCCTTTCTATCTTGAAAAAAGGGGAAGAATTTAGACATTCAGAAGTGAGGGAAATCTAGAACTGCATCCACAAAGGTAGCAAAATCAGAAGAAAGCATGAAGTGAAATAGTTCTGACTATAGTATTGGTGAATAAGAAGAATTAATGAATTTGATCCAGTTTGTGGTGGGATTTAAGACAATGAGAAAAACTATTAAAGATCTTCAAACTAGGACATAAGGTTAGAACTTTGATTTAAGAAGATTAATCCCAGTTTTGTACAGGAGAGTTTGGATAAGGGCACATTAGGAACAAGGAAAGCAGTCAAACCATTAAGATAGCTGTGTGTGTGTGGGGGGGGGGGCGTGCAGTGCCTGGGTGGCTCAGTCGGTTAAGCATCTGACTTTTGGCTCAGGTCGTGATCTTGGGGTCCTGGGACCAAGTCCTGCGCTGGGCTCCCTGCTCAGCGGGAAGTCTCCTTCCCCCACCCCCCGCCCCGCTCCTGCTCTCTCTCACTCTCTCTCTCTCTCAAATAAATAAATAATCTTTTAAAAAACATAAAAGATAAGGCTTGGGGAAAGTGAAAACATTCAACTTGGACACACTAATTTTGAGAGTATTCAAGAGAGCTGTCTGACTGGTAGAAACAATAGACAACATGGTACAAGTTGTTAAGGGGAAAGGGGAAGTGAGAAAACAGCGGCAGCAAATGTGACTGATTTTTGCAAACTTTGGCAATGAAGGAAAAGCCTGAATGAGGAGAGGGGTCAAGGGTTTCCAGTGTATGACTGGGGAGACTGAGTTTGTAGATGTAAAGGGAAAACAAATAGCAGAGTGGAAACTGAAGGGAAAAGAGGAGAGGATAAGTGATAGAGCGAGGTCATAGTATGAGAGATATTAGTGGAGGGAAAGATATGAAATACCTCCATGACAAGAATTTCCAGGCATAAGAGGTAAAGGATCTCAGATTCTACCTCAGATGATCTCAAAGTGGTTTTTTTTTCTTTTCCTGTGTGGAAAATCTCACCCTGTTTTATTTTTTTTTTTCCAGTCCCTTGGCAATTAAACGAATTTCTGACTAGCTTGCAACATGGCCTAGTTAATAAGAGACACTTCGCTGAAGTAGAGTGGGAGTTGTGTAATTGCTTTCCCTAGTATTCCTGCTGCAGAGAGCTGCTTGTTCAACTACTTCAGATTTGATATCACAGTACTCTGTGACTGGCTCTTCAAAAATAGCTCTTCAATTTGGATAGATGTTGATTTTCATAACTTTCCCAACTCAGACATTTTAAAAGTCAGGAGTAAAACAATAAGCCTCTAGAAGAAAACACACAGGAATAGCTTCTTGACCAAAGAGTTCCTAAATAGGACATAAAAAATACTAGCCATAAAGAGGGGTGGGGAATGTGATCAATTGAACTATTAAACAATTATAAATTTTTTGTCCAAAGACACCAATAAGACAAAAAAAAAAAGACGAGACAGAGGGGGAAAAAAATGTTCTCAATATGTAAATAAAAAAGACTGATTGCCAGAATATATATAGAATTTCTACAGATCAATAAGAAAAAGATAGCACAATCATAAAATGAGCAAAGAATTTGAATAGGCATTTCATAAAAGAGACGATTCAAAGGACCAATAAACATCTTAAAATGTATTCAATTTCATTAGTCATCAAAGAAATGTATGTTAAAACCACAAGATATTTTAGCCATCAAAATGGCTAGAATGAAAACAGAAAATATCAAGTGTTGACAAGTATTTGAAGCAAATAAAACTCTCATACTTAGCTGGTAAAAGTATAAACTGTTACAATCACCTTAGAAAACTGGTTGTATCTACTAAAGCTGAACAAATAACACATACTCTATTCCCAGCAATTCCAATCCTAGGTACATACCCAGCAGAAACAATTGGATTCTATCCCAATGTCCTACAGTAGAATACATGAGTAAGTGTGGTATATTCATACAATGTAATATGACTCTACAATGAGAATTAATGAACCACAACTACACATAACAATATGGATGAATTATACCACATGATGAGCAAAAGAAGTCAGTGACTAAAGAGTTCATACCATAGAATCCATTTGTATAAATTTCAAAAATAAGCAAAGATAATCTATTCTGTCAGAAAAGAGAATAGTGGTTATCTTTGGTATATGCAATGTAGTAACTAGAAAGGGGAGCAAGAGAGGTATCTGGGGTATAGTAACATTATCGTTCTTGATCGTTACACAAGTGTATTCAATTTGTGAAAATTTGTTGAGATGTACATTCGTGATTTGTTCACTTTTCTGTATGCATGTTATACCTCAAGATTTTTTTTAAAGATTTTATTTAATTGAGAGAGAGAGCACGCATACAGGGGGAGAGGGTGAAGCAGACTCCCCACTGAGCAGGAAGCCTGACGCAGGGCTCAATCCCAGGACCCAGAGACCATGACCTGAGTCGAAGGCAGACGCTTAACTGACTTAGCCACCCAGGTGCCCCCTCAAGATTTTTTTTAAGTCAGAGGTCTGAAGTCTGTCATAACAGGTTTTTGTAATAGGTTTTAATCAAGACAAGACCAAGATTGTAATTTCCCTCTGATTTATCTATTTATTAGAACTGTCCTTGCTTCTCATTAGTTTCTACCTTCCAAATCTCTCACTGCGCAGTTCCTCACATCTTGTAACTCTTTAGTGATTTCTACACAAGAAGAGTATTACAGCAGGTTCTGTAATTTGTGGTCTTCGCTTTTGTGTGATAGAGCACAGGGTATCTCCCTTAAAATCCACAACACCAATGAAATTGCTCAGATAACTAGATGGATAATAACATCCATTTAGTTTCAAGTTCACACTCCAGCACTACTCTAATTAGAGACATCCACATTTGGTCAGTACCTCAGTGCTTTGCTGCCACATTCTAGTCTTCCAGGCTCCTTGAGGACATTCGGGCATTATCATCAAGTTCAAGAGGATGTAATGATAGTGGAAGGAGGATTGAAGTCAAGAATTCCTTGTTTTGGAAGCATCCTTTTTGATAAATTACTCACCATTCAGCAGACAATTATACAAAAATACCTTCAATATGGACATCTGGGTACAAGAGAAAAAAAGAAATAAGAAAAAAAGAAATGAGAACAAAGTTTTTAAGAGTAAAAATAAGCTTAACATCATGGGGGTTTGATTTCTTAAACAGTACATTGCTGGTTCAGAAGGTATGCAAATTTTGATTGGTCTTGCATTTCACCCAAAACGTGATTTGGAGAGAATAGGCATTTTAGGGGTGTCTAGGTGGTTCAGTCAGTTGAGTGTCTGCCTTCAGCTCAGGTCATGATCTCTGAGTCCTGAGATCAAGCCCTGCGTTAGAGTCTACTCAGCAGGGAGTCTGCTTCTCCTTCTCCCTCTGCTCCTCACCCCTGCTCGTGCTCTCTCACACACGCACTCTCTCTCTCAAATAAATAAATAGAAAATCTTTTATTTTATTTTTTTTTAAGATTTATTTATTTATTTGACAGAGAGAGAGACACACAGTGAGAGAGGGAACACAAGCAGGGGGAGTGGGAGAGGGAGAAGCAGGCCCCCTGCCGAGCAGGGAGCCCGATGCGGGGCTCGATCCCAGCATTCTGGGACCATGATCCAAGCCGAAGGCAGACGCCCAACGACTGAGCCACCCAGGTGCCCCTAGAAAATCTTTTTTTAAAATAGGCCTTTTAAATAATGTTCCATTCTCTAATCCAGCAACATGGTGTGTCTTTTCATTTATTCTCCTGTCCTTTTATGTGAAGTTTTAAGGATTTCTCATTTAGACCCTGCCTATTTCTCATTAGGATAATTAATTTCTAAGTCAACCTAAGTGAAGACTTTGAGATTCCTAGAACTCTGCTCCCAAAGGAGCCTGAGTGGGCGGAGAGTGAGTCCTTTTTCCTCTTTATTTTATTTTTTCCTTTTTCCTCTTCAAATTGTGCATCTCCTAGTACAATTCAGGAAGGAACAAACTCTTCCTACTCATATAACCTCAGATAAATCTGTATTTTTATTTTGACTGGGGCAAAGGCAAGAAGGAACCCATGGTTGTGTTTTACCACTTTTGTGGTTGGGGGGAAAATATTAATATCTCTAATCAACTAATTTTCTCATTATTATTGCTCTTCTATAGCACCACCTTTAGATCCAGGAAACAGGGGTCTCTGCTGTGTGTTCCATGCAGCAGAGGGCCCCATATTCTCCCAACCACAAAAAAAAAAAAAAATTTTACTAAAGAACACAGAGGTGCCTCTGACACTCAGAACTGGATGAAACCCTCAACAACCAGTCCCATAATTAAACTCATTTAGCTCCCAGGGAAGTATTTCACATCTCGAGTTCTGTCTCTGAAACAAAGGGCCACTTTGTTCAGATGCCACAAAGCAGAGGTTCTCAAGACCCCTTCACACTTAAAAATTGAGGGCCCTAAAGAGCTTTTGTTTATGTAAGTTACATCTGTCGACATTCACTGAAATCTAAATTGAAACAAAACAGTAAAACAGGGGTGCCTGCATGGCTCGGTTGGTTAAGCATCTGACTCTTGATTTCTGCTCAGGTCATGATCTCGGGGTGGTGGGATCAAGCCCTGTGTCGGGATCCACACTCAGCACGGAGTCTGTTTGTCCTCCTCCCTCTGCTCCTCCCCTTGCTCTCTCTCTCTCAAATAAATAAATAAAATCTTAAAAAATAATAATAAAATAAATGTTTAAACACTGAAAAAAATACTTATTAAGTCATTTAGAAGTAATAAACCCATTGCATGTTAATACAAATAATACATTTTTATGAAAAATAATTCTATTTTCAAAAAAAAAAAAGAGTGACATTGTTTTACATTTTTGCAAATCTCCTCAATGTCTGGCTTAATAGAAGACAGATGGATTCTCATCTGCTTCTACATTCAATTTGTTAGACTATCACACATCAAACAGCCTCTGGAAAGTTCCACTGTACTTTTGTTAAGAAAACGAAAGTGGAAGTGCAAATGATGTCTTAACACTATTGTGAAAATAATTTTGACCTTGTGGCCCCCCCAAAAAACAGAACTGGGAACCTCCTGGGATCCCAGACCACAATTTGAGAATCAGTACCGCACAGGGTTGGCAATTTCAGATGGTTCAATCTAATATACGACTCCTCCCTCAAGATATTCATTGCCAACAAATCAAATAAATATATCTCTTTAAATATGGTATGCGTTGCTTCTTAAAAAAATTCTTAAAAATTGCCTTTTTATACATTTAGTAATGTCTGGGTAAGTACGACACATATATTCAACTTTTATCCAAAAAAGATTTCTCAAATCAGAAAAATATAGCAGTAGAAAAGCGCTATAGGATAAACAATACATGTGGGAAATTCAGGAAGAATGACAAATATACATATAAAAATATTTTTCACTTTGCCACTCAAAAAGAAACTCACACAAAGCAACATGGGGTACTATTTTTCAATACTCAAAGTGACAAAATGTTAGGGTTTTTTTATTTTTAAAATATGAATCTATATCTTTCATCATCACATTTAATGTTATGAAGCTTTGGAAAAGTGAGCAAAAGCCTGTCAGGGTATGAGCTAGTTCAACCTCACTGAAGGCAGTTTGGTGACAGGTATAAAACAAGCTTGGGATTTGCCATGCCATTTGTCCCAGGAATTTCACATCTGAAAATTTATTCTAAGAAATTTAATCATGGATGTGCACTAATATTTATGTGACAAATACAGAAGGATATGTATTTTTATATTCAGTGGTTTTTATCATATGTAATATGCGCAGGGCTGCAAGGGAAGAGGAACCTTTTTCTGAATTGTTCGAAAGCATCAGTTGGACTACTGAGAGCCCTACCAGAAGGACTGAGATTGTGACCGGTACATACTTTCTTCTGCCCAGTCTGTATTTCCTATATTTTCTTTTTTTTTTTTTTTTAAGATTTTATTTATTTGACAGAGAGAGAGAGAGAGGGAGAAAGAATGAGCAGAGGGAGTTGCAGGCAGAGGGGGAAACAGGCTCCCGGCTGGGACCCTGGGATCATGACCTGAGCCGAAGGCAGACACTTAACCAACTGAGCCACGCAGCCGTCCCCGTTTTTTCTATATTTTCATCAATGAGTAAGCATTACTTTTGCAAAAGAAAAAAAACAATTATTTCTAAAATATATCTTTTTACAAGCAGACAGTTGATGGTAGTTGAAGCTAGGGGATGGATACAGGGGTATTGTACTACTCTCCTTTTTTGTGTTTGAGATTTTCTATAATAAATGTATCTTTTCTGACACCCTTATGGACGCAATATTTTATATAGCTTGCTCTGTCTTGAAATGAATCCATGTCTTTCACCATAATTGGTGCTTTGTTCTCAAGATCTCTGAAAGACTTAGTCCAATGCCTGAAGAGTCTCTAAAAGATTGACTTCAAAGTTATACAATAAATACCAGCCTCTGCTCATTTAACCTGGAATGTTTAAGCAAGATTACTAGAGACCTTTCAGATTCCAGAACCTTACCTCAAGTACCCACTTAAAATGTAAGACTGTGGGAGTTTTCAATTTGCAAAAGATCTTGCAACAGTTCTTGGTTGGTAAGTTCTGACCTGCAGCATAAAACTTGTTTCAAAACTAGACACAGAAACTCTCCATTTGCCCCCTTTGTTCTTCTTCAAGTAAATAAAATATTCCTTAAATTGATAAGCTGTTTATTTGACAGTTATCAAAGGCTAAATTGTCACTTTCTGAAATGCTTGCTTGAGATTCAGCCTTTCTACATTAATTGTCCCTCCTGCTTCAACCAATAGCCATGGGAATGTTTTCCCCCCTTACCAAATGTATTTATTTGCTCATCACTGTTCCATTGCTAACTAACTGAAGTTGTCTATTTTAACTTGAATGAGAATTTCCTTTTCAACCTTGATTCTATCAATTTAAGAGAGACCAAGTCACACTTTATTGCTAAGCCCTGGACCCATATATCCAACTTCTCTAAATATCTAACTCCATTTGGAGGTCGGCTAGCCACTTCTAATCTGCACATTCAGTATTGAGATCTCTCCTCTTCTCCCTCGACCTGATCCTCTTCTAGTGTCCCCATCTTTTCTTTTTTAAGATTTTCTTTATTTATTTGTCAGAGAGAGAACACAAGTAAGGGAAGTGGCAGGCAGAGGGAGAAGCAGGCTCCCCGCTGAGCAAGGAGCCCAATGAGGAACTTGATCCCAGGACCCCGGGATCACAACCTGAGCCTAAGGCAGACGCTTAACCGACTGAGCCACCCAGGCATCCCTAGTGTCCTTAACGAATATCTCCATCATCTACCCCATGGCACAAGTGAGAGTCTTCAGGATCATCATGTTGTTTCCTTCCCCTTGACCCCCCCCATTTCCTCTCACCTGCCTCCCAACTATTCTCTCTCACAGCAGCAGGGTTTATCTTTATAAAAGCAAATTGGATCACATTATCCCTTGCTTAAAATCCTCAAGGGACTTCTCATGGCTTTTAGGATAAAAACTAAATCCTAAATCCAATATCTCCAGGTCCAGAATGACCTGGCACCGTCCACCTCTCTAGCCATTCTTAGCTCCTACTGGTTCCCCAAATACCCAGCACCTCCTTCCTGCCTCAGGGACTGTAAATACAATGTTTCCTCTATGCAGAAAGCTCTCTCCTCACTCCACTCCACTGTACTCCTAATTAATTCCCATTAGTCATCTAGAATTAAGCAGCAGCTAACAGTAGCTAATATTTGCAGGGAGCACTTGTATGTTAAGTACTTCTTAGTTAATGAATAATTTAGTCCTCACAACCACTCCAGGAAGTGGATACTATTATTATCATTTCCATTTGACAAATGACCAAAGTGAGGTACAGAGAAGTGAAAAAGCTTGGCCAAGGTCACATAACTACTAGCTGGCAGAGCCAGGATTCAAAAACAGGCATCTGGTTCCAGAGCCTGTGCCTTAAATATTACCCTATACAGGTCTGCCACTTGATCCAGGAAATCTTTGCTGCAGACCTCAAAATATACCTGTTGAATCAATGGCAGGAAGAAAGAAGGGAGGAAAGAGAAAAAAGAGGCAAAAAAAAAAAAAGTGAAAGAGCTTCTTTGCCTATGCATGTCAAATTGCACAGTCTAGTTGATTTCTGTCTTCCAAGTTTGAGATTTTCTCTTAGGATTGGCCAAAGGTTTAGCTTCCTCAGTTTGACACCATTTTTAAAAAAGATTTTAATTATTAATGAAGGAGAGAGAGTGTGAGTGAGTGGGGTGGGGGAGGGGCAGAGGGGGAGAGAGAGAGAGAGACGCAGACTCCCTGCTGAGCAGGGAGCTGGACATGGGGCTCGATCCCAGGACCCCAAGATCACGACCTGAGCCGAAGGCAGATGCTTAACGGACTGAGCCACCCAGGCGCCCCCGGTTTGACACCATTTGCACAGGGAAGATGTTTCCTGAAAGGCCTAGGGGCATAAGAAGAAACACTGAGTGTACAAGATACTAGTATGTGGCAAGAAATAATTGGCAGGGATACATTTAATTTGAAGGCATTTTTAGTAAATGTTATGAAACTCTTACAGACAATCTAGAGCACTTCTGTGTCCCAATGGGGAAACATGTACCTCGTGGTAAAACACAGACATTACTAACAGAAGGGTCTGATTCAAAGGCTATGTTTTGGAAGATTTTCAGAGGATCATCTATTAATATTTTATAAAGATCATCAGATCATCTGGCTGATAGACTAGGATACAGAGATTCATTTTGGTGGAGAGTCTGGATTCTAAAAGGTCCGTGAAGAGGAAAGGCCCTGGGGGCGGAGAGTAAGAAAGGAGGCTGGGTGAGCTGGGAATGACAGGGTGGCAGCATGAAGGCAGAAAGTACCTGTGGGAGGGGAAAAGAAGGAGAAGGAATGATTTCAGTCCCTTCATTGCTTCCCCCATGTCAAGTTTAAATTAAAATCTTTCAGAGACATTCTGTGGCTTTTTAATCTTTCTATATATGTTTACTTAGATTACAGTAGAGAATTGTTTCTGAATCGCTGGAACTTGCCAAACCTTGCGGGATCATTGCAAGATAACCAACACTTGGAAAACAACATTTGCTGAGTACTTCTTAAGGCAAGTATCTCGTCTTCAGACTAATGGCTGCCAAGGCAAGATTTGGGCACGCTGTATAGTAAGGGAACTGTCTTCAGCAGAACGCTTCCACTTTGCTTTCTCCCTTCTACTCTTGGTAACCCCTCGCCCCCCAAATCAGTTCACATGCAACACAGTGGCAGCAGTGGGGTTACAATTAATCCTCAAGGAGCTGCAGAAGAGGAGGGAAAGACAGACTGCGATTTATATTCTGCAGTTGATAGACTAAGAAGCAAGTCATACACTAAGTAGGATAAGTACACAGGGCTAAGGGAACACAGAGGAAAAACTAAGGCAGGGATGAGAATAGAGTTCACGGGAGAGAGAAAACTTGAGGTGAAGATTAAAAGGACAATGGGGCACCTGGGTGGGCTCAGTCGTTAAGCATCTGCCTTCGGCTCAGGTCATGATCCCAGGGTCCTGGGATTGAGCCCCACGTCTGGCTCCCTGCTCAGCCAGGAGCCTGCTTCTCCCTCTCCCACTCCCCCTGCTTGTATTCTCTCTCTCACTGTGTCTTTCTCTGTCAAATAAATAAATAAAATCTTAAAAAAAAAAAAAAGATTAAAAGGACAATGGAAATTGCCAAATGGTTGGACAGGGGGATGTTTCAGGTGATCAGTGGGTACAGAAGTAAATGCAAGGAAGCTAAGCTTGTTGAAAGAACTGCATACAACTAGTTCAGCATGACTAGAAATTCAGGTGCTGTGGAAACCTGCTAGGAGATGAGACTGGAGAGGAGAACATGAGAACCCTATATGCTGCACTGAGGAGACTATCTTGAAAGTGATGGGCAGCTATTTAATATCCTAAGCAGAGAGGCTTTACTTGTCAACTAATCAAAATTTTCTTTCTTTTTAAAGAAATATTTATTTATTTATTTTGAGAGAGAGACAAGGCGGAGGGGCAGAGGGAGATGGGGAGAGAGAATCTCCAGCAAACTCCCTGATGAGTGCAGAGCCTGACAATCCCATGACCCTGAGACCATGACCTGAGGCAAAATCAAGAGTCAGACGCTCAACCAACTGAGCCACCCAGGTGCTCCAATCAAATTTTTCTTGATTGCCAGTTGTCTACCATGTGCCAGATTCAACACTAGATGCTAGAAATCAAGAGTGTTAACAGAGGTGAGAAAAGATTTATAAGGAATAATTCCATAAATATGACTCATGCTTAAAGGAAGCATGCGTGCAAGGAGCAATAGGGTCATAGAAGAAGCGGCTTTTTCTGCCATCCTCCTTCACAAAGCCCAGGGTGAAGCTTGAGCTGTGTTCTGAAGGACGAAAAATTTTCTAGGTGTACAGGTAGTGCAAATGGCAGAGGTACAAAAGAGTGTGGCAAGCTCTGGGAATGACCAAGGAGTTAGTATGAAAGGACGGGAGGATAGGTGTCTAAAAAAGGCAGGTGAGGCTGGATAAATTGATGACAGCCAGTTCATGAAGGTCCTTGTGAGTATGCTAAGGGATTTGGACATGATGTGCAGATGACGGGTGTATTTGTCAGGGTCCTCCAGAAAAACAGAACCAATAGGAGATGATTAGATAGATAGATAGATAGATAGATAGATAGATAGATAGATAGATTTTAAGGAATTGGGTCATGCAATTGTGGGGGCTGGCAATCCAAAAGCCATAGGACCAGCTGGCAGACTGGAGATTCAGGTCAGATTTGATAGATTTGATATTGTAGTCTTGAGTCTGAAAGTTGGAAACTCAGGCAGAATTTCTATGCTGCAATCTGGAGGCAGAATTCCTTTGAAATTCTTTGGGGAACCTCAATCTTCTGCATTTAAGGCCTTCAAATGATTGGATAAAGCCAACCCACATTATAGATATAATCTGTTATACTTAAATGTTAATCACATCTGGACAAATACTGCATGATTCCACTTCTATAAGGAATCTAAAATAGTCAAAGTCATAGAAGCAGAGAATAGAATGGTGGTTACCAGGGGTTTGCGAAGGGAGAAAAAAAAAAGAGGTACAGAGTACCTTGTACTCCTTTAGTCAAAAGGTACAAGGTTTTAGTTACAGAAGATGAGGGAGTCCTAGAGATCTACTGCATAGCATAGAGCCTGTAGTTAACGATATAGCATCATAAACTTAAAATTTTGCTAAGAGGGTAAATCTTATAAATGTTATCACATACAAAAAATTAATAAATAAAGAGGACAAGAGACTTTTTGAGGTGATGGGTATGGTTATGGCATAGATTGTGGTGATAGTTTCACAGGTATATACTTCTCTCCAAACTCAACAGGCTGTATACATTAAATATGTATAGCTTTTTGTATGCCAATCATACTTCAGTCAAGTTGTTCAAAAAATAAAAATAAAAAATGTGAATCACATCTAAAACACTCATAATCTAACCAAAGTAATACATAAAATTAAGCATCACAATGGACAAAGAAGATGTGGCATATATATACAATGGACTATTACTCAGCCATAAGAAAGAATGAAATCCAGCCATCTGCAATAACATGGATGAACCTAGAGGGCATAATGCTAAGTGAAATAAGTCAGTCAGAGAAAGACAAATACCATATGATTTCACTCATATATGGAATTTAAGGAAAAAAAAGAGACCAGAAAAACAAGCTCTTAAATATTGAGAACAAACTGGTAGTTGCCAGAGGGGAGGTAGGTGCGGGGATGGTGAAATAGGTGAAGGGGATTAGGAGTACACCTATGATGAGCACTGAGTAATGTATAGATTTGTTGAATCACTATATTGTACACCTGAAACTAATATAACATTGTGTGTTAATTATATCTGAAAAAAGAAAAGTAAACACCACAATGGGGAAACATATGGCCATAGATGACTAGTGGTAAGTTTATATATTTGTTTATGTATCTGGAGATCTGGAAGGAGTAGCGGGCTGAATAACTTGGCAGCCAAGTGAATAAGTGGTAGTTGAAGTTATGAGATGAATGAAATACACTATAAAGAATAATAGTGTGAGATAAGGAGAGCACTAAGGATGGATGGTAGAAGACATCAACATCTTAGGGATGGGGTAGATGAGGAAAAGTGATGTCTTTGAAGGAGACCAAGAAGGAACTGTCCACAAAGCTGGAGGGGTACCAAGGGAGCACGAAGTCACAGAAATCAAGAGAGGAAAGAGTTACAACAGCTGCTAGAGAAAGACCAAGGGAGATAAGGACTGAAATGTCTCCACTGGATCTTGCATTTAGGAGGTCCTGGCAACTTCAGCAAGAAGAGTTACTCCTGAGAGAGAGGTGAGAAAAGAGATTGCCTGAACTTAGGCATTTTTCTAGGAAGGTTGGCTATGAACAGAAGGAGGGTGAGACAGTGATGGTAAAGGGGGATGTGGGATGGAAAAGCTTGGGTTTTGTGTTGTGTGTATGTGGGGTGGGGGTGGGGTTAAGGTAGAATAACATGTTCATGTTCAGAGAGGAAAGGGCAATAACAGAGACAGAGATAGAAGTTACAAGGGGGAAAGGGGGCTAGTTGACAAAGCAGGGTCCTGGATAAGGCAAGAGGGGATGAGATCTAGAACACAAATATCCTAGGACTATAAGATGGGTGGTGATACATAACAATTCTCATAGAAAGGCAGGGTTCTATGACCGTAGTAGAATAATAAATCCTGAAGTTGGAGTGGACTTTAGAATATCTTACTTAGTCAAGTAGTGCGCTAATGTCTCCACTTGATAAATAAGATGGCTGTGGCCAAGAGTCCATAGTTTGCCTACTCATATGATATTATCTTCAGAACTGTATTTAATTTTATTTTTCTAATTTTAAGTAGGCTCCACACCCAGCATGGAGCCCACCACAGGGCTTGAACTCATGACCCTGAGATCAAGACCTGAGCTGAGATCAGTGTCGGATGCTTAACTGACTGAGCCACCCAGGCACCCCCAGAACCATATTTTAAACCTTTGGGTAATAAGATTTCCAATTTTGCCTTCCAGAAAGAACAATACTGCCTAACACAAATCTGTGAAAATAACAGGCTATGCCTTATTTTGCTATTTTTCCAATTCTCTGTAAGAGAACCCACTACTACTTATAAGCACTACTGACTCTTTGGCAGTATATAAAGTAAGAGTCTAGTTGCACTTGGGTGGCTCAGTCAGTTAAGTGTCTGACTCTTGGTTTTGGCTCAGGTCATGATCTCAGGTCCTGGGATCGAGCCCTGCTACGGGCTCTGCACTCAGCACAGGGTCTGCTTGTCCCTCTCCCTTCCCCTCTGCTCTTCCCCCCACCCTCTCTTTTTCTCTCTCTCTTTTTCTCAAATAAATAAATAAAATCTTTAAAATAAAATAAGAATCTAGTAAAGAGTTTTTGCTCTCACATTAGACGTGAAGATGTTTACTTTCTTGTTACTGTTATGTATCACTTGTTAAAAATATTATTTTAATAAAAAATAATAACCCTTTTAAAACACTTTTATAGAACCATGGCTATGACCAAAGTCTCTACTCTTCCAAAAAGTTAAAATGTCCTTAAGTCTGTTCCTGACAGATAAATTCAGAAAAGTGACAAGTGGAACTCAAGGTGCCCTTCAAAATTGAAATTGTAATATTGTATGTATACTTTCTAACAGGACTTAATTCCCTTTAAAATACTATCGGTGGTGTGACTCCCCTTCCAATTCAGCATTTTTCATGGGGGTTAGAGAAGTTTTGAGCTAGACTCTGACCATCTCATGCTGATAGACAAGGAGTTTTACCCAGAAAATTGCAGATTATCAGATTATCCGCTGTGGACTCTAATATGTTCCTAATGATTGTGTAAGCAACAATTACATAACCTTCAAGTGAGGCCATTTGTGAATTGATCATTATCCTGCCCAGCCCTCATAGACTATAGTTTTTTGGAGTTTGTTTCCTATTTTTACCCACATTCCACTATCTAAATCTGTCTTCTAAATTATACTTTCAATTAGACATTGGTCAGGGATGGATGACTTCACAGAGGACGGCCAACCAAAGAAACATTCTTTCTTCAATGTCATAGACTTTTCTACACAAGGTGCTGCTTTGAAGAAAGCATCTGTCATCCAACAGACTTTTGTTGTTTACCAGAGACTTTCAACATCAGGGTATGTGGCTTAAGGATGGGGGTTCAGGTAGGAATAAAAACAAGCAAGGAGGCACTGAGAGGGAAACACAGAGGTTCTACTGCTCTGTGGCACATTGCTCCTAGAATATTATAAAATTCTTGTTAACTTGCTAGTGTGTGACTTACAAAGCAACAACAGCTGAGGTGCACCAGGACACGGTCCCCATTTCTTTAGTATCTGTTCTCCTGACATCACTGAAATGCTGTGATTTTGAAGACATGCCTTGTAGTATGCCCAGCTGTGATAAGAAAGCAGCTGTCCATGCTGGGACATTAGCCCACCCTGGGCTCAGGGGCTCTGACCAGGTCTGACTCTGAAATCTCGTGCTCTCTCCTTGCCCTCAGTGCCCAGTCCCCATGTCTCCCACTGGCTCCTGCATTAACCCAGAAATGCATAGCTTGTATCTTTGCATTTCGCTGGGAACTTATTCAGTTTATTATGGGCAAGTAATAAACTGAATAAATTGGTTGTAAGCAAAAGCAAAACAAAACAAAAACCTGGGAGACCTTTAGCACAGGTACTTTCCCTCGTGCTCCCCTGTGTTCTCCTCTGGTAGGGAGGAGTTCATATATGCAAATCCCTTCATGCTGCCTCTCAGCTGCCCAAAGCCTCCTTCTGAAACCTTGGTTCTCACAACACTCCCATCTTCCTTATTTTTACCTTCCAAATCCTATCAGAATTTACCTGCCCAGTGATTAATCCTTTCTTGTTAGTAGAAAGCTGCCTGATTTTGGATAATAGCTTAATGCTAGGAGATAGAAGGTTTTCTCAGGGATATAATAACATTTTCATATGAAGGGGTGAGTCTTTAATGATGGCATTTCAGATTCCATGATAAGTCAAAGGAAGAGATTTGCAGATACAGGGATTAAAAACGACTTTGTCTGCCTGGTCTTGCTACTAAACAGAAGAACAAATTAATTGTGGAAAACAAATAAATCATGGAAAGAAAGCAAGATTATT
Organism: Phoca vitulina; assembly: GCF_004348235.1. Classification (NCBI taxonomy): domain Eukaryota; kingdom Metazoa; phylum Chordata; class Mammalia; order Carnivora; family Phocidae; genus Phoca; species Phoca vitulina. The sequence goes on from NW_022589723.1 coordinate 17,815,977, forward strand.
TCAAAACCCCAAAAGAAAGCAAGATTATTTCAAATTGTGGAAAACAAATAAATCATGGAAAGCAAGATTATTTCAAAGGTAGACACACATCAGTGGGTCAGAGAGCCATTGCCAATTCCGTAGTTTGTATATAGAAATGCCTCTTTCGAATGGCAGGCTTGGAGTTGCTTTCACAGAGTACTTCACAAAACAAAATTGATAAAAATGTTAACTGACCCCATTAAAGAATGGGGGGGGGTTGCTGTTATTGAAAAGTGTTAAACCACTCCTCAATTTTCCCTCCTAGATGCCAGAAACCTTTGCAGTCAGGAACATATTTATTGAACACCTGTAACATGCCAGGCATTTGTTAAATCTTTTGTGACATAAATACAGGATTTTTTTTTCATATGCAAGGTCATATGAAAGTCTTGCGTTTATCTATATTGAAACATAAGTTGTAACACTAGGAATTATCTATATAATCTATGAATGACATTATGCACATTTATCCTGCATAGGAAGAAAATAATCACTTGACTGCTATATCTTTTCCATATAGCCCAATCATGAAGCAGTGAAAAAAAATCTAATTATGCATTTCCCCTATCCCAAATCATCACATTCCTAAACACACATAGATAAATAGGCTCATCCAGTCATCCCATTTTTATTCATGAATATACTATACAAAGACAGACACAGAGACACTCACTCTATTATATTCTGAAATACCCTCACTTCTCTGTAGAGATACTGCATATTCACTGAGGTACGTACTCTGTTTACAGACTAATATGACCTGCTGGGAGGAGGCATTGGAAGAAACATCAACCAGAACAATGGCAACTGATTTCACACAAGAAGAACCATTGAAGATCACTGGAGCCTTGTACCTCTGCACTTGGTAGATTATAGAATGACATTCTGATGGATTTGGAATGTTAAAATATTCCAGAGATAAGATTATAAACTCCCCAGTAACTATATCAAGAATCTCATTATCTAATTAAAATTGCAAAAATCTTCCACAAGGTTTCTCACAGACAGCTATTTATTTATTTATTTTAAGATTTTATTTATTTATTTGAGAGAGAGCAAATTAGAGAGTGCAAGCAGGGGAGCGGCAGAGGGAGAGGGAGAAGCAGGCTCCCTGCTGAGCAAGAAGCCCAATGCAGGACTCGATCCCAGGACCCAGACGTCTGCACAGACAGCCATTTAAAAAATAAATTCAGATTGGGGGCGCCTGGGTGGCTCAATTGGTTAAGCGACTGCCTTCAGCTCAGGTCATGATCCTGGAGTGTGGGGATCGAGTCCCGCGTCGTCGTCGGGCTCCCTGCTCAGCGGGGGGTCTGCTTCTCCCTCTGGCCCTCCCCTTTCTCAGTCTCTCTCTCTTTCACTCTCTCTCTCTCAAATAAATAAATAAAAATCTTTAATAAAAAAATAAATAAAAAATAAATTCAGATTGAAGAGAATGTTTTCTTATGACTGGGCGAAATAACATTTCTTCAGGTGGAGTCCATGACCACCAGCATCAGAATCATCATGGACATCTTAAAATGCAAATTAGTGGCTCCCTCCCTTTATCTACTGAATGCAAATTCGAGGTTAGTTTTTATGCACACTTGAGGAAAGACACACTAGTCTGTCTCTGGATGACCCCGGTGCTTGGGTGCTCACTCTTCTCCTGCAGTCTAGCAACAAGCTGGCTCGGTAGAGAGGCTGTGAGGTCTGCAGACAGAAACGAGTCGATAAGAAAAACTCTTCAGGCAAGTGGTGTCAAAAGCTTGTTTTTTAAACAAATAAGGTTGTAACCCCAAAAGAAAAGCACAAAGTTTTCCAAATCGACTAGGTGATCCCTGCTCCCGCCCTACTCCTCCATAAATATGTGAGGTAGCAGGGAGTCAGGATTCCTCTTCTGGAACATTTCCCCAAGTTCATCCAGTTGCGCCAGGCCAGGCACAGCTCTCCACCAGTTGGTGAGCAGCTAGGGGATCCTGTGCATTTGGTTAGCTCTGATTCTGTAAATTTTTGTTTGGGGCCTGCACTGTGTGTTTTTGTATTTATTCAGGCCACATATTGTTTGATAATACCAAAGTTTGAAAACCACTATGTATGTATTATTTAATATATTTACCTATGATTTGGAAGAAGAAAACAGCCCATCAAAAATCATACCCTTACGCCCATAGATGACTTAGATTATTTTTTTAAAAAGATTTTATTGATTTATTTGACAGAGAGAGACACAGTGAGAGAAGGAACATAAGCAGGGGGAGTGGGAGAGGGAGAAGCAGGCTTCCCACAGAGCAGAGCCCAATGTGGGGCTCAATCCCAGGACCCTGGGATCATGACCTGAGCTGAAGGCAGATGCTTAACGACTGAGCCACCCAAGCGCCCCTGTAGATGACTCATATTAGATAGTTAGAAGTCATATAAGTGAAATAAATTGCATATAAATAAATAAATAGCAGAAATATTTTTTGGAAATTTTACTTAAAGAAGTATCTGCTTTAACTTAGATGCTTCCTTAAGCTAAAACTTGATAGTTACTTTTTGGAAAAATGTAGTGAATTCTTAAGCATGGGTGTTGATTCTATGGTATCAGTTCAATACATTTATAGCTCAACAGTTCCTGTGTCTATTGAATAAGATTCTCCTTTTGCCAGTTAATGTTAGCATGACAAAATTGCAGAGGCAATTCTTAAGAAGTGTAAGTAACTCTTTGATGACCTCAGTCAAGTAGGTGAAAATTTTGTAATAGGGTCAATAGATTGAAAACTGTCTCTTGTTGGGATAAAACCATGTGCATCACCATTTGTAATATTGTATTCTGAGTGTTACATCTGTAAGGAAAACTAAAGGAGGGAAGATCCAGAAGAAGACAAAATAACAACTTGAATGGGGAACCACTGAAGGAGTACATAATAATCAGATTAAAACTCTTCAGAAAAACAAAGGCAGAAAGGAGAGAAGACTTATGTGTGAAATCATAAAGGGATGAAAAAGGTAAGCATAGTTGTTCACTAAATCCTGAAATCATAGAATGAGAGTGCATCTCTAAAACTTTATTGAGGTAAATTTAGGCTAACTAGATAGAAGTATAACTCATGTAAAAAAATAGAACTCAAATTACTCTAAGTGGTGATATAGTTGATTATTTACAACTTAAGATAAACCAATGGCTGATAGAGTCTTAGTGAGGTGCAAAGAGTGGTGAGTTCCTAAACTCAGAAGTTGATATCCAAGAGGATAGCCAAGACTGGCCACCCCTTGTCTAGTGATGCAAACCCTAGAGATAAAAAATGTTTGATGGCCCACGCAATCAGTCAATGTGGTAATCATTCTGATTTTAGAAAATAAAAACCAGAAGAATAGAGAAAAATAAGTAACTAGTAAAAGAACCACAGGATACTTGTGCAAACAACTGAAATGAACATTTGTACATAATTTGTAAATTTTATCATACATATGAAAGTTAATTTTTTCATATAATATTAGCATGTGATTCACTTTTTGCACTATTGTGGGATAAACATGTCCTATAGACCTATAGGTCCTATGTAATCTGTGCATCATTCCCTCCCCCACCCCTCTGAGATTATCATCTATCACTGTCCTCCTTGCTGTTTCTCCAGCACACTCACCTTTTCCCGCCTCACTGCCTTCACCTGTGCTGCCCTCATTGCCTGGATGCTCTTTTTCCACACTTAGCCATGGCTTGCTCCCTTTCTTCACCAAAGGTTGTATGGAAATCTCACTTTGTCAGAAAGCTATTCCCCGACTTTCCCATCAAAAATACCACTGTCTTTGCTGGTCCTTTCCCCTGTTTTTTTTTTTTTTTTTTTTTTTCCTTTAGGACTTAACAATACCTGATATAATATATATGTATTTGCTTTTGTGTCTCCCCCACTAGAATGTAAGTCAGCTCTGTGTTGAGGAGGGACTTTATATCCCAAGTCCAAAACAATGCCCGGCATAGAACATGCATTCATGCATTCAGTAAATACTTGTTGAATGTGGAGGATGAACCAGGTTCAGTAAATTTTGGACTACTGCTTATGATGGATGGCAAAGGAATTAAAGGTATCGTCAAATACAAATGCCTTCTAAACAGCTAATGACCTACTACTTAGATTCTGGGTAACATAGATACTGTTGCTCTGCTTGTTACAAAACAAATCTGAAGAAGAGCTAGGGTTTATGATTCAATTCAATAAACAGTTTCATCAAGGTAACCCTGCCCCTTAAGCACTCTCATCAGCTAATACTGAAAAATCCAAAGCCCACCCCCAGATTTCTGTGAATTTCCTAGGAAGATTCTGATTTTTTTCCTGCTTTCACCACCTTCGTTCAGTTTTGTAGTCATCTCATCATCTTGTGCCTGGTTTGTCTTCTGCACCTGTTGAATCACATGTGGAACTTCTCCCTAGTTTTCAAAAAAGCTCAAGCAAATTTGACTGACACTTTAAGGAAGTGGGAGAAATTCCACTTATGGGGGGCAGGGCAATTGGAGCAGTTAGAACAACAAAAACAACTTTAAGTGAATGTTAAAGAGTCTTGTTTCTTTTTTTTTTTAAAGGGAAGGTTGACATCTAGAGCTTTCTGCACAACTGTTTGTTTTTTTTTAAGATTTATTTATTTATTTATTTGACAGAGAGAGACACAGCGAGAGAGGGAACACAAGCAGGGGGAGTGGGAGAGGGAGAAGCAGACTCCCCACTGAGCAGGGAGCCTGATGCGGGCTCCATCCCAGGACCCTGGGATCATGACCTGAGCCGAAAGCAGACACTTAACAACTGAGCCACCCAGGCGCCCCTAAAGAGTCTTGTTTCTTAAACTCTTTCTGCTACCCCACCATAAGAAACTCTTGATTGGTTAATTCATTCTTATGGTTTCTCTTTTTCTCCATCACCTCACATTCCTGGTGTCCTCTCTCTGAGATGGTCTCCAGAGAACTTCACATTTTTCTCCCTGTCTTTGGTTCCTACTCCCAAACTCAGCTCTGGGTTGGTGTTTTTGTTTGTTTTTTAATACTCAAATTCATCAAGGTACTCAGCAGAAAAAAACAAAACACACAAAAAACCTCCAACAACCAACTTCCTTTCTTAAGATACATCTTCAAAGGAGATGCAATTGTTTTCTTAGTTATGAAAAGTTTGCTAAGGTTAGTAGTTCTAAGCAGTACAGTATATTTCATATCGTTATCAGTCTTAAATCTTTTGGGAAAACAGTGCATAGCTTAGGTATAAAAGAACTACCATATTTTTGCGGGTATTTCATTGTAACAGAAAGGAAATTAACATTTATTGAAAGACTACTATATGTGAAGCACTATATTTATAAATTACAAATTTACTGGACCCCTATCTGGCAGACACTTTTACTTAAGGCACTTACTAGACCTCACCCTCCAGTTTTCCCAACCATGAGACACCTGCACTGTCCCTGGGGACTTTGTGACCATGGTCAGCAACTCCATCCACGCAACTTAATGTTTACAGATAATTGGAGCATCCAATCACTTTTCTCTAAGACAGTACAAAGATCACCTTGCGAGAAAGTTCAGACCTCTTGTTTTGTTTTTTTGTAAGACTGGGCCTTTAACTGGTGTTAAAATGTGTATATATAATGTGTTTTAGGATCATGTTCCCTCTTTGACTAGAGGCGTGGCTTCGGAGAATGTTAACTTTTAGCCAGAATTTGAGGGGCTTGAAATCCCTCTTCTAGTCCTAAATCTCCACTCTGAAAAGTAAAATACGTAGTAGGTAACAGGCACAAGAGTCCCTGCTTCCTCCGCGGCAAAGGCCAGGATGCGAATAACACCAGGGTGATCGAACAGGCCCGGACAAACACTGGGCCAACGCGACCGGCGGGAAAGCGCACGGAAGCTTAGTCTAGCCTGGGCCCTGCCCTCGCCGCCCACCCAAAACGTCCTTTTTAACCCTCCCACCTCCCTGGTGTGAGCAAGACTGCGGAAGAGGAAGTAGTCACGGGCGGGCGGGCGGGCGGGGGCGCGCGGGCGCAGCCCCTCCTCTCCGTGACGTCAAAGACGCGACGCGTCGTAACGCAGTGAAAACTGGGAAAAGGGGATGAGGTGGGCTGGTTTCCGTCGGGCTAGCGAAGGCTAATTCTTCTTCGAGTTGGTGGAAGATGGGCCTTTGGAGAGGAGGCCGGCGTTAGTCAAGCGCGCCTGGCGCCACGGTGAGTGTAGGTCTGGGTCCTGGCCTTTGTTCCTCGGGAAGCCGTCTGCATTGAACAGCTTTTCTTTTCACAACCTGCTCGTCACCGGGGAGACAGGTCCTGTCCGCCGAGAGGGATGGTACAGCCCCGAACATAGAATCGGCTTTTAGAGGAAGGGCCCAACCTCGAGTCTTTCCCGCTGCCTCCCCAGGGTTGTCCAGTGAGTTTCGTGTAGTTTTTTCAGGTTTTCCGGTCTTAGAAGGTGGCCTTGACCATCCCTCGTTCTTCTTCAACACTTAAACCCGACTTTGACCTCCTTCCTCTGGCCTCCGTTTTCTGATTTTCTGCTATCGAGCTACAGTCCCAGGCCTTTAATACAGCCCCTCACAGTGTTTCCCAGTACCTTCTTTGTCTCAGTCAAACTTAGTTTTAGTGCAGTCCAAGTATGAGTTTAAAGAACCTATAAGCTCATCAGTTAAAACTGTGACTTCCGTAAATAAAAGCTTTTCTTTGCTAAAATGTGGCCTCTCCTAGTTGTGGGACAAGTAAATTTCACCTCCACTCCACCTTGGAAATTTCAGAACCCTGAATCGGAGTGATGTTCATTTATACATAAAGCTGCAGACTACACTTTGGGTTTAATTCTTTTCTCCAGTTCATTCTGTGACCTTGAAGCAAGTCACTTAATCACTAACAAAATATTTACCTGAAGGAATTTAATATTTCTTAAGCACCCTGAGGGTTTCAGATGAAAGGGATGTTACTGTTTCTGAATCTGCCAGCAGTGTTAGTTTTGTATATCTTTTGCTGAAGCCATTAAAAATGTCAAGTGGTATTTGTTAAGGAACTGTACCTGTTCTAGGCTTGCTCTGTGGCTTTGCTATGTAAGCAGATTTTGCATTTCAACATTCTGCTTAAGGTTCACTGATGAATGTCTTTCCTGATGGATTTAGATAGTTTGTCGTGACTCCACAGTACTGGGCCATTTTATCTGAAAGGTGATGTAGGTTGTGCTATGCCTTTATCCTATTGCAGTGGCTGCCTTGAAATGTGTATTCTTTTTCTTGTGACACATTGAGTACATCTTTAAAATTAGATAGTAGGAACCTTAGTAAAACAACAACTTGTTATTAATGACATAAATATGCATTAATTGCACATAAGTGTGTAGGTATGTATTGTATTCTTTGAGAAAACAATGCATGAGAAAAACTAACAAAAACATTTTAAAGATGTCTTTTTAGTATTTAACTTTATATATTTACCTGATTAATAATCATTATAACTATTTGTTTATTAATATGAACATATTGGGAAAGATCCAAAATGGCTTTTGTAAAGTAAGACAGTTTGAAAATAAATCCAGCACATCAAATTTTTTTCCATAAAATGTCTAGCATTATATTTTCATTATGAATTTTTCTACATGAAGATACAGTTATTTTTGTAGAGATTAAAAGAAAAATGTGCCCATCAAATATGAGTTGTTAATCATATTGGATATACTTAAGGAAACATTTTTTTTTTTAAATCTTGGTTATTGTCCCAATTACCTATTGATATATAACAAATCACTCCAAACAAAGTAGCTTCAAACTTTTATATTTCTCTGGGCTAACTGGAGTCAGCTGGTTGGTTCTCACTTAGAGTTTCATGCATTTGTGGTCAGATAGGCAGCCAGGGTTGAAGTCATCTGAAAGCTTAACTGAGTTGGACATCCAAGATGGCTCATTTGCATGAATGGCAGTTGATGTTGGCTGGTAGTTCAGCTAGGGATGTCATCTGGAGCGCCTGTGCATGGCCTCTTCATGGGGCTTGGACTTCTCGTAGCATGAGTTTGAGTTTCAAAAGCAAGTATTTGAAGAAACAGAAGTGGAAGCTGTCTCTTAGCTTGAACCCAGAAATTGGCATAGCATTACTTCCAACATTCTCTGTTAGAGCAGCCAGAGTCCTCCGTCCCACAGATGATAGACCCCTACATATTTTGGAGAGAAGAATATCAAAGAGTTTGTGGCCATCTTTAGCCTACCATAATTTTATTGATAAAGTTGTATTAAAGTAATTTTGGATTTAATAGATGCGGAACAAGGTACACTTCTGATTTCTTTAACCATAATATTTTGTATTTTCATGGCACATTATAATTTTCAGAGCATTTTTCTGTATGTACTTTTTCATTTGATACCTATGAGAACTCTGTAGAAGCAGGTGACTCATTCCCATTTGCAGATGGAGGTAAACTGAGGAGTGGCAGTGGGTGTTGGGGGGAGGATTTAAGGAATTTGCTCAGAGTCATGTGATAATGGAAAGTGAGACTAAGACCTACAATGCTTTCATAATATAAAGCTTATAGTAAATGTTGAAATGTTATAATTAAGCTTATTTGGAATTCCATATTTATCACCATACTAATTCAAGTAAAATCGTACTCAGGTGTAGTGAATAAAGTCAGTGTCTCTAACACATTACAGTTCAGTTTTTCATGGTCCTAAATTCTCTGAAACATACAAATAATGATGTGAACCTGTATGTCTTTCTAATATAGTGAAATGAAATTGTTACATATTATAATACCAATTTCAAAACAAAGACCTTAAACAGTTATGGGTCTAGGAATCTTGAACGCTTTATTTTCTCAGTTACAGAATTTTAAAAATGAAAATGATTTCTCATAATTTTTATACCTTGGAAATTATATGACTTAAAATGTTGATTTCAGCTAGAACCTAATTGTCATCTTCATACCGTTTCACTACTTCTAGTAACATGTTTATATCCATTTTTTATGTCCATGGATCTCTGTCTTAACTGCATGGTAGAATTTACCTGAGGAGCTTTTAAAAAATATCTAGGTGCAAGTCCCATGCTCTGAGATTCTGATTTAACCGTTTAGGAGTAGGTTCTGAGCATCGTTATTTTGTTGTTCTGAAGGTGATTCTAATATATGGCTAAGAATGAGAACCATGTCTTTTTTTTTTTTTTCTACATACTAAGTATGATCTGGTTCCCTACTCATTTATTTTGCGTATGCTAAAAAAATTAAGGCGATAAGGAGGGAGAGAATGTATGAAATGGGTTATGGTTATAAATATAAGTAGACACCTGTTATGGAAAACAGTTACCCTTCAGGTTTTTTTCTGGGATAGTCTTAATAAAAGCTACAGATTTTGGCATGGTTTGTTAGTACCTCTATGATGGTACTTTGCTTTTTATTAACATTGTTAACTTATCTTTCATCTTAAGAGGTAGAAACTTTGTTAGGAGGTATATATATATATATATATATTTTTTTTTTTTTTTAAAGTAGACTCCATGCCCAGCGTGGAGCCCCACACGGGGCTTGAACTCACGACCCTGAGATCAAGACCTGAGCTGAGATCAAGTCAGACACTTAACCTACTGAGTCACCCGGGCACCCCAGGAGGTATATTCTTTATATTCCCTATAGCTCCTGACACTACACCTTGAATAGATGTAGATACTCTAAATGTTTGCCAAGTAGAAGATAGTTTATATAGTCAATCTTCAGAACTAGGACTAGTTATTGTCCTTTTTTTTTTTTTTTTTAGTTTTGTAAGAACTTTATGAAAATTCTTTGAAGTTCTTTTTCTATGGTTTCCAAAGTATCACACTTTCCTGGTTTTTCTTCAATCTGTTTCTTCCTCTTTGGGGAACATTCCCCTTCATCCTCCTCCCCACCAAGCCCTTCAAGTATCTTGTCAGTTGTAGAGAAACAAGATTTCATTTTCTTGTTGATTCATTCTCCTGCTTTTAGTTACTAGTATAAATAATGTCTGTGTTTTTAAAAATATACATAAAAGCCAAGAAAATCAGATTATTTTAAGTCATATCCCAGATAATATATCATTTAAGCATCAATGCTTTGTTACCTCCCAAAACAATAGGGATTATCAAAATTAACGTTAATGCCTTAATAGTTGGTTTAATATTTGTCTGGTCTCTCTGTGGACCTGATCTCTACTTACATATTTACATCTCTATCAAGGCATCTTTAGATGTTCCTTTTGCATACATGTTTAACATTTCCTGTGAATCAGTGATCCTTGTTTGGGAGTAATTTGCCCACCAGGGGACATTCAGCAATGTCTGGAGACATTTTTGGTTGTCACAGCTGGAGGGGATGAATTACTACTGGCATCTAGTGGGTAGAGGCCAGGGATGCTGCTAAATATCCTGCAATGCACAGGGCAGCCTCCTATAACAAAGTTTTGGGTTCAAAATAAGAATAATGCCCAGGTTGAGAAATGCTGCTTGTACACTGATCAGTTTTTAAACTAGTGTTGGTTTGTTGTTGTTGTTGTTGTTGTTGTTAAACAGCACTACCATTCTGTGTGTGTGTACACACAAGATTTTCTGTTTCATTCAGTCAGTCTTCTGTTACAAAAGCATATTTCTCCCTTTTTGTGTTCTCTTTTGCAATGGCCTGCTGGTTGTTCTTATCCAAAGTATTATTCCTTGTTCCTATTTCCTTCAAATCCGTCTTGCATATCCCCACTTTGACCCGACCTCAGGTATCATTTTCCCCTTCAAGAACTGGCTTGTTGCCTGTTGAATAAATTATAAACAATTCTTGATGGCTTCAGAAGCCCTCCATAATATGACTCCATCTCCTTACCTAATATAATTTATTGTTAGCCAACAGTTATTAAGTGTTGACAGTAAGGACTGAGGTCAGTGCTGGGGATCTAGCATGTCAGAGTGGTGACATGTAAAGAAGATATGTACTCGTAATCCCTTGATCAAATTGATTATTTCCCTGTACTCATGGTCCCCAATTTACAGTGGTTTGACCTAGGATTTTTCAACTTTATGATGGTGTAAAAGTGATACACGTTCAGTAGAAACTGTACTTCAGATTTTGAATTTTGATCTTTTCCCAGGCAGCAATATGTGGTACTGGGCAGTGTGGTACTGGGCAGTGACAGTGAGCCACAGTGCCCAGTCAGCCATGTGGTGGTGGAGGTGAGCAACTGATAGACTTCCAGCTATTCTGTTTTTCATTTTCAGTATAGTACTCAATAAATTACATGAAATATTAACACTTTGTAATAAAATAGCTTTGTGATAGATGGTTTTGCCCAACTATTGGCTAAGGAAGTGTCCTGAGCATGTTTAAGGTAGGCTAGGCTAAGCTATGATGTTTGTTGGATTAGGTGTATTAATGTATTTTTGACTTAATGGTATTTTCAACTTCTTATGGATTTATTGGGACATAACCCCTTCATGAATTGAGAAGGATTTGTAATCCCTATAGTATTCCTTATTTTTCTCATTGCCTTTCCATACTTAATTCCTCATTTTGTGTCTTTGTTCATGTTGGTTTCCTTTTCTGGAATACCCTCCTTTCTCACTCAATTCATAGCTAAATCTTATCCTTAGGGCTAGTTCTTGTCTCTGCCTCATCACATCATCATGAGCACTTCATACTTATGAGGGTCTTAAAACCTAGTCATAATTGTCATTTGGTTGAAATAGTATACTAAGGCAATGACATAGATTGTACATACTATAGAATTTAGACCAAGAAATGAACTCCCAATAGCTGGGACCATCAAGGATGAAAGAAGTGGAACTTAAGTTGGTCCTTGAAGGAAGAGGGACCAGCACCAAAGAGAGTGCACTCTAGGCTGGATGAAGCTACACCAAATTTTCTTCTTCTTTTGGGGCACCTGGGTGGCTCAGTCGGTTAAGCGTCTGCCTTCGGCTCAGGTCATGATCCCAGGGTCCTGGGATCGAGCCCCACATCAGGCTGCCTGCTCTGCGGGAAGCCTGCTTCTCCCTCTCCCACTCTCCCTGCTTGTGTTCCCTCTCTCGCTGTGTCTCTTTCTGTCAAATAAATAAATAAAAATCTTTTTTTTTTTAAGATTTTTATTTATTTATTTGACATAGAGAGAGCACAAGCAGGAAGAGCAGCAGAGGGAGAAGTAGGCTCCCTACTGAGCAAGGAGCCCAATGCAGGACTCGATCCCAGGACCCTGGGATCATGACCTGAGCCGAAGGCAGACGCTTAACCGACTGAGCCACCCAGGCATCCCTGAATAAATAAAAATCTTAAAAAAAAAAATGTTCTGCTTTTTCTGACTTCCCAGTGACTGGAGTCACATATTAATATACAGTGTAGCAATTAATTGTTGGCTTATTATTTAATAGGTATTAGTTTGGTCTTGGTAACTAAACTAAGACATTTGGATCAGAAGCTCTGTGTTAGTCTTGAAGCTTGTACCACAGTATAAATTAGTGGATTGCTTTCTTCACAGAGAAGGTCTTGCTACTAGTGTGCTTAATTAATTTACATCTGTCATAGATTTCTTATTTTATCACAGACTGGTAACAGTTCCCCAGCTGTCTCTGGTCTGTGGGCCACACTTGAAGTAGCATTGCTCTGCAGAACTTTTACACTTTTTCAGTTGTAACCTATAGTAAGAAATAACATTTTACATTTCAATCCAGTGTTATATGCATACACATACACAACCCAAACTGAAGTTTCATGAAACAATACTTAACCTTACTATATGTGACATGCTCTGATATTTTCTCTTCAATTTTATTTTTTTAAATGCTGCTTGTGACCGTATGGATTTGGAAACACTGCCCTTGGGGCACCTGGGTGGCTCACTCGGTTAAGCATCAGACTCTTGGTTTCAGCTCAGGTCATGATCTCAGGGTGGTGGGATCCAGCCTCCGTGTGGAGCTCTGTGCTCAGTGGGGATTCTGCTTGGGATTCTCTCCCTCTCTCTCTCTCCATCTGTTCCTTCTCCCCCTCCCTCCCTCTCTCTTTCTCTGCCTCCCTGTCCCTCTCAAATAAATAAATAAATCTTAAAAAACAAAAAAACACTGCTCTCACACAGTTACTAGCTCAGTGCTAGACATATAGTAGATACTCAGAAAATACCAGAAGTTTTAGCAGTGACTAATTCTTAAAAGGGTTGAGCCTTCTTAATACTTTAGGATTACTTTAAAATAGTTCATGATTACTTACTTGTCTGTGGCATTTAAACTAGAATGAGTATAGATTGCATTATATGAAATTTAAGGCAATCAGAAGATATAATGAGTGCTGTTGCTGTTTAAGGGGAGAGATGGACTGAGATGATGGATGCCCAATGGAGACAAACTTTGCTCTACTTTGAGCATTGCCAAGGACCTAGGCAGTGGCTGGTGTGAAGCCCTAGTTAAGATATCAGGACCAGTTTGAATGACCACAAACCTCAGTCTTCACCTTTTTACTTTTTAGTCTTCACTCTGGTTCAAGTCATCTATCTTTACTCTTTCTCTTTGGAAGAATCAGAAGGCTGTCATAAACAGAGAGGGGGATACATACGCCTTCCTCCCCCCACCCCCCGCCCCATTTTGTTAACTAATTTTCAGCACTGTCTGGATTTCACTTTTGGAGCATTGCTGTGTGACTAAAGCCAAAGTATTTAATCTTTATCAGATTTACACATCTTAAGAAAATTATTTTTTTAGAAGAACTTTAATTTTTCTCACATATACTTTGTTTTTATTTTTTAACGCACAATCCTTTTTGAAGCATAATATAGTTTTAATAGATTGTATGTTATATTTAGTTCTAGATATAAACAAGTAGGTTCTATAAATTATTTGAGTTCTATACTTATTGAACATTCTTTTATAAGTATCAGGATTGTTACAACAACAAAAAACTGCGGCTGCTCTTTTCCTTGTTTTTACTGTTGCAGCCAAAATAGAGAAATTGTGAATTCATTCAGTCATATATTTTATGTCAACCTATTTTGAAATCTTTTTAAAGGCAAAGTGCAGCAGAATGATCGAGAATTTAACACATTATATTTCACATAGTTTTTTTTTTTTTTAAAGATTTTATTTATTTATTTGACAGAGAGAGACAGCAAGAGAGGGAACACAAGCAGGGGGAGTGGGAGAGGGAGAAGCAGGCTTCCCCACGGTGCAGGGAGCCCAATGTGGGGCTCGATCCCAGGACCCTGGGATCACGACCTGAGCCGAAGGCAGACGCTTAACGGCTGAGCCACCCAGGCGCCCCTATTTCACATAAATTTAAGTGCATGTGTATCCTTCTTTGCTTTCTCATTTGATTAGGGGAAAATACCCTGTACATTGTACTTTGACTTCTACAGAAATCTGTGATTGTAGAGGCTGAAACAGCAATTAAAGTAAGGCTGTAAGTATTTTTAACACCAGGCATCTTATTTGACAGTGTAACTTATATAATTTTGTAAATGAAAATGAAAACAACTGTAGTCCTTTGATGACATTATCAGAGAAAATTGTTACTTATTTCAGCTGTTCTCAAAAAGCATATAAGGACAGGAGAGCCTGACTGGTTCAGGTCAGTAGAGCGTGCTGCTCTTGATCTCAGCATTGTAAGTTTGAGCTTCACATTGGATGTAGAGATTACTGAGGGGCACCTGGGTGGCTCAGTCAGTTGAGCTTCTGACTCTTGATTTCAGCTCAGGTCATGATTTCACGGTTGTGAGATAAAGCCCTGTATCGGGCTCCGCACTCAGCATGGAGTCTGTTTGTCCCTCTCTCTGCTCCTTCCCTCTGCTCGTGCTTCCTCTCTCCCTCTCTCTCTCTAAAATAAATAAATAAAAATCTTAAAAAAAAAAATCTTTAAAAAAATCAACTAAGGATAGAAAAGTTAACTTTAAACTGTCAGTAAAAACTTTGTCACTATAATCTTATACCTTCCCTCCATGTGTCTAATCGTTAGCCAAGTCCTCTATCTTTGCAGTGTCTCATGTATCTGCCTCCTTCATTTCCATCTCTCCTGCCCTAGTTCTGACCTTCATCATCTTTCCTTAGGATCATTATCATAGATTACTAGTGTCTTTCTTGTCTTGTCTTTTAAAGCCTAACTCTGTAGCATTTCAGTTTGGAACACATAACTCTTCTTCAGAACCTTATGGTTTTCTATTACATTTAGAAAACAAAGTAAATGCTTTATTGTGACATTTAAGGTCTTGTATTTTCTGTTCCCAGACTATTTTTTCAGGCTTTCCTGTCTAGTAGATCCTTGCTCATTCTCTGTATTGGCCAGTTCCTAAAGATGTTCTTTACTCTCTTGGTTTTTTCCCCTCATACAGTACCTCTTCTCTATTAAAAACCTTCTCCTACCAAGATTCATGTAAATGTTGTCTTTTCCAAGATCCCTCTAGTCATACTTAATCTTTCTTCTTAATTTGTCTTATTGTATGTTATTTATAACTCTTTAGAGTTAGATATCTTACTGTGTTGTATTACCACTGCTTACAACTTTTTCTTTCACATTAGTTTTTTTAAACTTTTTGGGGAAAGGTATCACATCTAATCTTTGAGTTCCTGGAAGCACAATGTCTTCTATACAGCAGGATATCTGTGAATGTTTGAATTGAATTAACCTTGAGATAGGTAATGGTTTACAATTTTAAGTTACCTAGGTAGCACATGTAGTTTTTATATTAGTTTTTCCAAGAGCCAAGCTTTAAAGGTAAACATGAGAAACAGATTCACCTGAGAATATATTCTAGACCTTTATTTTAGAAGGTTCAAATCAATAGCTTTCTTTCCCCAGCCAAGAAACCTAATTGTCATGAATCAACAAAATAGACTCTTAACTTTTTGAACATACATTCTGTGGTTAGACCACTATCACTTGTGACCCAGATAGAGGATAGAATTGGAAAAACAGATACTTTCAGACTGGTACCTGGCTAATCTGCCTAATTCTGGCTTCAGTCCCTTTCTTAGTACACTTAGTAGTATCACCAACAAAAAGTGATTGGGCTTTTGGGGAATTACATTTCAAGAGGTAGCTTGTATCAGGGGAGCAAATATTGGCTTTCTCTTGGTTAAGTAAGCTTCAGATCTTAGCTGAACTAGTTGAGGGCAAAAAAGTCAAGAGTAGCTCTTGTTACTGTTATCTTACTGTCTTCTGGCCCTCAATAATATTCCCAACTCCAATGTCCCCTGCGCATACCACAGGTTTCCTTAAACACCTTCCCAAAGAGTTAGTTTCTTGACCGTACTTTGCTTTCCCTTAGTCAAATGTATTTCTCCTCAACTGTTGCTTCTTATTATTTCAGTAGAAATCATGTTTCTGGAGAACCATCCCACTCTATCCCAGCATTCTCTTTTTTATTGCCAGTTTGTTGTTGTTGTTGTTGTTTTAAGTTATCTACAGCCTGCTTCCATTTCTTCATTCCTTAATGCTCATGTTCTTGCTTCCATTCACACCACTGTATGGAAGCTGTCTGTACTCCAAAAGTTTTATGTATCAGGCTCTTCCAATATTCCAAATATATTTTTTAAATCAATATTTAAATATTTAAATAAAAATATTTAAAAACATACATATTTTGTGTTTGCTTGTTTTACCCATACTTCTAACTTTCACATGTGTCTGGGTATTTTCATGTTTATAAACAATTGCACATTTTTATTCGTATTTGCATTGTTATACAATATAGTTAATAGTTTTCTTTAAAAATTTTTATGAAATATAATAAGTATGTTACTTATATTTTTTTATATGTTATAAAGCATTATAGTAAAATGATTACCCTGTGATCACCTTTGAGTGTGCCACCCAACTTGAGGAATAAAACCTTATTGGTATCCCTAAAGCTCCTTTTATGTGCCTCCTGATTACATCCTCTGCCTCCCCAGAAATAGAATTTTCTGTTTATCATTTCCTATCTGCCTTTATAGGTTTACTTTATTTGTATCCTTAGGCAATACACTGTTCAATTTAGTTTGTTTTTAAACTTTATACAAATGGTGTATATGCCATACACACCATATGTATTCCTGTTTTTTCACTCAGAGTTGAGGGGATAAGCAGGAGGTGAGAATATGGTGGGTGTGGGGAGGAGAGGGTGTTCTCTGGTTAAACTGTTTATCCTGTGACGTCAAGGACCATGTCTTATATACTTGTTGTATCTTTAACACATAGCTTAGTGTTTTTTGCAAATTAAGATACTCAGATGATGCTGTTGTCTCTGTAATTGTGAGGAAATCCAAGGGATCCCTATCATACTCTTTACTTAATGGGTGCTCTTAGCTGGTTTGGTGATGAATTGTTAATGAATTAGATATCTAACTAGAAGGACATATTTAGTGTTTGTTGATCCATTTGGGTGTAATGGTGTGGTCCAGAAGTTTTTTTCCTCTCCTATCACTATAGCTTTAGACACAGAACACAGCCGGGAGTGAAAAGTGTAGAAAGTACTTATGTATGAAATCATTGTCTCTAAATGCATAGATCTGAAACTACTAAATAAAGTGGCTAAACATGTTTGTAGACACATAGAGCAAGTATAGATGGAAAAAAATGAACATTTTTTTTTTTTTTTAATTTTATTTATTTATTTGACAGAGAGACAGTGAGAGGGAACACAAGCAGGGGGAGTGGGAGAGGGAGAAGCAGGCTTCCCGCTGAGCAGGAGAGCCCGATGCGGGGCTCGATCCCAGGACCCCGGGACCATGACCTGAGCCGAAGGCAGACGCTTAACGACTGAGCCACCCAGGCGCCCCGAAAAAAATGAACATTTTAAAAATGTAACATATAGAGAAAAATAGACAGCTAGGTTTGGTGACTAAGAGTGGGTTAATTTCACAGGGTTAGAAGGGATGAGTTTCAAATCACAAAGTATTAGTATAAAACATGACTCAAATCAAAGCAAATCAGGGCACCTTTGGAGTTTCACGTAAGTGAACAGATGCCTTCCCCCCCCCGAAGTTGTACCTTAGCTTTTCAGGATTAGATATTTATGGATGACCATTCATCTAATAAAAGTGAATTGGTAAAATAAAGAGCATTAAGATAGTGAAGTGATAGGGAAAAAAAGTTATAATCTCTTAAATGCATTTATGTAACTACAGGCATACCTTGGAGGCATTATGAGTTCAGTTCCAGACCACTGCAATAGAAGAAATATCACAATAAAAAGAATCAAATGAATTTTTTTGTTCTGCAGTGTATATAAAAGTTATGTTAACACTGTACTGTAGTCTAGTTAGTGTGTGATAGCATTATGTCTAAAAAAAATGTACAGTCCTTAATTAAAAAAATACTTTATTGCTGCCTGGGGAGATGGTGGAGTAGGAGGACCCTAAGCGCACCTTGTCCCAGGGGTAGTACTAGATAATGCTCACATCAGCATAAATAACACAGAAAACAATTTGAAGACTGGCAGAACAAACTCCACAACTAAAGATAGAGAAGAGGCCACATCAAAGATGGTAGGAAGGGCAAAGACACGGTTTGAGAGCAAAATGGCCTGCAGCTGTCTGTGTTGGGGAGGGAACTGGTGGTGAGAAGGGTGAAAAACAGACTTTCACACCAGGGAGCCCACAGGGAAGATGATTCCCCATAACCATTTGCTTTGAAAGTGAGAGGAGCTGCATTTTCAGAGTTCCTACAACCAGTGGGACTTACAGTCTGGAATTTTATTTTATTTATTTTTTATTTTTTAAAGATTTTATTTATTTATTTGACAGAGACACAGCGAGAGAGGGAACACAAGCAGGGAGAGTGGGAGAGGGAGAAGCAGGCTTCCTGCAGAGCAGGCAGCCTGATGCAGGGCTCGATCCCAGGACCCTGGGATCATGACCTGAGCCGAAGGCAGATGCTTAACGACTGAGCCACCCAGGCACCCCCTCAGCCTGGAATTTTAAAAATCAGCAGGCTTGGTTCTGGAAGAGCCAGGAGGGCATTAGGAAGTGAGTCCCCAACCTTGAAGAGACAGCACAACAATCAGCCTGCAGAGATACAGACTGGAAGCAGTAGTGAAAAATATTGGGGGCAAACAGGAGGGAGAGTAATTTGCTCATCTCAGAGTGTGGCCTGGAGAGGCAGGGGATCACGGGGAGACCGCATCAGGAACAAAGGAGCTGGTACATGCCATTTCCTTCCCCTACCACCCAGTATAAACACACTGCCAGCTGCAGGAACCAGCACAGCACCAACATTCACTACTTAACTTGCATACACCAAGCCCCAGCCCCATGCTTCGGCAGATCTGCCCTTCCCAGTCATACTTGGCTCAGTCTGGGCACTGCAGTCCCCCTGCCCTAGAATACTGGTGCAGACCCCACCAACACTTTGTCTCTTGACCCTCGCATTTTGTGGGACCTCAGTTCTGCCAGCAGCAGTGGTACATCTCATTTTGCAAGCAGACCACCACACACCTTGTTAAAACACACCCCACCCAGCCTGGACCAAGCCCTGCCTACAACAGGCAAAGAGCCTCTGCTGACAACTGGACTGAAGGAAAAAGAGGCTAGTTTTCAACAATAGAGCACATATAACACATAGGAGACACTTCTGAAGCACCAGGCCCTGGGGAACAGGGGACATTGCACATAGGGCACTACAGGACCTCTTCTTCATAAGGCCGTTACTGTGAAGAGCAAGAGATGTAGCTGACTTTTCGAAAACACAGAAGCAAACACAGAGAGTTAAACAAAATGAGGAGATAGAGAAATATGTCCCAAATGAAAGAACAAGACCAAACCACACCAAGAGACCTAAGTAATATGCCTGATAGAAAATTTAAAGTAGGGGCGCCTGGGTGGCTCAGATGGAGCATCTGCCTTCAGCTCAGGTCATGATCCCAGGGTCCTGGGATTGAGCCCTGCATTGGGCTCCCTGCTTGGCAGGGAGCCTGCCTCTCCCTCTCCCTCTACTGTTCCCCCTGCTTGTGCTCTCTCGCTCTCTCTGTCAAATAAATAAATAAAATCTTTAAAAAAAGGAAAAAGAAAATTTAAAGTAATTATCACAGGGGGCGCCTGGGTGGCTCAGTGGGTTAAGCGACTGCCTTCGGCTCAGGTCATGATCCCAGGGTCCTGGGATCGAGCCCCGCATTGGGCTCCCTGCTCCGCGGGAAGCCTGCTTCTCCCTCTCCCACTCCCCCTGCTTGTGTTTCCTCTCTCGCTGTCTCTCTCTCTCTCTGTCAATTAAATAAATAAATAAAATCTTTAAAGTAATTATCACAGAGATACTCACTGGACTTGAGAAAAGAGTGGAGGACATCAGTGAGACCCTTAAAGAGAGAAAAAAATCAGATATCAAGAACATAATAAATGAAATTAAAAATACACTTGATGATTGGGGCGCCTGGGTGGCTCAGTTGGTTAAGCGACTGCCTTCGGCTCAGGTCATGATCCTGGAGTCCCGGGATCGAGTCCCACATCGGGCTCCCGGCTCGGCAGGAAGCCTGCTTCTCCCTTTCCCACTCCCCCTGCTTGTGTTCCCTCTCTCGCTGTCTCTTTCTCTGCCAAATGAATAAATAAAATCTTTAAAAAAAAAAAAAAATACACTTGATGGAATAAGTAGCAGGATAGATGAAGCAGAGAAATGAATTAATGACCTGGAAGACAGAATAATGGAAAGTAATCAAGCTGAGCAAAGTAGAGGAAAGAAAATTTTGTAAATTGAGATGAGTCTTAAGAACTTGGGTGACTCCATCAAAGTGTAATAACATTCACATTATAGGGATCCCAGAAGAAGAAGAGGTAAGGGGGCAGAAAATTTATTTGAAGAAATACTAGCTGAAAACTTCCCTAATCTGAGGAAGGAAATATATCCGGATCTAGGAGGCACAGAGATTGTCCCCAAAAATTCAGTGCAAGGAGGTCCACCCCAAGACACATGGTAATTAAAAAAGCAAAAAGTAGGGGCGCCTGGGTGGCTCAGTCTTTAAGCACTTGCCTTCGGCTGAGGTCATGATCCCAGGGTCCTGGGATCGAGCCCCGCATTGGGCTCCCTGCTCTGCGGGAAGCCTGCTTCTCCCTCTCCCGCTCCCCCTGCTTGTGTTCCCTGTCTTGCTGTGTCTCTGTCAAATAAATAAATCTTTTTAAAAAAAAATCAAAAAGCAAAGAGTAGTAATAAAGAAAAAATTTTAAAGCTGCAGAGAAAAGGGATAAAAGGGAAACCCCATAAGGCTATCAGCATATTTTGCAGCAGAAACTTTTCAGGCCAGAAGAGAGTGGCATGATATATTCAAAGTCCCGAAAGGAAAAAATCTGCAGCCAACAATACTCTATCCATCAAGACTATCATTCAGAAGAGGAGAGATAGAGTTTCTCAGACAAAACTGAAGGAGTTCATGAGCACTAAACCAGCCCAACAAGAAATATTAAAGGGAACTCATTGAGTGGAAAGGAAAGACCATGAGAGTATGAAAAGTAAAAAACAAAAGCAGTAAAAATAAGTATTTCTTTAAAAATCAGTTAAGGGATTCATAAAATAAATGGATGTAAATTGTCACACCAATATACCTGAAACTTGGGGTGGGAGAGGAGTACGGAATAGATAGGTTCAAACTTAAGCAGTCATCAACTTAATATGAACTGCTATGCAGATGTTATATACAAACCTAATGGTAACCACAAATAAAAAACCAGTAATAGGGCACCTGGGTGGCTCAGTCAGTTAAGCATCTGCCTTCAGCTCAGGTCATGATCCCAGGGTCCTGGGATCAAGGCCTGCGTCGGGCTCCCTGCTCTGCGGGAAGCCTACTTCTCCCTCTCCCACTCCCCCTGCTTGTGTTCCCTTTCTCACTGTGTCTCTCTCTGTCAAATAAATAAATAAAATCTTAAAAAACAAAACAAAAACCAGTAATAGATACGCAAAGAACAAAGGAAAAGGAATCCAAGTATATCACTAAAGAAAGCCAACGAACTATGAAAGAGAGCAAGAGAAGAAAGAATAAGAGAAAAAGCTATAAAAACAACCACAAGACAAGTAACAAAATGTTAGTAATTACATATCTATCAATACTTAACTGTGAATGTAAATGGACTAAACACTCTAATCAAAAGTCATAGATAGAGTGGTTAATAAAACAAGGTACATCTAGATGCTGCCTGCAAGAGACTCATTTCAGACCAAAAGACACTTGCAGATTAAAAGTGAGGAGATGGAGAAACATTTACCATGCAGATGGATGCCAAAAGAAAGCCAGGGCAGCAGTACTTTATGTTGGACAAAATAGACTTTAAGACAAGACTGTAACAGAGACAGAGACATTAAATAATCACAAAGGGGACAATCCAGCAAGAAGATATAACAATTATAAATACTTACGCACCCAACGTGGGAGCTTCCAAATGCATAAAACTGTAGGAAATAATCAGTAGTAATACAGGAACAATAAGGGACTTTAACATCCCATTTGCATCAGTGGACAGATCATCCAAACAAAATCAGCAGAGAAATAGTAGTTTTGTTATTATTATTACTATTATTTTTTTTTAGCTATTTAATCTCTACACCCAACGTGAGGCTCAAACTCTTGACCCCGAGATCAAGAGTCACCTGCTCTTCCAACTGAGCCAGCCAGACACCCTGGAAATAGTAGCTTTAAATGACCACTGGACCAGATGTATTTACCAGATATATTCAGAACATTCCATCCTAAAACAGTAGAATACACATTCTCCACAATAGATCACATATAAATCCACAAAACAAGCCTTAACAAATTCAGGAAGATCAGAGTCATACTATGCATCTTTTCTGACCACAACATTGTGAAACTAGAAATCAACCACAAGAAAAAATCTGCAAAGACCACAAGTATATGGAGGTGAAATAACATGCTACTACGTAATGAGTGGGTCATCCAAAAAAATCAAAGAAGAAATAAAAAATTACATGGAGACAAATTAAAATGAAAACACAATGATCCAAAATCTTTGGGATGCAGCAAAAGCTGTTCAAAGGGGGGAGTTTATAGCAATACAGGGCTACCTCAAGAAGCAAGAATAATCTCAAACAACCTAACCTTAGAGAAGCTAGAGAAAGGAGGAGCTAGAGAAAGAAGGAGCTAGAGAAAGAAGAACAAACATACCTAAAACCAGCAGAAGGAAGGAAATAAAGAGCAGAAAAAGCAATAGAACAGATCAATGAAATGAGGAGCTGGCTCTTTGAAAAGATAACAAAATTGGTAAACTGGTCAGACAAAAAAAAAAAAAAGAGTGAACTCAAATAAAAGTATAAATGAAAGAGGAGAAATAACAACACCACAGAAATACAATTGTAGAGAATATTATGAAAAATTATATGCCAACAAATTGGACAACCCAGAAGAAATGGATAAAATCCTAGAAGCATATAGGCTACCAAAATTAAAGCAGGAAGAGATAGAAAATTTGAACAGACCAGTTACCAGTAAGGAAATTGAGTCAGTAATGAAAAACTCCCAACAAAAGTCCAGGACCAGATGACTTCACAGAATTCTACCAAACATTTTTTTTATTTTTTTAAGATTTTTTATTTATTTATTTGACAGAGACACAGCGAGAGAGGGAACACAAGCAAGGGGAGAGGGAGAGGGAGAAGCAGGCTTCCCACCAAGCAGGGAGCCCAATGCGGGGCTCGATCCCAGGACTGTGGGATCATGACCTGAGCCGAAGGCAGACGGTTAACGACTGAGCCACCCAGGCGCCCCTCTACCAAACATTTAAAGAAACGTTAATTCCATTCTTCTCAGACTATTCCAAAAAATTGAAGAGAGAAAAACTTTGAAATTTATTCTGTGAAGCCAGTACCACCCTGATACCAAAACCAGATAAAGACACCACAAAAAAAAGCACTACAGGCCAATATATCCAATGAACATAGATGCAGAAATCCTCAACAAAATATTAGCAAACTGAATCCAAGAATACATTAAAAAAATCATACATCACAATCCAGTGGATTTATTCCCAGGATGCAAGGGTGGTTCAATATTCACAAATCAATCAACATGATGCATCACATCAGTAAAAAGAAGAATGGAAACCATATGGTCATTCCAATAAATGCGGCAAAAGCATTTGACAAAGTACAACATCCATTCATAATAAAAACCCTCAACGAAGTAGGTTTAGAGGAAACATACCTCAACATAATAAAGGCCATCTATGAAAAACATAGCTAATATCCATCCTTAATGGGCAAAAACAGAGCTTTACTCTAAGGTCAGGAACAAGACAAGAATGTCCACTCTCACCACTTTTATTCAACCTAGTACTGGAAGTCCTAGCCACAGAAATTAGACAACGAAAAGAAATAAAGGCACCCAAATTGATAAGGAAGAAGTAAAACTTTCACTATTTGTAGATGACATGATACTATATATAGAATACCCCAAAGATTTCACCAAAAAAGAACTCGAACTGATAAGTCAGTAAAGTGACAGGATACAAAATCTGTACAGAAATCTGTTGGCATTCCTATATGCTAATAATGATGCAGCAGAAAATTAAATTAAGAAAAGAATTCCGTTTACATTTGCACCAAAACCAATGAAATATCTAGGAATAAGCTTAACCAAGGAGGTGAAAGACCTGTGCTCTGAAAACTATTAAACATTCATGAAAAAAATTGAGGACGACAAAAAGAAATGGAAAGACATTCCATGCACATAGGTTAGAAGAACAAATACTGTTAAAATGTCTATACTACCCAAGGCAATCTACAGATTTAATGCAATCTCTATCAAAATACCAACAACATTTTCCATTGAACTAGAGCAAACAATCCTAAAATTTGTATGGTAACACAAAGGACCCCACATAACCAAGGAAATCTTGAAAAAGAAAAAACAAAACTGGAGATACCAGAATTCCAGGCTTCAAGTTATGTTACAAAGCTGTAGTAATCAAGACAGTGTGATACTGTTTTGACAGTAGATCAATGGACCAGAATAGAAAATCCAGAAATCAACCCACAATTACATGGTCAATCTTTGACAAAGGAGGCAAGAATATACAGTGGGAAAAAGACAGTCTCTTCATCAAATAGTTTTGGACTATCTGGACAGCCAAATGCAAAAGAATGAAACTGGGCCACTTTCTCTAACCATACACAAAAATAAACTCAAAATGGATTAAAGATCTAAATGTGAGACCTGAAACCATAAAAATCCTAGAGAGATCACAGGCAGTAATTTCTCTGATATTGGCCATAGCAACATTTTTCTATGTCTCGTGAGGCAAGAGAGAAAAAAGCAAAAATAAACTGTTGAAACTACATCAAAGTAAAAAGCTGCAAAGTAAAGAAACAAAGGCAACCTACTGAATGGCAGAAGATATTTGCAAATGACATATCCAATAAAGGGTTAGTATCCAAAATATATAAAGAACTCCTACAACCCCACACCCAGAAAACTAATGCAATTAAAAAATGGGTAGAACACATGAGCAGACTTTTCTTCAAAGACATAGATGGCCAACAGACACATGTAAAGATGCTCAGTATCACTTTTCAGGGAAATGCAAATCAAAACTACAATGAGATATCACCTCACACCTGTCAGAATGGCTAAAATCAAAAACACAAGAAACAAGTGTTGGCAAGGATGTGAAGAAAAAGGAACCCTCATGCACTGTTGGTGGGGAATGCAAACTGGTACAGCCACTCTGGAGAACAGTTTGGAGGTTCCTCAAAAAGTTAAAAATAGAACTACCCTGTGATCCAGCAATTGCACTACTAGATATTTACCCCCAAAATACAAAAACAATAATTGAAAGGGATACATGCACCTCTTTGTTTATTGCAGCATTATTTACAATAGCCAAATTATGGAATCAACCCAGTGTCCATTGATAGGTGAATGGAAGATGGTGGTATATGTGTGTATATATATATAATGGAGTATTATTCAACCATATAAAAAGAATGAAATCTTGGAATGCCTGGGTGGCTCAGTTGGTTAAGCATCTGACTCTTGATACCCCCTCAGGTCATCATCTCAGGGTCATGAGATTGAGCTCTGCATCGGGCTCCAATCTGAGTATGGAGCCTGTTTAGGATTTTCTCTCTCCTTCTCCCTCTGCCTCCCCCTCACCTCCCCTTCTTTTTATTAACTGGTATTATCAATGAGAAAGGGAAATATTTCTTTTTTTTTTTTAAAGATTTTATTTATTTGACAGAGAGCACAAGTAGGCAGAGTGAGAAGGAGAAGCAGGCTCCCTGCTGAGCAGGGAGCCCGATGTGGGGCTCGATCCCAGGACCCTGGGATCATGACCTGAGCCGAAGGCAGATGCTTAACGACTGAGCCACCCAGGTGCCCCGAAAGGGAAATACTTCTAAATGAAACTTCTATTTGTGATCTATACATTAATGCAGATTTAGCTGTAGAAAAATATGAAAGCTCTTAATTCTGTTAATTCCTTTGACAGGAAAATTCTTAATACTTAAGGCAAAGTGATAAAATAATTCATTTAGTTAATGAATATTTGAAAAAATTAATTTATTGATATCTTGAATGTCTTGAATTCTCAAAATGGGTACACAAGATAATTTAAAATTCACTCTCTTTTTTCAGATTTTATTTTATTTTTGTATTATGTTATGTTAGTCACCATACACTACATCATTAGTTTTTGATGTAGTGTTCCATGATTCATTATTTGCGTGTAACACCCAATGCTCATTACAACACGTGCCCTCCTTAGTTTAGGATTTTCATGCTTTTTCACGGTTCACTTGTTTTGTTGTCAAGGAATTATTTGTGTTCGTTTTGTTTCAGAAAAGAACTGCTTTTAATGAAGTATACCATCCATTGTGAAAGTGGAAAAGTAAAGATTATTCATCATGCCTGCTGTGGCTTCAGTTCCTAAAGAACTCTACCTCAGTTCTTCACTAAAAGACCTCAATAAGAAGACAGAAGTTAAACCAGAGAAAATAAGCACGAGGAAGTATGTATCCTTTGCTAGTTTCACTGAATCATATATTAATTTTTAGTTCATTTCCTTAAGTGTGTTAGTAAGTAGTCAGTTTGAAGTTTATTTGAAAAATGGCATCATCACATGAATAAAGTAAGACCTCCTTAGAGAAGTTCTTAACTTTATCTTGGCAGAATATATTCGCTAAAATGCATATTTTCTGTTCTCTGGACAGTGTATCAGATTATAAGTTTAAGAGGTATAGACTACAAGGTTTCTACAAAACTCATTCAGCCACAATTAATGTCTTTTCTTAAAACAGTATAGATACACTTCTTAATTAAAGATCATTTTTATCCTTGTATATTTCACATATAAGGTATTACCCTAGCGTAGTCTTTCTTTGATTAAAAGAGGAGAAACATGTATTTTTTTGTCTAATATTTAGCAAAGCATTAATTTGTGCCAATTTGACATGAACTTTCAATCTAATGATTTGTTTTATGTGTTTTTATTTTTGAAGACATAGTCTATCTACCTGCTGAGGTAGAGGCTAGAGATGATACTTCACTGATAATGATTACAAAATCTACTGAGATAAAATATAATAGGGAGGAATTTTGGTATTTACTGAAAGTAATATTGGGGTATCAGTAAAATTGTTAACTTGTTGATAGTTTTATCTCTGTTAAGGGACAAAAAAGCAATAGCGGAACTTTTCCTCTAAATTAATTTTGACTGACAAAGGAGAAGATTTGGAGATAAATAAGTAACTATATTATTAATAGAGTTGGAAATAAAAGTTTCAGAAAAAAAGGTGGATTTAGCCAGCCATATATCCCAGACTTGGGGCAAACAGATTTTAGAAATCAGAGAGAAAAGAGGTATTCCATGGCTCCTCCATAAATGGGAGGCTCTTAAAAAAATGATATATATGATCCCAAATGAACCTATGAAGAGGCATCTGAAGAGACCTATGAATGCACAGGGACATCTTTATGAGTCATTTTCTAAAGGAAATAGAAGGTGGAAAGAAAACAA
Organism: Phoca vitulina; assembly: GCF_004348235.1. Taxonomy (NCBI): domain Eukaryota; kingdom Metazoa; phylum Chordata; class Mammalia; order Carnivora; family Phocidae; genus Phoca; species Phoca vitulina. The sequence continues at coordinate 17,843,844 of NW_022589723.1, forward strand.
AACATCAGGGATGAAGAGGAGAGAATAGTAGGAACTTTAAAGAAAGTCAGAAAAGAAAATCCCAAAATGAACTGACATTTGTATTACAGTGAACAAAATGGGCTTTTAAAAAACAGATCTTTTCAGAGACAGGAAGAATAAGAGAGGGATTGGCCTACTTCTTGAGCTAAGTTGGTAATATTGATGGGATAACAGAGGAAACAGTTCTGTTTAACTTCTGTTGATGGGGCGCTTGGGTGGCTCAGTCCGTTAAGTGTCCGACTCTTAATTTTGGCTCAGGTCATGATCTCTGGGTCGTGAGGTTGACCCCCATGTTGGACCCTGTGGAGAGTTGGCCCCCCCACCGTGGAGCCTGCTTAAGATTCTCTCCACCCACCCCCCCGTTCTTGAGTGCATGTGCTCTCTAAAATAAATAAAAATTTAAAAATAAATAAAATAAAAACTTCTGAATGACTTTCAAATAGAAAACAATGGGAAAGATAAAGCCTCTTGAAGCTTTCTGAGATCTTCATCTAATCTTGAGACAAATCAGTTCATTCTAGCAATGTCTCGTTTAGCTCTGGGACCACCCTGATCCCATAGGAAGTGGTGTGTCAGCAGGACTCCCTGAATATACCACAAACTCATGTTCTTGCTATGGCATAGCACTATTCTAAAGAATGATAGAATCCTTTTAGGATTTTTAGCTGTTTCACTATACTCACAGTGGCACTGTGGCCATCTCAGCTTGATCTGCTACATATAAGCTTATGAGATACACATGCATCAGAGTGAAAGAAGTTTAGATAAAAGTTTAGAAAGAAGTTTAGATAAAACTTGCTCCTACTCCTAAACTCTTCTAGAGAATCTCCTTACTAGCTTTGGTTTGATTTATCTCTATCCTAGGACCGTGATGCCATGCTAGGCAGGGTGTACATATGCTAGGCAGCGTGTATCTTTGGTCCTAAATATAACTTTGGCCCTGTTCCTTTATGTGGTGTTCTTAGCATGGCCAACTTCATCATTAATCCATGTTTTGTGGAGCAGATTGAAAATTATAGAAAACAAGAAATACTGCTCTGTATATATGTTATTGATAAAGCACATTATATATAAGCATTAGTACTATAACCAGGTTGCCAAAACTTTAGTCCTCAGTGATTGAATTCCTCTTGCAGAAATGCCTATTTTATTAATTTGCTTTCTAAAGATTGTTAACCAGGCACATGACCTTAGAATGAATGCCACAGAATCCTCAAATATTTTACCAAAGTGGAATTTTAAGATGACTTGTTTTTAGACTTGTTTTAGACTTTAAATCTCTTTTCCTTCCAGCACCAGGGTGCAATTTGGTCATTTTGTAGAAAACTTTAACCAAGTAAAAAGATTGAACTCATGTCTCTTTCCCTGTCCCTAGTTTCTTGGATTTTTAGGTGGGGAGATTTTTACAACATAGTTAGAAAGGGGTGAAGAGAATTGAGGAGTATCTTAACATTAAACATTAACTAAAGATTTTAGCTCCCCTTACTTCAGTACAAATGGTATGGAGTTATGTTCTTTAATCGTAGAGTATGACTATTATATGGCTGCCCAAGGACCACTTGTCTCAGGATTATCATAGCAAATCTTTTAAAACTGGGCTCAATGCATTTTGAACAGTTTGATGGTATATAAACAACTATTAGGAAGCAGAAGTATATATGTAGGATAGGGGAATTTTCAGGTTGCATCCAAATGTCTATGTAACTTGGTGTTAGTTACAAAGTCGTGCAGTCTAAATTACAAAATTCATGTTATCAAGATTCTCTGTAGACCTTAAACATGATTTCCCCCCGCCTGTATGTCAGGTGTTTTAATGATTTTTTTCTCTGATTGAAGTTATGTACAGAGTGCCCTCAAGATCTTCAAGACAGCAGAAGAATGCAGATTAGATCGTGATGAGGAAAAGGCCTATGTACTATATATGAAATATGTGACTGTTTATAATCTTATCAAAAAAAGGCCTGATTTCAAGCAACAGCAGGTACCTTTATTTCTGCATTTTTATTTGCTAATTTATTTTTGCACAGTAGAGCTATTGATTTCCTCTGAAAGTTTTAACTGATACTGAAGTTTAGATCACATTATGCAGCATCGAGTTCAAACTCTTATGCAGATAGAAAAAGCAAACTAAATGTTTAGTTTCTTTTTTTGTAAATGTATATATGTGGATGTAATCACACTATATACACATAACTAATTTGCCTTAGATTAGTACAAGTGTATAGCAATGTACAGACACATAAGTTTTCTGTTACAATAAATGATCACCAGGTCAAGTGGAAGGATTCAGTTTACTCATGCATTAAATAAGAAAAATGTGACTGCAATCATACTTTCTCAGGATTCAAGATTTAGTCACTTATTTTGTGTGTGTGTGTGTTTCGTTGTTTTTATTAACTTTTTTATTTGAGTGTAGTTGACATACAATGTACATTAGTTTCAGGTATACAGCATAGTGATTGGACAAATTTATATATTATGCTGTGCTCACCACAAGTGTAGCTACCATGGGTCACCTTACAGCACTCTTGTAATATCATTGACTACATTCCCTATGTTGTGCCTTTTATCCTTGGAACTTATCCATTTCATAACTGGAAGGCTATCTCCCACTTTCCTTCACCCATTTTCCCCATCCCCTACCCCCTCCCCTCTGGCAACCATCAGTTTGTTCTCTGAATTTACAGGTATGATTCTATATTTTGTTTGTTTATTTGTTTAGTTTTTTTTAGATTCCACATGTGAGTGAAATCATATGGTATTTGTCTTTCTCAATCTGACTTGTTTCATTTAGCATAATACCCTGTAGGTCCATCCATGTTGTCACAAATTACACAGTCTCATCCTTTTTATGGCTGTGTAATGCTCGTGTGTGTGTGTGTGTGTGTGTGTGTGTGTGTGTGTGTACACACATCTTCCTATTTCATTTGTCAGTCTCTGGTTGGTCAGTCACTTGTTTTTATGTGACAGCTTTTTATATTTGAGTGATATTGTAGCCATATTAAAGAATCAGTTAATATTGATTGCTTCCATTTTTATTTATTATTATTATTATTACTTTTCCTTTTAATCCTTTGAGCAAGTTCCTTTCTTCCACTTTGCTGAAGCCATGGGGCGGGGAGGGAAGGTGGGAGAGGTATAAATGGATAAAGAGAACTAATGACTAGGGTAAGTCTTGCTAGAGAAAATGGTTGCATATCAGCTGCACCAGAAATGGGCAGAAGAAGAACATAGCAAATAGGTTAAAGAAATTGGAGGAGTATTGTGTTGGTGGTTCCACCAGCAATCTTGCTTCCAGACAATAGCAGCAACCTATACTGCTTATAGATTTCTTACCTGGTTGAGAAACCATTCTTGAATTAATGTTGTTGTTGTTGTTGTTCACTGAATTGGCTTGCCTTATTTAAATTGACTTACAGAAGGGAAAAATGTTCTCTTATTCTTTGAAATAACTTTTTTCTTTTTTCAGAGTAGTGTGACCAATATAATTTCTTTTGGTTGTTGGTTAAGGGATGACTTTAGTGTTTTATTTAATAGGGATAAATCATTGCTGGTATTTCTTTTCACCAGCAAAGTTATGTTAATAATAGTTACAGGGATTTAGATCTAGCTTTGGAAAGGTGACCCCTTACGTTTGGAGGTTCATCCTTCTGTCCACAGATGGCTAGATTGGTCCTATCCTTAGAACATTCTTGGGCATACCTATCTGCAGATACAGAGGTCTGCCCAAATTCAAACAAGTTTCTGCATGCTCTTTGATGGTTTTTATAGTATCTGTTAAAGTGGAATTGCTTTTTTTTTTTAAGATTTTATTTATTTATTTGTCAAAGAGAGAGAGTGAGGGAGCACAAGCAGGGGCGGGTGGCAGGCAGAGGGAGAAGCAGGCTCCCCGCTGAGCAGGGAGCCTGACGTGGGACTTGATCACGGTCACTCGATCATGACCTGAGCCAAAGGCAGACGCTTAACCAACTGAGCCACCCAGGCATCCCAAAGCGGAATTGCTTTTAAAAGAAGTGTAAAAGTGTTTAGTAAATATTTTTGAAAGATTTGCAACTTTGGATAACTTGGTAGTTTTGGTGTCTGCTGCTTTGTCTATTGTGGTAGGGCCAATTTTTTATGTATTTACTTTTTGCTGTAGTTTTCTTTCTTTTTTTTTTTTTTTTTTTTTAAGATTTTATTCATTTGACCGGGGCGGCGGAGGGGAGGGGGTGGGCAGCAGGCAGAAGCAGAGGGAGAAGCAGAATCCCTGCTGAGCAGGGAGCCAGATGCGGGACTTGATCCCAGGACCCGGGATCATGACCTGAGCAGAAGGCAGACGCTTAACTGACTGAGCCACCCAGGCACCTGGACTTTTTGCTGAAGTTTTCTAAGTTAGTGGTTACTTTTTTTTCTTTGAGAAGATTGGGAGTGTTTTTATAGCTACTTTTTTAACTTGAGAAGATTAGGAGTGAAGTTTAATCGGTAAGAATTTTTTTCCATTTCCACAGAGTATCTATTACATTTCCAAAGGGAATAGTTGAAAGTTGCAGGAGTTGTTCAGCATAGGAAGCTCTCTGCAAGGGCTCAGGTAACTCAGGCTGTTACTTCATACACTGTAGTTGTTCTTTCCTCTGTCCAGGGTACATTTCTGCTTCTGCCTTAGAACTGTTTTTTTGTTGGTGCACCTGGGTGGCTCAGTCATTAAGTGTCTGCCTTCAGCTCAGGTCATGATCTCAGGGTCCTGGGATCGAGCCCCACATCGGGCTCCCTGCTCAGCGGGAAGCCTGCTTCTCCCTCTCCCACTCCCCCTGCTTGTGTTCCCTCTCTCGCTGTGTCTCTCTCTGTCAAATAAATAAAATCTTAAAAAAAAAGAACTGTTTTTTTGTTTTATTTTATTTAGCCCAACATCTCCAGTGCACTTTAAATGTGTGAAGTGTTAAATTTACTAACTAGGCATTTTCTAGGTTTTACACTTTAAATCGGGTAGGGGCAGAATATAATGTCACTAGTCTTCTTCAGAAACTTGTATCTTTCACTTTTGTTTTACATGAGGGAATATTTAAGATTTAGATAAAACGTTAATTTAGCAAGGTCACTAGTAAAGGACACATTATATTTCTTAGTCATTGAAAAAATCTGTTTATGAACAGTTATTTTCAGGGTTATCTGGAAAGGGAGAAAATATTGAAAATATTAGTGTAGCAAAGTCTAGATAGAATTATATTTTCAAATCTGCATGGAATACATGATAATTAATCCTAAATATTATTGGTAAGCCTTTTTATTTGGGAAATCATGAGACTTGTTTGAATTTTTATGTTCAGGAATAAGAAAGTTCTACTTAGGTAAACCTGAAAAACATTTTTAGTTGTGTAAGAATTGGATGTTATTTTTCTATTCTGCCAATTGTCAATACTATTGTAAACTTGAAAATATTAATTGTGCTCCTTTAAGAGCACACACAGAGAGAGAATTATTGATAAAAAACCTCACTAATATTAGGGGAGTGTCTTGTGGAAGTTTGTGACAGGCGTGCCCAAACACAAACAATTTTTTCAGGATTTAAACAGGGCTTACAGGCTGGCTTTTTAATGATTTCATGTCAAAAAATTAATAAAACAAGTCACAGTAATTTTGTTTTTGTGTTTTATTTTTATGAGAGAAATCTTACCATAATGATTAAATTTTGTTTTCTATTAAAAACATATTGCATCAGGACACCTGGGTGGCTCTGTCAGTTAAGCATCTGCCTTCGGCTCAGGTCATGATCCCAGGGTCCTGGGATTGAGCCCCTCATCGGACTCCCTGCTCAGCGGGGAGCCTGCTTCTCCCTCTGCCTGCCGCTCCTCCTAGTGCTCACTCTCTCTCTCTGACAAATAAATACATACAATCTTAAAAAAAGAAACATACTGCATCAAAAGTCTGGACATTGTGGCAACTGAAATTTTCAGTTGATACAATATTGAAAAAACAATATATTTTTATTGAAATTACATAGTGAAGGGCCTTTTAATTTATTTAGTCTTTATTTAGAAGAATAAGCCTTACCAAAACATGATGTACTTTCATTTATGTACTTTAAGTATTCCCTACACCCAGCATGGGGCTCGAACTCACAACCCGACCCTGAGATCAAGAGTTGCATGTTCTACCTACTGAGCCAGCCAGGAACCCCAAAACATGATCTTCTTTTCGGCTAGATAGACATATGATAGCTGTTATCAATAGGTTTACTCCACCAGCTCTTAGTGACTGCTTCTCAGAGAGCCAATGATGGATATCTAGCCTCTTGGTCTTTCTTTTTATAAATTTTTTATTACTATATCATTTGTGATGAACTGTGCTACTATGTTCTGTTTCAGAGTCACACTGACAGGTTGTGGCCAATTAGATAATTAGATCCAAAAATCAGTTAGCTGCGTCTCACTGTGCTACTGTCATGTCCAACCAACCTTGATTTGAAAATATCTCTGATTGCAGGATCTAATGAATGACCTCTTAGAGAAATTATTTTTCTTAACTTTATTATGCTTGTTAGTAAGTTATGTGCCAAACCTTTTGTGTTTTTTTAAAAGATTATATTATTAATGATTTATTTCTACCATTTGATTTTTACTCAAGGTTTCCTCAAGTGTGAAACTTGGTTTATGTCAAAAGTGTTTTGACTCCAGTTGAGAGGTGGGTCGCTATTATAAAATAAAGGTGGAGGCAAAAACATCTCAGTTTAAAACAAGGGAAACAAAATAAATACCATGCTGTACGTCAATATACAATTTGCTTGACTGCTTCTGATTCTCGAGAAAAAAACCCTAAGTAACATATTTACAATAGGAAAATATATTTTGCTTCTGAAAGCTTTGCTTTTTGGAACTTATTCAGAAATAATAGGAATAGTATTTATTCTTTTTTTTTTTTTTCATTTGAGAGAAAGAGCGCACAAGCAGGGGGAGAGGCAGAGGGAGAGGGAGAAGCAGACTCTCTGCTGAGCAGGAAGCCCAATGCAGGGCTTGATCCCAGGACCCTGAGATCATGACCTGAGCCGAAGGCAGACGCTTAACCATCTGAGCCACCCATGTGCCCCAGTATTTATACTTCTTAAAGGCGTCTTCCAAATAAACAAAATTATTACCTTTTAGGGTTGGTTTTTTTTTTTTTTTTTGCAAACTAATGGTATGAAGAGATGTTTTTGAAACATTTGGAGAACAAGTTGTGTGTTGATGTAGGTTAAAAGTTTAAAAAAATACTTCATTCAATCATCATAATGTTTTCATCCAATCTTTGCTTTACATAGCACCGTGATTTTAACGTTTTTAGCATTAGTGCTGTGTACACTGGCCAGTACTAAAAGTATGGGATGGTTTTCTTATAATTTTAGGACTATTTTCATTCAATACTTGGACTTGGAAACATCAAAAAAGCTATTGAAGAAGCTGAAAGACTCTCTGAAAGCCTTAAACTCAGGTACAGATATTATTATAAAATCTTTAAAAGAACATAAATTTCGAAGATAAAAATAATATTTAGAACTTGTTCATTTATATCTGACCATGCATATGAATCCCAATTCTTAGAAATAAATCTTATGTTAACTGGAGCACAAAAATTAGAATCTTTTGCCATATTACCTTTATTGTGTTCATGTGTTACCATTCATATTTTTTACTAAAAATCTAAAAATGTTTAGAGTGATAGATTTTTAAGGTAAGCATTGATGTAGTATATCAGAGCTCAGGTTCAATTTTTTTCTAATTCTCTGACAGGATTCTTCAGAAAAATGTAATTCCTCATATGCCCTAGGTTGTAATGTGCTACTGGACACTGGTCTTATGGGAATGAAGTATTTACTGTTAGTTTTGAAATAGGCTGCCTAGTTTGCAGTAGCTATGAATGTTTAAAAACAGATCTAATTCTAGTATTTACCCCATGACTGGCTTACCAGGCTTATAAAGTAATTAGACGTTAAAAACAGTACATTTCAATTTTTAGTTATTAGTCATTCTTTAACGAAAATAAAAAGGGAACTGTTTTTCTAAATGATTTTTCACGGTTGGATCAATGAACTATTCTAGTTATATACATCATAGTCTTTACTTAGAAATTATCTTTTTGAATTAATATATTCCCTCTGTCCTTTTCAGAAATTACTAATTTTGGGGCTGGAATATGTTAGGGTGGTTGGTACAATTTAGAATCACCATTCTCTTCCTCCTTTCACCAGTTGATCAACTGAGTAGAACAGAATTTCTCCTAATCTTTGGATTACCCTTTATTGATGTTTCTCTTGGAAAGAGAAGTTTTTCCCTACTTGTATTTACCAAAGATACTCCTTTATCTTTTGGTCATTAAGCCCATTTTCTCACTTATTTGTTGTCTTTACTTTTTTATATTTTGAACTATTTTATAAGTGAATGAGTCTTTAGAGTTCATTTTAAAAGTGTAAGTCCTTTGAAAAAGAAATTGCAGGAGATTTGGAATTTTTAAAGGTTGAAATTAGTGGAAGGGAAAGAACAAAAAGAGCATTAAACAACTTTAACTTGAGAGCATAGTGTTTCTTTTCAAGATTTTTGGGCAATTTGAAATAAATCTACAGAGGGCAAATTTATGAGTTGTGGTTTGTAACAGAACACTGGCAGAGTCAAATTTCAGTTGGAGGGAGAAAGTATGCTGCCATAAAATACCCAACAATAGGGTACTAATTTTATGGAACTGGAACTCTTTATTTTTCATGATCATGTCAATGAAAGACATCTTGACTTCTTAACTAGATACGAAGAAGCCGAAGTTCAGAAAAAACTTGAAGAAAAGGACAGACAGGAAGAGCAGCTGCAGAAACAGAAAAGGCAGGAAACAGGAAGAGAGGATGGTGGCACATCACCTAAAAGGTCCTTGGAAAATGTAATGGATTCCAGAGACAAAACCCAAAAGGTATTTCAAACATACTCGTGAAGTAAAAAGACTGGTTCTTTTTTCAGATGATTTGCTTAAGGCAAGTTGAGATTACCACTACAATGTACTTTTAGGCAACAAGGGTAAAATTTAATGTGTTTTTATTAGAAATTGAATTAAATATTCTAGTTTCATTTGATTCCAGGTTTCTTTTGGAGCTTTACAGAACTCTGTTCTGTGCATTAATTAGTTTTTTGCCATTACTATCAACTTGATTAGAGCAGTAGAAAGAGCATTTGAGCTGAGTTCCGGTCCCATGTCAAGTCTTGCTTCACCCTCTAGGACTTCATTTCCTCATTGCCAAATAAAGATCTTGAAATAGATCTTCTTTAAGGTCTCTTCTTTCTAATAAATGTAATTTACATTGAAAAAGATTTGGTATACTACTAATTTGATGCCCAGCCTTATCTGTTTCTAGGGTCTCATACTCTCTTCTTCACTTTTTCTTCCTTTCTGACCATTTCCCTTTCTTCTTCCTCTTTTGTTGCATTTTATTCAGTGACTACTTGTAATCTAGCCACATCATTTGTTTGCCAAATCTGTGACTCAATCTGTACCTGCCAGCTACCACTGTATCTCATTCCTTTCACCTCCTGAGAAACTACTCTTCCTAAAATATAATTTCTTTCTTTTCTTTTGTGTGTGTGTTTCCTAAAATATAATTTCTTATGCACTGTCAAAATTCATGGAAAGATTTCTGCTTTACTTTTTCTTAAGGATTTTGTAGCTTTCAGCTATCATTTGTATGTGAATCATCATCGGTTTCATTAAGAAATAGTTGTTGAAATACTTGTGACATTGTACTAGGCACTATGTAAAAAGAAGTGAAGAAATATGGTTTGTTGATTTTAGGAACTCATAATGTAAGATAAATAACACTGCCTTAGGGGGATGTTCTTTTGTAGGTCAAATGGCTGTTACAGGTAAATGACAAGACTTCAAAGAACTATATGAAAGGGACTTTTAAATCTCTTCATTTTGTTGCCTTTCCAGCAGGAGAGTCAACTACTTTTTACTACTTTTACTTTTGTTTAGCCTGTTTATACTGAAAAAAAGTGTAATTAGACACTCTTATCCAGTGTCAATAACCAACTAACATTTGTCACATTTTGTATCTGCACCTCTCCCCTTTTGCTAGATTATTTCAAAGTAAGTTCCAGAGGGCATACCATTTTACTCCTAAATATTTCAGTGTGCATCTCAAAGAAGGGGACATATTCTTTATAATGACAATGTTATTTTTTCACCTCACAAAATTAACAATAATTCCCTGATATAATCTAATACCCAGTCTATATTTACATTTTCCCACTGTCTCATAATGATATTTTACAGTTGATTTGTTTGAATTAGGATTCAGACAAAGTCTACTTGTAGTCTTCTGATTGTTTGTCTCTTAAGTTGAGTCTCTGTAGTACTCTCTGCTTGAGTCCCCCCTTTCATTTTTTTTTTATTTCATGCATTTGACTTTTTAATATAGATCAGGTCTGTGAAATGAACCAACCACATTCTGTCTTATCTGATTGTTTCCTCCTTGTAGCATTTAATCTATAATTCTGTCTTCTATATTTCTTGTAGGCTGGAAGTTCAACCTAGAAGCTTAATAGGATTCAGGTTCAGTTTTTGCTTTTGGCACGAATGCTTCATAGGGGATCCTGTGCACTTCATACTGTATCGTATTAGGAGGCACATTATATACACTTCTTTTTTAATTTTAGTGAAGCTAAAATTGACCACTAGGCCAAGTGGGTAATTGCTTTTTCATCTATAAAATGAGTTAGTACCTTATAGAAATATCCCATGTTGTATTGGTTAGAAAATACAAATTTGTATTTTTACTGAACTCTGAAAGGAATAGCCGGAATTTTTATTTCATTGTAAGAAATATTCTGTCATTAAATTAAATATTAAATTTCTGTAACAGTCTGTGCTTTTATATTATATTTAGCCTTTAACTGAAGGAAATTTCAAGGAAGTATTGCATGATTCTGATGTGCTGCTAGTTATTTTAGCTGTTTTCTGCTGCCAGATAACCTGATGAAGCCATGACTCTTCATCTGTATTTTAATAAAATGCCAGTACTCCACACACTTGATTTTCTAGGCTTTCAGTTTCAGTGAAGTAGTAGAGTTGAACTTTCTGTTTCTATGAAAATTTTTACTTCTATTATAAAGTTGAAACTTTTTTTTTCTATGAAACAGATAAATGGTGAAAAGAGTGAAAAAAATGAGACCACAGAGAAAGGTAAGTGTATACAGAAATAGGGAGTCCTTGTAGGTTGTTATTGAGATCTTCTTTTAATCTGAATAAGCTTCAGATTTTACATTGTGTTTGTATGTAAGCAAACAATGTTTACATACATTTTGTATGTAAGCTTTATCATTTTTCTTAGTCTGTACAATTATATTGAAAACATGTTTATAATCTGCATATATCGTGGGGAATATTTATGGTAATATGTAATTAAAAACATCAAAGCCACGGTTTGTACTTTTCAGTGGTTTTTTTTTCAAGCTGTAGTTTAGCATAACGGTTAAGAGCACAACTCCCCAAAGTCAGACTGCCTGGATTTTGAATACTGTCTCCTCCTTTGAATTTCCATGTGATCTTGAGCATGTTACTTAACCTCTCTACCTTAACCCCCATCTGCAACGTGAGGCTAATAGTATCTATTTTATAAACTTACTGTAAAGATTTAATAAGTTAATATATGTGAAACTCTTAGTGACTTTATATAAGTGAACTTTATAAAAGGATATGTGTATTAGCTATTATGATTTATGACTCTAGTTTGTAGACCTAATTATTTAAAAGTCTTCCCCATTTCCCTCAAAAAAATCTAAACCAGTAATTTGGATGTTATCCATAGCGGGTATTGATACTCCAGTCACAAATATGTGACCTAAAGAGCAAAACTCAGACAGTTGCATGAGTTTTCCTCTCTCAGGAAAGGTTCAACTTAAATATCAATTGTATGTAACACTAAAATAAATTCTCTATTTAAAATATTACTGTACAACGGGGAGCCTAGGTGGCCCAGTCAGTTGAGTCAATTGAGCATCTGACTCTTGATTTTGGCTTAGGTCATGATCTCAGGGTCATGAGATAAAGCCCTACATCGGGCCTCATGCTCAGCAGGGGAATCTGCTTGAGAGTCTCTCTTTCCCTCTCCCTTTGCCCCTCCCCTGCTCTAGAATAATAAATAAATCTTTAAAAAAATTAAATATTACCATACAGCAATTTAAAAAATAAACAGTAGGGGCACCTGGGTGGCTCAGCCGTTAAGCATCTGCCTTCGGCTCAGGTCACGATCCTGGGGTCTGGGATCGAGCCCCGCATCGGGCTCCCTGCTCCACGGGAAGCCTGCTTCTCCCTCTCCCACTCCCCCTGCTTGTGTTCCCTCTCTCTCTGTCAAATAAATAAAAATAAAAATAATAAACAATATAGTAAGATATCTTCCTAAAAGCTGTTATTAATTCATTCCAAGATTTGTTTTTATCTATGTTTTTTGTATGTCATCCTGCTTGGGTGTTACTTTTCTAAGTGGTTTGTTCCCAACTTTTTTAGACAATTTTGTTGTCAAAATGATCCTGATGGTTAGAGAGGGAAGTAGGATGGTTATTAGCCAGTGGGTATTTTAGCTTAGGAGATACTGTGACTACATTCTTCTCACATCTCACTGCCGAAATAGTTCTTTACATTTTAAGCTCCCTTGTAGTAGCTTTTTATTTTTTTAAATCTTTGTTTGCTTGTTTATTGATTTTTAAAGTTTTTGTTATTGAAGTATAGTTGACCTTGTTGTGCTTTTTAATCTTCCATTGCAGGTGGTAGTAGCTGGAAGAGGAAGATAGCAACATAACAGATACTTATTTTGGCTAAATAGTAAAGGGCTAGAGAGTAAACATTAAGGCTTGGGGGTGAGGGATACTATCATTCTTTCTGTCTCAGCTAGAAAACAGCCATAGACAATATGTAAACACTTTTCTTCAGCTATGTTCCACTAAAAACAGGTAGCCATAATTTGTCAACTCCTGATGCAGATTACAAATAACAAGCTTTTGGTTTATTACTCTAGGAATACTTGAAAATCTAAATGTTTTTCAAATAGCCCCCATAAGACCTCATCAGAGACTTTAAAAAGAATTTAGAACCTGTCAAGAATTTTTGAACCATAGGGGCACCTGGGTGGCTCAGTTGGTTAAGTGACTGCCTTTGGCTCAGGTCATGATCCTGGAGTCCTGGGATCGAGTCCTGCATTGAGCTCCCTGCTTAGCAGGGAGTCTGCTTCTCTCTCTGACCCTCACCCCTCTTATTCTCTCTCTCTCTGTCATTCTCTCTCTCTCAAAAATAAATAAAATTTAAAAAAAAAAAAAAGAATTTTTGAACCATAGATGTTTCTTCTGGTTGACATTTGTCAAATGATTTAATTATCAAAAAGAGAATAAGAATATTTTCATGAGATACATATATTAATTTCCTTTATTTTATTCCAGCAATAGAGCCAGCACCAGTGTAGTTGTACCCTTAAGAGCAAGTTTTGGTGTTTTAAGCCTTCAGAAACAACATTGAACTAGTTTCTTGATAAATGTCAAAAACACAAATTATATTTAATGGTAGTTTAAAAAGTAATAAATAGTATGATGGGATAGCAGGTATATGATACCTAGTACACTTTGCTCTTCTAGAAGAAGAAATGATTGTTCTGTGTTTACTGAACAGAACTAGGTGTTTCTTGTTGCTTATATTGTCTCTCTTGATTCCAAGGAACAGTCACAGCAAAGGAGCTATACACAATGATGATGGATGAAAACATCAGCTTGATTATAATGGATGCTCGAAGAATGCAGGATTATCAGGATTCCCATATTTCAAATTCTCTCAATGTTCCTGAAGAAGCCATCAGTCCAGGGTGAGTCATTGTGTATTTAGATAAAATGCTTAACTGTGGATAGTAGTAAATATTATTACTTAGCATCCAAGCTACATATGATAAAGTAGGTTTTTCTCCTCCTGTTGCTCCTTAATGGCAAACTTTACTCTTTCTCTGAAGGATGGTGTAAAGAACATTCTGGTTTGGCAATTTTCTCCTATTGGTGGCATGTGTAATCTTATTAGAAAAGAAATGAAGCTGCCTTTGTGTGCCTTCTCTCCTGAGCTTTTTGTTGACTAGTTTCTCCTATTATTTTCTATTTGTGAGCTTGTGAAGCATATGCACCAAATTGACTAAAATTGTGAACTAATCGTTTTTTATTTTGAAATACCCCATGCTATTATATGTGGTAAAAGAGTACACAAACACTTTTTGGGGGGCGGGGGGGTGGGAAAAGGCAGTATAGCCGAATGATTCAGTAAGCAGATAGACTCTAAAGTCAGACTATATTCAGATCATAACTGTCTCTTATCAGCTACTCTACTTTTGGCCATTGACCTCACCTGTCTAAGCCCATGTTTCCGTCTGTAAAATAGGGATAGTAAAACTACCTATTTCAGAAGTTTTGAGATGTTTAAGTGATAAATTTTATACACACACACTTAGCACAGTGGCTGGCACTAGTAAGGACTTACTAAAAAGTTTTTCTTTTTTGATTAGGCTTTAATCTATAAAATAATTTAAACTTACTTGCATGGATCTATCACATATTAAAAACTGTCATAATAGCGACAGAGCTAAAACTCCATATCCAGAGATATTTTTACTGTTTTGAGTGTTATATAAATTATATAACCTCTCTGGGTCTTAGTTTATGGGATTGGATTAGCTAAAATCTATGGCCCATTTTAAGGTCTAACTTAACATTGAAAAGATATACTTTTTAAATTAGGTAATAAAATTTGTATAGTTTTTGGCACATTGTTGATGCTTGACAAATGTTTGACTTGAAGAATAGGGCGCTTTGTAAATATGCTGTTTAAAAGTGAGACTGGAGTGCTTAGTCTAATCAAGTAAGTGTGAATATATTCCCAGGATTTGAAAAGACAAAATTGTAATTAATCTTTGGATGGTCTAATCTGTAGTAACAGAAAGCTGGTGGTTTTTATTGAGCTTAAGGGTTTCCCAAAATAAGAGAAATTTGACTACTGTGAAACTCATGATGAGTTTAGGTTGAAAATTAAAGAACAGTGAACTGCATTGCCAAGAAAATTATTCCCCTTTAATTTTTGTTTCAGTCTTTCAGAAGTAATTATAAGAAGTCTCAGTTTGGTGTTAGCATTCCTTTTTAATATTTGCTAATCTCCTTTCTTAGAGAGCAGGCCTCAGAACTTTTCATAGGTAACAGTATCTGCAGCTAGCTGATGATGATTACTATATTCCTTCATTGTCTTTTTTAACATTTTAATACAGTATAGTCTACAAATGAAAGTACTCCTAAGTATTTAGCCCAGTGAATTTTCAAAAACTGAACACACCCATTTAACTAACATCTGGACCAGAAATAGAATATTACCATCACTCCAGAAGCGTTTCTTTTTTTTAAATTTATTTAATTTTTTTTTTAAGATTTTATTTATTTATTTGATAGAGACACAGTGAGAGAGGGAACACAAGCAGGGGGAGAGGGAGAGGGAGAAGCAGGCTTCCTGCTGAGCAGGGACCCCCGATGCAGGGCTCGATCCCAGGACTCTGGGATCATGACCTGAGCCAAAGGCAGACGCTTAACGACTGAGCCACGCAGGTGCCCCTGACAAACAGTGTTTGGCTCTGGGTACCATCTCCACTCCTAACTTCTACTTCCCACTTGTAGCTGACTCTCTTCCTTGCCCCTCCAGAAGCCTTTCATATGCCCTCTGTTAGGTACTACCCATATCCCCACCCACCAAAGGGAACCACCAGCTTATAACAGAACAGATGTATTTTTGTCTGTTTTTGTATTTTATATAAAAGGAAATATACAATCTGTAGTCTTTTATGTCTGGCTTCTTAAACTCAACTTTGTGTTTGTGAGGGCGCCTGCGTGGCTCAGTCAGTTAAGCATCTGCCTTCGGCTCAGGTCATGATCCCAGGGTCCTGGGATCGAGCCCCGTGTTGGGCTCCCTGCTCAGCTGGGAGCCTGCTTCTCCCTCTCCCTCTGCCTGCCACTCCCCCTTCTTATACTCATTCTCTCTCTCTCTCTCTCTCTCTCTCTCTGTCAAATAAATAAATAAAATCTTAAAAAAAACAAAACCAAAACTTTGTGTTTGTGAAAGTCATCTATATTATTGTGTATAGTTGTGGTTCATTTATCCTTATTGCTGTATGCTGACTATTGTGTGAATATAACATAATTTCCTGATCGATCTTATTTTTATGATCGTCCTTTATATTAGATATGATGCTGTTTTTCCATGTATATAGGAATATACATTTTCGTGTTAAGTTTAAGTAAAGGATCACTTTCAATTAAGTGATTAAATAATTAAGTTAAAATATTAAATAATAGGCAAGGTAGAGCAAAATTGAAGCAGCTTGTAAAGATGATACATGAAAGACTGAAATTTAGGAAATACTGGTTGATACTATTATTTCCTAAAGTGTTTTTTATAGAATACTGATCTTGAATTTTTAGACAAAGAGTATTTAGGCAGATATATCCCTAGAGTCAGAAATAGTCCTTAAGAATATGACATTTCAGTATTTTTCATTCTTTGTTGACCAAACATCCTTCCAATCACTGTGTATCAGGTGAGAATATTATGAGACAATATTTTATATTTCTTCTCTTTTTCTTTATTTTCCTAGAAGATATAGTAACCAGTATTATTATATAGGAACGAGGGTTTTTTTCTTTTAAGTAATCCAAACCATTTTGTCTTACTTGTGAATAAAAGTGCACCAGTCCTGCCTTGCCAGTATCATCACTTAAATATTAAAATGCTAAGGTGCTTTGCTAGGAATAATATGGAGATCCTTACCTGGAGGAGCAAGTCTGTATTATTCTACTATATTATTCATTCAGTCATTCAGCAGATATTTACTGAGCATTAGTTTACTGTGGGCTGGATTGCTATGGTCTAAGTTCTGGGGCTTAACTATTGAACAAAAATTTTGCTTCACAGAACTTGTGTTTAACAGGGAGGTGGGGTAGTGAAACAGACAGTGAAACTTGAGATGTATGCCTGCTGCTAGTAAGTGCTGTGGACATCGGTGTGTCAAGTGTGTACACTGGGGTAGGTATTAAAATTTTAATCCAGGAAAGCTTCGCAGCAAAGTTACTACTGAGCAGATCTTGAGGGGATAAGGGAAATGAGTGATGCAGTTATCTGCGGGAAAGGGTTCCAGACAGAAGGGCAGCAGGAGCAGAGGCCCTTAGGCAGGAGAATGCTTCGATAACCAGGAACTACAAGGAAGCCAGTGGCTGGCGAGGAGTGGAGTAAGGGGGTAAGTAGTTAGTGATGAGGAGTTGATACAATAGGATTGGGGGGGAGGGGCCATGCTGCAGGCCGATTCTCAAGACTTTAGGTATGAACTTTTAACTTTTATGTGAGCAAAAGAGAACATGAACAACATGCTTTAATATAGAGTTGATATTATTCACAGTTGATGATAAGAGGCAGCACTGCAAAGCAACTAAGAGCATGGACATGAACCAGATTGCCTGAGTTTGAATTTGACTTGACTTAGCAGCTGTAACCTTGGGCAGGTTACTTAACATCTTTGTGCCTCAGTTTCTCCATTTATAAAATGGGGATAGTAATGTCTACTTCATAGGATTTGTAGCAAGGATTCAGTGAGATTGTATGAGAACAAAGCATTTAGAATAGTACCTGGCACATAGTAAATGTGTGTTTGTTAAATAAACATTTTCGTATTTAGCTATTAATTATATAGGTATACAAGAACTGAAGTATAAATAATGTTACTTAAGTGATCCCCCCAGTTATTTACATATGGCTGAGAGAGATGCTCAGATGGCCCCCTTTTTTGTGAAGGGTCAGAATTGAGTCTATGTCTTTTAGTTTCTAATGATTACTAAAATATATTCCAATGTTATGCAGAGGTGAAGTTGTTAAACATTTTAGGATATTTAATATCCTGATACACAGTTTGACCTTAGAAAGAAATGTTAAAGTTTGCTATGGTGTGATACAGACTAAAAGAAAATTCAGTGACTTATATTAGTATATTAGGACCTCTTGTCTACCTTTGCCCATTAACATTTCAGAGTCACTGCTAGTTGGATTGAAGCAAAACTCCCAGATGATTCTAAAGACACATGGAAGAAGAGGGGGAATGTGGAATATGTGGTACTTCTTGACTGGTTTAGTTCTACAAAAGATTTACAACTTGGAACAACTCTACGGAGTCTGAAAGATGCACTTTTCAAGGTTAGCAAGTTTCCTTGTTTATTGTAATTGTAAGCCTTATTTGGTTGTTAGAAAGGTATATTGACTAGCTGTTTATCTTAAGGATAAGAAGATCCATCAGCTTTGGTTGTAGATTTTTTTTTTTTTTAATTCAGACCCAAAAGACTAGTTTTAAATCACCAACTAATAATAAACTGATCTATATAAAGTAGGATTAGAATTTCCAGGAACATCATAAATTGTCTGAAAAAAGCATTATTTTTTGTTTTAAGAATTAGACTATGAAAAAAAAAAAAGAATTAGACTATGAAAACATAAAAGCAAAGAAGAAGTCCCTAAGGAGAAAAAGATGGGTTGACTTGATAAAATAAAACTTTTAAGTGTGAAAAAATACCGGAAGATTAGAATGTAGGAGACAAACAGGAAAATATTTGCAACAAATATGGTAGTACAGTTGGCCTTTGAACAAGGCAGGGATTAGGGGTGCCAACACCCTGCCACAACTTTTGACTTCTCCCAAGTTTTACTACTAATAGCCTACTGTTGGCCAGAAGCCTTACTGATAACATAAATAGTCGATTAACACGTATTTTGTATATGTATTATGCATTGTATTCTTACAGTAAAGTAAGCTAGAGAAAAGAAAATGTTATTAAAATCTTAAGAGAAACTACATTTATAGTACTGTACGTATATCTATTGTGCATATATTTATCTGCCCATATAGGCGGATGGGTAGTGTCAGGACAAGGTTGGTGGCAACAGTGGATCTGGCCCTGGAATGGCAATGTTCCGCAGCCTGGTGGCCTCCGCTCAGCAGTGGCAACTGCTGGGTAGGCCTGCAAGTAGCAACGGCACCCTGGAGCACAGTACAGCTGCCCCGTCTGCCTAGAGGTGTACCACCAGCCTGGGGCTGTTGGCAACTGCAGCCGCACATGTGTGTTCTGGCCTCCAGGAACCACCTTGGCGAGTGATCTGCCCCTGGCCAGGGAGGGTCCTAAACCCAAGGAAGACGAGGGCCGGGAGAGGGGAGTGTCAGGGATGCCGGGCTTCCTGGGCAGCACTGTGCTGCCCTCTGGGTGCATTCCTCCACTTCAGCGCAGCCTCCTGCCTGCCAGCCTAGGGCTTTCAACCTAACCACTCTGTTGGCACACGGTGACCTATAGCCCTGTCCATTTCGGGGCTGCTGGGGATTGCTGAGGGCTGCTGACAGCCTTGGGAGGTTTCCCCAGGTACTCAGTGGACAGCAGGCACTACCTCTGCACCAGTCACTTTCGATTTGTTTCCATGGAGACTAGCGTGGGCAGTTGTAAATAAATGCCCGTGGCTTTTGCTGTCAACTCAAAAGAAAAAAAAAAGTGTGTAAGTAGACCTGCGCAGTTCAGACCCATGTTGTTCAACAGTCAACTGTAGTTTAGGACACCTAAAATATGAAGAGCTTTTGCAAATAAAATTATTTAAGATAAAATAGTAAAATAAGTAGTGGACACAGACCTGAATAAGTGACAGAACATAAAAATGGTCATCTTTACTAGTAGAAATGCAAATTGAAATAGTGAATGCCATTTTGTTGATTAAATTAACAAAGGTAAAAATAACGCCCAGTTTAATTTGTTAAATTATTAAACTGATAGCACTGAATGCTGGTAAGATTAAACTTAATGTGCTGGTAGGAAGGTCAGTTGATGGAGCATTACTCTTCAGGAGGGCAATCTTAAAGCCTTAAAACAATTCATGCTTTAAAACAGGGAATCTAGAAATACACCCAAGTATAGATTGATATATGAAACTGTTAATAATCAACTAGTTTTGACCTACAAAAGTGGCAGTTTCATAAAGGTAAAGGTTTCATAAGGTAAAGATGACATAAATCAGTGTGGAAAAGATGCATTGAAATGAATGGTTTGGGGACAGCTGGCTAGCCACTAAGTAAAGAAGGGGGACCCCTACCTTACTTCTTAGATCACAGTATATTCCAAATGGGTCAATGACATAAATATATTGATTGAAACAGAAAATACTAGGAAAAACCATTTGTGGGTGTTTTTTATTATCTTGATCCTAAATCAAGACACTGTAAAGGAAGATCTATATATTTGTGTTAAAAATCCTATGAGTAAAGTAAAGTAAAAGTCAATCAGGAAAAATAATTGTAACATATATGACAAAGAGTTATTTTTCTTAATATTCAGAGTACCTTCACTATTTACTAAGAAAATAGCAAACTCTACCGAAAAATGGACAAGGGAGATTAGTTATGTCCTAGAATATCAGTGGTTAATAAATATACTAAAAGATGTGCAGCTTCACTAATAAAAGCTAATTAAAACATGATACCATTTTATGTCTACCAGTTTGGTAAAAATTATAAAGATTTATAATAGGCATTCTCATACAGTATTGGCAAATATATAAATTGGTATTGTCCTTTTGAAGGGCAATTTGGCAGCATCTACCAAACTTTCAATCCAGCAGTTCTAGTTCTAGTAAATTACCCTATAAAAATATATGGACATATATTTTTAAAGATCATTTAAAGATTAGGAATGTATATCAAAAGCCTTAAAATGTTCATGTGCCTTGGCTCAGCAACACCACTTCTGGGGATTTTCCCTAATGGAGTTGATTGGGTGTGTGCATATATAAGGATCTTCAGTGTTTATCTCAGCATTGTTTATAATTAAATGGGGAAAATAACCATAATGTATTCCAATGATTGATTCAGTTTGGGGGTGGTGTCTGTGTGTATAAAATAGAATATTATCTGGTCATTACAAATGGTGATATAACTGTTAATAAAAGATGTTCATAAAAGAGAAAAGCAGCAGCATAGAAGTTTCACTGTTTCGTAAAAATAAAATTTAAAAAATATACGTCTGCATAGAAAACTCTAAGACTAAACCCTAAAATGTTAAAGTGGTATCTCTGGGTGGTTAGATTATGGATGATTTTTATTGTATATGAACTTTTTTTCATAACTTTCTTCTAAGATCATGGATTACTTGTGTGGTTTTAAAAACCTGATCTATCCATTTCTTTCATTCAATGCTGAATTTTGAATTCAGCTCTCAATTTTTATCATTTCAAAGATGAATCTTTAAGAGAGCAGTTTTAAAATTCAAATTCAGTTTTTTGTGTTTTTAACTGTGAAGAGACTGCCGCCATATTAAAAATACTATTTCCTTATTTTATAGTGGGAAAGTAAAACTGTCCTGCGCAATGAGCCTTTGGTTTTAGAAGGAGGCTATGAAAACTGGCTCCTTTGTTATCCTCAGTATACTACAAATGCTAAAGTCACTCCACCCCCACGAGGCAAGAATGAAGAGGTGTCTATCTCATGTATGTATGTGAAAATTTTTGTTTAAAATTGCTTTGGTAAAATAAACTTTAAATTATTTATGTTCTCAGGGTAATGTTCTTGGTTGTGTGTGTACTTGTCCTATTGGATAGCAGTTTGTTTTCAGGCATAAAAAATACAAGGTGTCCACAGCCTGGAAGTTAAGTTAATTCTTTAAGATTGTTGTGGTTGTCACCTCATTTACTTTACATTTAACTATTACATATAACATGCATGAGATATGTAAGTACTATTTATGGGGTTTGCTGTTCTTTGAAAAAATATTATTCTTTTGGGGATTTTAGTGGATTTTACTTATCCTTCACTGGAAGAATCAGTTCCTTCTAAACCTACTGCCCAGATGCCACCTCCTTCTGTAGAAGTAAGTGAAAATATAGAATTGATAAATGATCAAGATGAGAGAATGGCACCACTGAACATATCAACTCCAGCTGAGCCAATTGCTGCTTCTAAATCTGATGTTTTACCCATTATTCAGCCAGTGCCTGTTATAAAGAATGTTCCACAGGTATGTTCTTGATTTCTTTTAACTGTATTGTTTCTCTTTTTTTTAATATTATATTAAATGCATAGTATACAAATGAAGTTTTATATATAACCTTTTATATTTTATAAAGAAAAATACCAGTGAAGAGAACTTATATGTTTTGGTTCCTTTTGGCTATACAAATTTTTCATTATAATTCAGTCCTGTTGCCACAGCAGTATTAGAGTAGATAATTCAAAAGATTTCAAAGCCAGCTGGCAGGCATTTACTGCAGGCAGTACCAGTAAAAGATTGTATTACCACAGTAGATGTGAACATTTTCAGGGTTTTCTTTTTTTTTTTTTTAATTTTAAGATTTTATTTATTTATTTGACAGAGACACAGCAAAAGAGGGAACACAAGCAGGGGGAGTGGGAGAGGGAGAAGCAGGCTTCCCGCTGAGCAGGGAGCCCGATGTGGGGGGCTTGATCCCAGGACCCTGGGATCATGACCTGAGCCGAAGGCAGATGCTTAACGACTGAGCCACCCAGGCGCCCCCAGGGTTTTCTTGTATATAATTTAACCCGTAGTATTTTCCCAAATAGTTTGGCTTAAAGATGATAGATACGTGATATCAATATTTTGCTTTCAAAATAATACTCTTGTTCCATTTCCTTAGAATTTGATATGTAAATAACATGCATGGTTTTTGTTATTGTTACTTTTGTTATTATTGAAGTTTTATTGCCACACAGTATGATATTAGTTTCAGATGTACAACATAGTAATTAGACATTTATATACATTGTGAAATCATCACCATAAGTCTAGATACCATCTGTCATCAAAGTTATTAAGATATTATTGACTGTATTTTCTATGCTATACTTTACATCCCTGTGACTTACTTCTTAACTCTTTAAGTTTGTACTTCTTAATCCCCTTCACCTATTTCATCCAACCTCCTCAAAACCCTTCCCCCTGGGCAACCACCAGTTTGTTCTCTTTATTTATCAGTCTGTTTCGGTTTTGTTTTGTTTGTCTTTTTAGATTACACATATTAGTGAAATCATACAGTATCTGTCTTTCTCTGACTTATTTCACTTAGCATAATACCCTTTAGGTCCACCCATGTACTGCAAGTGGTAAGATTTTATTCTTTTTTATGGATGAGTACTGTATCACCATATATATGCCACATGTTCTTTATCTGTTCATCTCTTGATGAACACAAGTTGTTTCCATATCTTAGCTTTGTAAATACTTTTAATTAACATGGGGTGCATATATCTTTTTGAATTAGTGTTTTCATTTTCTTCAGATGAATGGAATTATCAGAAGTGGAATTGCTAGATCATACGGTTCTGTTCTTCATTTTTTGAGGAATTTCCATACTGTTTTCTCTAGCGGCTGCACCAATTTACATTCCCACCAGTGGTGTACCAGATTTCTTTTTCATCACATCCTCACCAACACTTGCTATTTCTGCTCTTTTTTATTTTACCCATTCTGACAGGTGTAAAGTGATACTTGGGAGCACCTGGATGGCTCAGTTGGTTGAGCCTCTGACTCTTGGTTTTGGCTCAGGTTGTGATCCTCAGGGTTGTGGGATCAAGCCCCCCATTGGGCTCCACGCTCAGCATGTACTCTACTTAAGTTTGTCTCTCCCTTCCCACCCTCCCCACCACGTGCTTGCTCGCTCTCAAAAAAATAAAATTTTTTTTTTGTGATAACCTCATTGTGGTTTTAATTTGCATTTCCCTGATGATTAGTAATGTTGAGCATCTTTTCATGTGTCTCTTGGCTACTGTATGACTTCTTTGGAAAAATGTCTATTTGGGTCCTCTGCCCGTTATTAAATCAGATTGTTTGGGTTTTTTGGTGTTAAGTTGTATGAGTTTGTTACATATTTTGGATATTAACCCATTATCAAATATGTCTTTTGTAAATATGTACTACCATTCCGTAGGATACCTTTTCATTTTGTTGATGGTTTCCTTCACTGTGCAAAAGCTTTTTAGTGTGTAAATGAGTCCCATTTGTTTTATTTTTGCTTTTGTTGCCCTTGGCTGAGGAGACAGATCCAAAAAATATTGCTAGAATCAGTGTCCAAGAATTTACTACCTATTTTTTCTTTTACTTCTATGGCTTCAGGTCTTACGTCTTGGTCTTTAATACATTTTGAGTTTATTTTCGAATAGATATAAGAAAGTGTGGTCCAATTTCATTCTTTTGCATGTTGCTGTTTAGTCTTCCCAACACCATTTATTGACTGTCTTGTCCCCATTGTATATTCTTGCCTCCTTTCTCATAGATTAATTGACCATTTAACTGTGGGTTTATTTCTGGGTTCTCTATACTGTTCTACTGATCATGTGTTTTAGTACCAGTACCATACTGTTTTGATTACTATAGATTTGTAGTGTATCTTGAAATCTGGAATTGCAACACCTCCAGCTTTGTTCTTCTTTCTCAGAATTGCTTTGGCTATTGGGGATCTTTTGTGGTTCCATACACATTTTAGGAGCTTTTTTATAGTTTTGTGGAAAATGGTATTGTTATTTAGATAGATATTGCATTAAATCTGTAGATTGCTTTGGGTAGCATTGATGTTTTAACAATATTAATTCTTCCACTCCACAAGCATGGTATATCTTTGTATTTATCTCATCTTCAATTTCTTTCATCAGTGTCTTAAAAGTTTTTAGAGTACAGGTTTTTTACCTCGTGGTTAAATTTATTCATAAGTATTTTAATCTTTTTGATGCAGCAGGAAATAGAATAGTTTCTTCTCTTTGTTATGGTTCATTATTAGTGTGTAGAAACAGAACAAATTTCTGTATATTGATTTTGTATCCTGCAACCTTACTGAATTCATTTATTAGTTCTAATAGGTTTTCTGGTGCAGTGTAGGGTTTTCTACATATAGTGTCTTGTGATCTATAGATAGTACCAGTTTCACTTCTTCCTTACCAATTTGGATGCCTTCTCTTTCCTTTTCCTAACTGATTGTTGTGGCTAGGACTTCCGGTGCTATGTTGAACAAAAGTAGAAAGTGTAGGCATCCTTCTCATTCTTATCTTGAGGAAAATATTTCAGCATTTCACTATTGAGTGTGATGTTAGGTGTGGGTTTGTCATGTACTTCCTTATTATGTTAAGGTGTGTTCGCTATATACCCAGTTTGTTGAGTTTTTAGCATAAAAGGATGATGTATTTTGTCAAATGCTTCTTCTGCATCTACTGAGACGCTCATATGGGTTTTATCCTTCATTTTGTTAATTGATTTGCAAATTTTTTTTTTTTTAAGATTTTATTTATTTATTTATTTGACAGAGAGAGACACAGCGAGAGAGGGAACACAAGCAGGGGGAGTGGGAGAGGGAGAAGTGGGCCTCCCGCCGAGCAGGGACCCCGATGCAGGGCTTGATCCCGGGACTCTGGAATCATGACCTGAGCCGAAGGCAGACGCTTAACAACTGAACCACCTAGGCGACCCGTTGATTTGCAAATATTGAACCATCCTTGTATCCCTGGAATAAATCCCTCTTGATTGTGGTGCAGGATCCTTTTATTAATGTATTGTTGAATTCAGCTTGCTAATATTTTGTTGAAGATTCTTACATCTCAGTTCATCAGGGATGTTGGCCAGTAATGTTCTTTTTTGTAGTGTTTTTGTCTGCTGTTGGTATGAGGGTAATGCTGAGCTTGTACAACGAATTTGGCAGTATTTCTTCCTCTTTGATTTCTTGCAATAGTTTGAGAAGAATAGGTATTAACTCTTCTTTGGTAGAAGTCACATCTGTTCCTGGACTTTGGGTTGATGGGAGTTTTTGATTACTGATTCAATTTCATTGCTAGTACAGGTATACAACAGAGATATTGTGGGTTTCTTTCCAGGCCACCACAATAAAGCAGATATCATGATAAAGCAAGTCCAGTGAATTTTTTGGTTTTCTGGTGCATATAAAAGTTATCTTTACACTGTGTTGTAGTCTATTAAGTGTACAATAGCATTATGACTAAAAAAATAATGTACATATCTTAATTGAAAATACTGCTAAAAATAGTCATTTGAGATTTCAGCAAGATGTAATCTTTTTGCTGGTGGAGGGTCTTGCCTGTCTTGATGGCTATTGATTGATAAAGGGTGGTTGCTAAAGTTTGGGGTAGCTGTGGCAATTTCTTAAAATAAGGCAACAGTGAAGTTCGCTGTATCTGTTAACTCTTTCTTTCATGAATGATTCCTTTGTAGTATGCAGTATTATTTGATAGCATTTTCCCCATAATAAAACTTCTTTCGGGGCGCCTGGGTGGCTCAGTCATTAAGTGTCTGCCTTTGGCTCAAGTCATGATCCCAGGGTCCTGGGATCGAGCTCCGCATCGGGCTCCCTGCTTGGCGGGGACCCTGCTTCTCCCTCTCCCACTCCCCCTGCTTGTGTTCCTTCTCTCTCTGTGTGTCTCTCTGTCAAATAAATATTTAATAAAAATAAATAAAATGTCTTTCAGGGGGGCGCCTGGGTGGCTCAGTCGTTAAGCATCTGCTTTCAGCTCAGGTCATGATCCCAGGGTCCTGGGATTGAGCCCCACATCGGGCTCCATGCTCCGCAGGAAGACTGCTTCTCCCTCTCTCACTCCCACTGCTTGTGTTCCCTCTCTCACTGTGTCTGTCTCTGTCAAATAAATAAATAAAATCTTAAAAAAAAAAAAAAAAAACTTTCAGAATTGGAGTCCATCCTCTCAAACCCTGCCACTCCTTTATCAAACTAAGTTTATGTTATATTCTAAATCCTTTGTTGTCATTTCAACAGTCTTCACAGCTTCTTCCAGTAGATTCCATTTCAAGAAACCACATTCTTTACTCCTCCAAAAGAAGCAACTGTTCATCCGTGCAAGTTTTTTTGTGAGATAGCAGCAATTTAGTCATATCTTCAGGCTCTACTTGTCATTCTAGTTCTCTTGCTATTTCCACCACTTCAGTCTCAAACTCCTCAAAGTCATCCATGAGGCCTGGAATCAATTTCTTCCAAAGTCCTGTTAATGTTGAAATTTTGACATCTTTCTAGGAATCACTAATGTTCTTAACTTGATGTAGAACGGTGTATCCTTTCCAGAAGGTTTTCAGTTGACCTTGCCTCCATCCGTTGTAGGAATCACTAAGCAGTTCTAGCCTCACAAAATGAATTTAAGTAATAAAACTTGAAAGTTATCATGACTTCTTGATCAGTGGGCTGCAGAATGGGTGTTGTGTTAACAGACATGAAAACAAAACAAAACAAAAAACAGGCACAAAAACATTAATGTTTTCAATCAGAACTCTTGGGTTACCAGGTACACTGTCAATGAGCAGGAATATTTTAAAAGGAGTCTTTTTCCTGAGGAGTAGGTCTCAATGTGTGCTTAAAATATTCAGTAAACTATGTTGTAAACAGATGTGCTGTCATCCAGGCTTTGTTGTTCCATTGATAGAGCACAGGCAGAGTTAGATGTAGCATCATTCTTAAGAGCCTTAGGATTTTTGGAATGGTCAATGAGCATTGGCTTCAACTGAAAGTCACGAGCTGCATTGACCCCTAACAAGAGAGTCAGCCTGTCTTCTGAAGCCTTGAAGCCAGGTATTGGCTTCTCCTCTCCAGCTATGAAAGTCACAGATGGCATCTTGTCCAATCTAAGGCTGTTTCATCTATATTAATTATCTTAGCTAGATCTTCTAGACAACTTGCTGCAGCTTTTACATCATTACGTGCTGCTTCACCTTGAACTTTTTTGTTATGGAGACAGCTACTTTCCTTAAATCTCATGACCCAACCTTTGCCAGCATCATTTTTTTTTTTTTCCAGCTTCCTCACCTCTCTCAGCCTTCATAGAGTTGAAGAAAGTTAGGGCCTTACTCTGGATTAGGCTTCGGTTTGTGGGAATGTTGTGGTTGATTTGGTCTTCTAATCAGTCCACTAAAACTTTCTCGTATAAGTAGTAAGTCTGTTTCATTTTCTTATTATTTGTGTGTTCACTGGAATAACACTTAAAAATTTTTTCAAGAATTTCTTTTCATTTTCAGTTTGGCTGTTTGACACATAAGGCCTAGCTTTTCACCTAGCTCAGCTTTTGACATACCTTCCTCATTAAGCTTAATTGTTTTTAGCTTTTGATTTAAAGTGATAGATGTCAGAACGCTTGGGTGGCTCAGTCAGTTAAGCATCCAACTCTTGATTTTGGCTGAGGTCATGATCTCACGGTTGTGAGATCAAGCCCCACGTCGGGCTCCATGCTCAGGACGAAGTCTGCTTGAGATTATCTCTCCCCTCTCCCCTGCCCCTCCCCCCAACACTGTCTCTCTAAAATTTAAAAAAAAAAGTCTTTAAATAGGGATGCCTGGTTGGTTAAGCGTCTGCCTTCGGCTCAGGTCATGATCCCAGGGTCCTGGGATCGAGCCCCACATCGGACTCCCTGCTCAGCGGGAAGCCTGCTTCCCTCCCTCTGCCTGCCACTTCCCCTGCTTGTACTCGCGCTCTGTCAAATAAATAAATAAAATCTCTAAAAAAAAAATAAAATGATAGATGTGTGACTCTTCCTTTCACTTGAACGCTTAAGAGGCCATTGCAGTGTTATATTCATTGGCCTAATTTCAATATTGTGTCTTGGGGAATAGAGAGGCCCAAGGAGAGGGAGAGAGACTGGGACTGGGGGACAGCTGGTCCATGGAGCAGTCATAACATATGCAACATTTATTAAATTATGTGGGTATGGTTCATGGCACTGGAAAAAAATTAAAATAGTAACATCAAAGATCATTGATCACAAATCACTATGACATAAAGTAATAATAAAATGTTTGAAATATTGTGAGAATTACCAAAATGTGACACAGAGACATGAAATGAGCAAATGCTGTTGGAGGAGTAGCACTAATAGACTTGCTTAAATCAGGGTTGCCAAAACCTTTAGATATCTGTGAAGTGCATAAAGCAAAGTGCAGTAAAACAAAGTATGCCTGTAATTAAACTGTTAAGATTTTCTTTTCTTCTGATTGAGTCTTAGAAGATTGTATGTTTCAAAGAATTTATCCATTTCTCCTAGGATGTCCAATTTGTTGGCATATAATTTTTCATAATCTATAATCTTTTGTATTTCTGTGGTGTCAGTTGTTATTTCTTCTTCATTTCTGATTCTGTTTATTTGAGTCCACTCATGTTTTCTTGATGAGTCTGGTTAAGGGTTTATCAGTTTTGTTCATCTCTTCAAAGAAGCAGCTCTTGATTTCATTGATCTTTTTTATTGTTCTTTTACTATTTCATTTATTTCTGCTCTACTTTTTTTTATTTCCTTCCTTCTGCTAGTTTGGGGCTTTGTTCTTTTTCTAGTTTATTTAGGTATAAGGTTAGGTATTTTTATTTGAGATTTTTCTTGTTTCTTGAGGTAGGCCTATATCTCTGTAGACTTCCCTCTCAGAACTGTTTTTGCTGCATCCCAAAGATTTGGACCATTGTGCTTTCATGTTCATTTGTTTCCATGTATTTTTTAATTTCCTCTTTGATTTCTTGGTTGACCCATTTGTTGTTTAGTAGCTCTTTGTGTTTGTATTCTTTCCAGAGTTTTTCTTATAATTGATTTCTAGTTTCATACTGTTGTGGTTGGAAAAGATGCTTGATATGATTTCTTAAATGTATTGAGACTTGTTTTGTGGCCTAACATGTGATCTGTCCTGGAGAAGGTTTCATGTACACTTGAAAAGAATGTATGCTCTGCTGTTTTGAGACAGAATGTATTGTATATGTCTGTTAGATCAGTGTGGTCTAATATGTCCTTCAAAGCCACTGTTTCCCTTGTTTATTTTCTGTCTGGATGATCTATCCATTGATGTAAGTATGGTGTTAAAATCCCCTGCTATTATTGTAGTATGATCAGTTTCTTCCTTTCTTTTTGTTAATATTTGCTTTATATATTTAGGTGCTCCTGAGATGGGTGCATAAATACTTAGAATTGTTATATCCTCTTAACTGGATTGATCCCTTTATCATCATAGGATGCCCCTCTTTGTCCTCTTGTTACATACAGTCTTTGTTTTAAAGTCTATTTTGTCTGATAAAAATGTTGCTACCCCAGCTTTTTTTTTTTTTTTTTTTGCTTCCATTTGCATGGACTTTTTCCATCCCTTCACTTTTACTCTGTATGTGTCTTTAAGTCTGAAGTTTCTTGTAAGCAGAATACTAGATGGGTCTTATTTTTTTTATCCATTCTGCCACCTGTGTGTTTTGATTATAGCACTTAGTCCATTTACATTCAAACTAATTATTGATAGGTATGTACTTACTACCATTTTGTTAATTTTTTTATTGTTTTTGTAGCTCTTTTCTGTTCCTTCTCTTGCTCTCTTGTGATTTGATGACTTTCTCTAATGTTTTGTTTAGATTCCTTTCTCTTTATTTTTTGTGTATCTCTTACGGGCTTTTGGTTTTTGGTACATATATAACACCTTACATATATATAGCAGTTTATTTTAAGTTGGTGGTCACTTAACTTCAGACACATTCTAAAACCATTACATTTTAACTCATCCCCTCCATATTTTATATTCCTTTTTTTTTTTTTAAGATTTATTTAAGAGCGAGAATGTGCGCTCAAATGGGGAGAGGGGCAGAGGGAGAGAATCTTCAAGCAGACTCCCCACTGAGCGTGAAGCCCGACACAGGGCTCAATCTCACCACCCATGAGATCACAACCTGAGCTGAAACCAAGAGTCAGACACTTAACTGACAAGGCACCCCTCCACATTTTATATTTCTGACATATTTTACATTTTTTATTTTTATATTTCTTTATTATAAATATACTTGATTTTATTACTTTTGTCATAATCTCCATAGTAGCTTTAGAATTGGTTGATTCCCTACCTTTACTATGTTTGCTTTTACCAGTGACATTTTTTCTTTTAAAATGTTACTTCTAGTTATGGCCTTTTCTTTTCCACTTAACAAGAGTTCCTTTAACCTTTCTTATAAGGCTCATTTAGTGATGATGAACTCCTTTAACTTTTGTTTGTCTGGGAAACTATCTCTTATTTAATTCTGAGTGGTAACCTTGCCAGGTAGAATATTCTTGGGTATTCGCTTTTCCTTTCTACAATTTGAATATATCATGACAATCCCTTCTGGCCTGCAAAATTTCTGCTGAAAAATCAGCTGAGAACTTGATAGGGTTTCCTTTATAGGTAACTTTTTGCTTCCCTCTAGCTGCTTTAAAAATTCTCTTTATCTTTTTTTATAAAGATTTTATTTGTATGAGAGAGAGAGAGAGAGAGAGCACAAGCAGGGAGAGGGGCAGAGGGAGAAGTAGACTCTCTGCTGAACAGGGAACCCGATGCAGGGCTCGATCCCAGGACCCTGAGATCATGACCTGAGCTGAAGGCGGATGCTCAATCGACTAAGCCACCCGGGTGCCCCAATTCTCTTATCTTTAACCTTTGACATATTAATTATTATGTCTTAATGCATATCTCTTTGTTTTCATCTTGTTTTGGGTTCTGTGCTTTCTAGACCTGGATTGTCTGTTTTCTCCTCTAGGTTAGGAAAGTTTTCAGCTATATTTTTTCATATAAGTTTTCTGCCCCTCTTTCCCTTCTCCTTCTGGTACCCCTGTAATGCAAATATTAGTACACTTGATATTTTCCTGGTCATCTCTTAAACTACCCTCTTTTGTTTAAGTTCTTTTTTCTTTTTGTTGTTCAACTTGAGTGATTTCCACTACTCTGTCTTCCAGATCACTGATATGTTCTGCATCTTTTAATCTGCTCTTGATTCCCTCTAGTGTATTTTTCATTTTACTTGCTTTTATTCTTCAGCTCTGATTGGCTCTTTTTTATATTTTCTACTTCTTTGATGAAGTTCTTAGTGCATTCATCCATTCTTCCAAGTTCAGTGAATATCATTATGACCATTAAGTTGAACTCTTTATCAGGTAGATTGCTTATCTCTGGTTCTTTTTCCGAGGCTTTATCTTGTTGTTTTGTTTTCAACCCATACCTTTGTCTCCTCATTTTGCTTGACTCTCTGTGTTTCTCTGTGTTAGATAGGTCAGCTGCATCTCCCAGTCTTGAAGGAGTGGCCTTATGTAGAAGGTGCCCTGTGGGGCCCAGATGTGCAATCTCCCCCTCGTCACCAGAACGAGGGCACCCCATGCCCATCTGACGTGGTTAGGTCGAGACTGCTATAGGGATACTGGTGGGCAGGACTAGTTTCTGGTGCAGATGGCCGAGAGGCCCAATCGCAACTGTTCGGGCATGCTGTTGGGTAGAACTGACAGCTTCCCCACCCCAGCAGGAGCTGCTTTGGAGCTGCTGTCTTGTCTTAGGCTGCCTGCCAGGTGTGGCTGAGCAGGAACCACTTTGGATGGGCACCTGCCAGAGTATGCACATTGGGCAGGGCTGATCCATAGGGGAATACCTGGTGGGGTGAATGGTGATAGCAGGGCACATGAAGAGTGTCAGAAGTGGTGCCTACAAGCACTTCCACTCCTGGAGAACATCCCTATAGATCCCTGCCCCTCCTGGACTTACCTTAAAATTAGTTAATAACTTTCCTTCACATATGGCCCAGGTGCTTTTCAAGCTGTTGCCTCTGTGTTGGGTCTGGGAACAAGTGAGTTTGTGGCCTGGCCCTTTAAAAGCAGAGTCTCAGGGTCCTGTAGCCCTCTTGCTATCCTGGAGATAAACCCCATTGATTTTCATGTCCAGACATTATGGGGGCTCATCTTTCCTATACAGGTCCCTTGGGTAGGGGTGCCTAATGTAGGACTTAAACCCCTTGCTCCTCAGGGGGGACCTCCACATTTGTAATTACTCCAGCCATTTGTATATTGCTGTACCAGGTGTGTGGATGCTGACTAGACTGTGCCTCTGCCCCTCCTACCTGTCTGAACGTGGCTTTTTATTTATATTTTTGGTTGTGGAAGAGCTGTTTTGCTAGTATTCAGGTCATTCTCAGAGAGTTTGTCATATTTAGTTGTAGTTTGGGTGTGTCTGTGAAAGGAGGTGAGCTCAAGATCTTCCTACTCCACCATCTTGATCCCCTCTCTGACAGGCATGTTTTAGCAATAATTATTTAAATGATTTTAAATAACCAATATGTTACAATAAAAATGCAGCTTTTTTCCTCTGCATCTTACTCAAAGGAAGGTAAACTCATTCTCCCCTATGAATTTTCCAATGAGATTTTTTTATAGCATTCATTTTTTTTTAATTTTTTTTATTGTTATGTTAATCCCCTTACATTACATCATTAGTTTTAGATATAGTGTTCCATGATTCATTGTTTGTGCATAACACCCAGTGCTCCATGCAGAACGTGCCCTCCTCAATACCCATCACCAGGCTAACCCATCCTCCCACCCCCCTCCCCTCTAGAACCCTCAGTTTGTTTTTCAGAGTCCATCGTCTCTCATGGTTCTTCTCCCCCTCCGATTTCCCCCCCTTCATTCTTCCCC
Organism: Phoca vitulina; assembly: GCF_004348235.1. NCBI lineage: Eukaryota > Metazoa > Chordata > Mammalia > Carnivora > Phocidae > Phoca > Phoca vitulina. Next base: position 17,877,373 of record NW_022589723.1, read on the forward strand.
TCCTGCTACATTCTTCTTCTTCTTTTTTTCTTTCTTAACATATATTGCATTATTTGTTTCAGAGGTACAGATCTGAGATTCAACAGTCTTGCACAATTCACAGCGCTTACCAGAACACATACCCTCCCCAGTGTCCATCACCCAGTCACCCCATCCCTCCCACCCTACCCCCCACTCCAGCAACCCTCAGTTTTATAGCATTCATTTTTAATTTTTTTTCAGATACAGTTCAACAGTATTTCACATTTGAAGTGGATGCCATTTGATTGGTGCAACAGGCTATGAATAGAAAACTTAAGTCATTTTTTTGTTATGAAATGAGATGGTTCATTTCTTCTTTTTTTTTGTAAGGTCTTCAGCTCTAAATATTTTGGACTAAATCTTAAGACTGAACAGTATTTGATTAGGCAACTTTTCTTAAAACATAAATTTAAGAAATTGAAAAAAGAGCTTATGTTATTGCACTTCCTTTAAACTTAATCAACATGTTACTTGAACCGTAATCCTCTTGTTACTTTCTGAGATATGTGCGATTTGTCTAACATATTTTGAGGATTTTCTATGTGAAAGACAACATGAAGGTTTACAAATATGATTAAGCTATGGATTCTCTCTGATGTTTAGAAGGAGAGACTTATACAAAGACAGCCAAAATATAAGGTAGAATGTCATAATCGTTCTAATAGTCACTGGAGCATGAGCAAGGAGAGAAATTTTGACTGAGGGTATCAGAGAGGTCTTCATGGAAGAGGCAGTATTTTTTCTGGGCGGTAAGAGTACAGTAGGATTTGAAGATTAAAGAGACAAGTAGATTTTGTGACTAAAGGAACAAAGCTTGCTCTGGGACCAATGAGTAGTTTTGACAGGCTTGAACACTGCTCTCTATGGTCTGTCTAGGTGAGTGTGATAGTAGATAAGATCGGAAAGATGGGCAAGAGTCATCAAGAGATACTTGGATCAAATTGAAGTTATCCTGTAGGCACAAGGAAACTTAAAGAATTATAAAGTTGAAAGTAACATTATCATAGTTTTGCTTTTAAAACTAGGGGGGAAATGGATTGAGTTGTTAAAATGGAAACGGAAACATTTATTTTGGATCCTAGCCACCTTTTATTACCGTTATCCTCATAGTGGTTCTTCCTACTTCATTCTCAAATGTGGAAAAGACGAGGAGGGAATAGATTTTTAAAGTGAAGAGGCAAAAAGAGAAGTGAAGAGCAAAGGATTGATTTCTTCACTAAATTCTTCCTATGGTATTATTTTCTAGTTGCAGAATGTACAATATGTTTTGTAAGAACGCCATGCAAGTTGTTACTGGCAGATATTCTTATAAGTTTTTATACTTGTTTCAGTAAATTGTATTCTCAAGAAATATATTAGGGGTTGGCATTTTCTCGCCCCAACCTTCGCCAGAGGGGCTGCAGCATCATGACAGGCCCTGAAGCAAGGCGGCGAGTGGCTTCCTGTGCCGCGGGGCCGGGGGGCGAGCGTGGACGGAGGGGGATAAGGAGGCAGCCGCCCTCCCGGAGCAGCCGGAGCTCGAGCACGAGCCCGAGGCGGCGAGCGGCGTGAGCGCGGGGCTCCCGGGGGCCCGGAGCGCGCACAAGGTGCACCTGGCCGTCCTCCCGGACTGCTAGGAGCCGCGGGAGGAGCCAGCGCCTGGCGAGAAGCCCAAGAGGAGGTGCCGGCAGAAGCTAAAGAAGTACGGCAAGAATGTTGGGAAGGTCATCACCAAAGGAAGCCAGTACGTGGTCATCGACCTGCAGGGCTTCGACGTGGTCTACCACGCCCCATTCGTAGGAGCCATCAGCGTGGTCTGGTTCCTCCGCTAATGGGAGCTGCGGGGGCAGACACACAAAAATGGATGAAAGTTCTGCTCTGGGAGCTGTGCCAATCCCGGACCATTTCAGACCTGAACCCACAAAATCCTTGGAGGAAAACAATGTCTTTCTTCGTTGAATTGGATGAATGTTATGAATGGAACATCCCTGCCCATCCATTGAGCTTTTCATGACTCTAGGACACAGGTGGCTCCGACGGAGGGCCCGGCAGAGAATTAGGCCCACGTTAGGTTTGGGATTATAGTGTGCTAACACAGAAGCCTTCACGTTGAGGTGGCACGGGGCTGGCATGGAGGCAGATGCTTCACAGACGGGAGCACTCTGGGTGGGTAGCGGAGTGGTGATTACAAGGGGGAAGAGGGATTTTGACCTGGACTAAGATGGTTTGTTATGTTCTGGAAAGGTCACCCTGACATGGCACTCACAGCCTTGGCTGCCTCTGTTCTGGGGGCAGCAGAGGAGCTGTTTGTCAGTCTCGTGCCCCAGCTCCTTCCTCCACCCCTTTGTCACCTGGAGTTTAATTATGGGCTTGAGAAGAAGGAAGGAAGGAAAATCTCTTTGAAGGTTGTGATACTTTGTTGATGATGTGTGTGACTGTATAAAGCAGATAAAGCTTGTGATTCCCCCCACCCCCCACCCCCGTGACACGAATGTGTAGCTGGCAGTGAGGGAAGGAGGGAGTTCAGACGCAGGCTAGGTGGGTTCAAGAGGTCGCTTGAGCAAGTGCTCCTGTTGCACCCAGGCCAGCCCAGTCTGGCTTTGTGTTTGGAGCTGCCAGGCACCATCGCCTACTGACAGCCGTTCAACGCCTCTACGCCAAGCCACCGAAGGCACTTTGTCTTGGGAGAGAGGGAGACGCTACGCTTGGAAAGAAAGTGTGTGATTTAGAGAAGAAGCCAGGAAGTAGGAGACAGGTGTGCTGGAAGTCGAAACAAGAAAGATGGTGGATAGGAGGAGTGGAAGTATGGGAGTCAGGTCTGGTTTATCAGCCCTGGGAAATCTTAGGTGGGTGGGCTTTCAGCTCCGGGTAGGGACCAGGGATGCTGGGTGGCTAGGGGTGCTTTAAATCCCTCCGAAGCCCATGAGCTCTCACTGACTGCCTTTGTAGCATCCTTTCTTCTTTGGTGCTGCCAAGTTTGTCTGCATCTCACCTGGATTCAGAGATCAGCACCGCATGGGTCCCGGGCTGGACGCTCTGCCAGGACGACCCAGAGACTGTCCTTGGACCATTGGCCAGCGAGGTGAAAGAAAGAGGAGGCTCCTCTTACCTCTTAACATACCCCTCTGCCAGCCCCTGTGATAGGCCACCCTTCCGACTGTTTCCAGAATATCCAGAAGTCCAAATAGTTGTTGCTGATCAGGCTGTAGGGTGGGTAGCAGCACCTGCATGTTGCCCTAAGTTCCCCAGGCCTTGCAAAGGAGGCCTCAGTGCTCACTGGTCAAGCCAACCAGGTGGCACCAGGATGTGGAGAAGCTGGGTGGGGAAGACAGACAAATGGACAGAAAAAGGAACTGGTGTAGGAGAAACTTGTAGCTAGACATTCTGGAGGCTCATGTTGAAGATGAACTTGGATACAGTTCTGCATCATTAATATTTATGAGGAAAAGAGAAAACAAACAGAAACGAAGGAAGAAAGGAAGGAAGGGGAAGATAGATCGATGTTTGGGTCACTTCTAACAATTTTGTAGGGTTAGTATGCTATTAATTGAGGTAATAAACATTTAACTCATTAATTCAGTAACTTACCTGTTATGAAAGTTGTTGTGGAATATTTTACTCATTTCCTCGGCAACATATTAATTTACTATGTGTCAGGCACCAGTCTTTACCCTTCTGGAGCTTATATTCTAGGAGGGAAGAAAGATTTTAAACACGTAATTAATAGTTATTTAATCAGGATCCCAATAAGTACTATGAGGGGAAAGAATAGAGTATTAGGACAGCATACATCAGGGGACTTGGCTGTTTTGGGGATTTAGGAAGTCTTTCCTAAGGGAGAGATATTTAAGCCACAACCTAAAGTTGTAGTAGGCATTATCTAGATGAACAGCTGGTATAAAAGCCTGAGTTGGGAAGAAGCATGGCATCTTTGAGGAATTAAAAAGGCAGGGATGGGGGTGGGAACATGGTATGTCTGGTGTGTAGATTAGTGTAAGATTAGAGAGATGGGCAGAGGTGGGACTATGAGGCCACACAGGGCCATACAGGCATGGTAAGGATTTTAGATGTCATCTGAATAGAGTGAGTAGCTATTTAAAATAGGGTTTTAGAGCCACCTGGGTGGCTCAGTCGGTTAAGCGTCTGCGTTCGGCTCAGGTCACGATCCCAAGGTCCTGGGACTGAGCCCGATGTCGGGCTCGCTGCTCAGTGGGGAGCCTGCTTCTCCCTCTCCCTCTGCTGCTCCCCCCTGCCTGTACTCTCTCTCTCTCCTTCTCTCGCTTTCTCTCCTACTCTTTGTCAAATAAAATCTTTTAAAAAAATAAAATAGGGTTTTACATACATGAAAAACATGGTCATACTTGTTTTAAAATGATTACTCTGGCTACAGTGTGGAAAGAGATTAGAAGGGAAGCAAGAAAAGAGATGGGGCAACTAGTTAGAAACAGTGTAGGGAGGATGTTGGCATGGACTTGGTTGGTGCTAGTGGATTGGGACAGATGGAGGAAGAAAATCATCAGACTGCATAAAGGTAGGGAAAAGACACATGAAACTCAGTTTTCTGTGTAAGCTACTGTTTGGATAGTGGTTACATCCACGAGATAAGGACCATGTTTGTAGGGGGAATATCGTGTAATCAATTTTGGCCATGTTAGGTTTGTGGTATATATGTGAGACACTGACATGGAGATACTGAGTAGGCAGTTGGATGTGTGGAAATGGAACTTAAATTTAGGTATGGCCAGGTCTAGGTTTTATGTTTTAGATGAACTCTTCCAAATACAAAACATATCATGGTATATTGAAAGTATGGAATCAAGAGGAAGTAAGTGCCAAGGGCCTTATGAGAAATCTTGACAGACACAAATAGATGCTCTGGCACATGTTGTCTCCACAAAGTGATGGTTCCTTTACAACAACTTGATTTCAAGAACTGAGGTTACATTCTTGGATTTTGACAAAAATATGTTTTGCCCTGTTTTTGTTGATAGATTGATCGTACTAAAAAACCAGCAGTCAAATTGCCTGAAGATCATAGGATAAAATCTGAAAATAAAGATCACGAGCAACAGTCTCCTCAGGATGGAAAAGTTGTTCCTGATCGTTCCACAAAGCCAGTATTTCCCCCTGCAACTGCCATGTTAACAGATGAAGAAAAAGCTCGTATTCATGCAGAAACTGCTCTTCTAATGGAGAAAAACAGACAAGAAAAAGAACTTCGAGAAAGGCAGCAAGAAGAACAGAAAGAGAAACTGAGGAGAGAGGAACAAGAACAAAAAGACAGAAAGAAACAAGAAGCTGAAGAAAATGAAATCACAGAAAAGCAACAGAACGCAAAAGAAGAAATGGAAAAGAGAGAAAGTGAACAGGCCAAGAAAGAAGATAAAGAAACTTCAGCAAAGAGAGGCAGAGAAATAACAGGAGTAAAAAGACAAAGTAAAAGTGAACATGAAACTACCGATGCCAAGAAATCTGCAGAAGATAGGGGCAAGAGGTGTCCCACCCCAGAACTGCAGAAAAAGGCAGTGGGAGATGTGCCCCATGCCTCTGTGGCAGGAGATTCAAATTCATGCAAGGTAAGCAGAAACAAACAGTACAAACTGCCAAGTGTGAAATAAATTATTAGATAAAAAGATGACACCAGGGGCATTCCATAAATAGGACAGACCTTTCAAGTAATTTTCTAGTGGGTGATAGATTTGTACCGATCCATCTACATTTGCTTGCCTACTCTCCTTTGGTTGACTGGGAATGGGATTGCTTTTTTGTCTGTGAAATGCAATGTATTTTTAGCAATTGAGAAACTAACACACATTCTTCATTTTTATATGGGATGTATGATCAGTGTGGAGGAGTTAGGTGCCAAATATGTATATGATAGAGCTTGTATCTGCTTAGGATATGTCCAAAATCAGTGACATCTAAATGGCCCAGCATTTCTCTTTGTGTATAGTGATTTTTGTGGTCATGTCTATGTCATTTTGTTTGTTGCTTCATCTAATCAGTAATATTGGCAATAATCCCATTAATGTTGCCTTTTTCTGCCCTTGGCTATTCCCCAAAATAGATTCCCATAATTTTGGGGAACATTTTTCATTGTTATTCTTCTTTAACCAAATGATATCATATGTGCTTTTTATTTTTTTTTCCTGTTTTATACAATTAACAATGCCTTTCCCTTTTGAACAACAAATAAGTTTTTATAATAGCAGGAACAGTTACGGCCCTTTTTACATACACGTAAATGGAAATACATTTTTGGTAGTGCGAAAATGACTTCGGATAGAAGGCAAAATACCATCTTTACAGAACGTCAACCTTTATAACTTCTGAAACAGCAGTTCAGGCATAGACCAAAATTAACAATTCATATAAATGGCACGCTTACCCAGGGAACACTTACTTAGTAACCTTAACTATCAAAAATAAAGCTCTCTGGGCACCTGGTGGCTCAGTCGGTTGAGAGTCCAACTCTTGGTTTTGGCTCAGGTCATGATTTCTGGGTCATGAGATTGAGTCCCACGTTGGGCTCTGTGCTGGGCATGAAGCCTGCATGAGATTCTCTCTCTCCCTCTCCCTCAGCCCCTCCCCCACCCCACTCACATTTGTGCTTGCTCTCAAAAAAAAAAAAAAATATATATATATATATATATATATATATATACACACCTCCTACAAAAGCCTTCTAAACACCTAAAGTTAGAGAAATGAAGCCCATGTACTAAAATGCTCTCACTTTATTCATGGGAGACTCAGAATTGTTGAGCTATTACAATTTAAATATTATTCATTGAGTAGCTATTACACACCAAGTATTTTTCCTGCATTATCTTATCTTTCTAATGATAAGTCCATGAGGTATTCCGTTTACAAATAAAGTTAAGCTTGGAGGTTAAGTAATTTGCCTAAGAGCCCATATGCAGTAAGATTCCAAAGCCACTTCCTTTCTATCTTGCTTCACTTAGAGGCAGACAGTCATAAGAACTGAAAGCATTCATGTTTCTGTGGTCTTTTAGTATAGGTGCCAAATACAAATCTAAATAGCCCTACAAATCTAGCCTTGAGATTATCACATTAGTCTTTGATGTTTCCTGTAATATATAACACATTGAAAAAAAGTTAAGATTATATATACATATTACATATTGTAAGCTCTTTTAAAAGTAGGCAAAATATGTAATTTATTCTGGAATTTTATTAAAATTGTCACAAATACTTAGAAGTTTTTACTTTACTGTAGTTATTTTTTAAATAAACTATAAAATTAAAGTGAATTTTTAAAGGAACCTATGATAGATTTTAAGAGGATTTAAAATGGATTTTGTACTTTTGAATATTGTTCTATATGAATATCCCATAATCTCTTCATTCACTTCAATATGTTCATTTTGGGAGAACATGACGACTTTGAAGGCAACCAAATCATGTGAAATTACAATAAAAGGACTGTTCAAAAGAGGTCATGGTGAATATACACCGATGACCAGCAACTTACACTTAGCCATGTATCATGAATCTATCCACAGCGATTGGCACACTTCCCTCCCCCCACGCCATTGATTCATCAGTTTCTTTTCTTCTTTACCTTTAGTGTTAGGAAATCCCACATGGGCTCTATCACCTTTAATGAAAAATATCTACTTTGACAATAAAACTGAATAAGCTTTTCAGAGGTCTCATTTTTTTTCCTCCTTTTATATTTTCAGTCTGATGGATTTACTTGTATTAGCTAGTGATTGACAGGCAAGTTTATATTGGAGGACAGTTAAAGTTTTCTTTCACTTCTGAAATTTTAATAACTTTACAGCCTGTTAAGATTAAAGGACAACCAGAAAGTGGAATTCTAAAGACTGGAACTTTTAGAGAGAATACAGAAGACACTGAAAGAAATAAAGTAAGTAGTAGTTTATTGGGTAGGGGGAAACACATGGATTATAACTACGTGGTTGTCTTTACCATGTCGTCATCCTCCATCTTAAGATCTGCTTTCTGAGGGCGCCTGAGTGGCTCAGTTGGTTAAGTGACTGCCTTCGGCTCAGGTCATGATCCTGGAGTCCCTGGATCGAGTCCCGCATCGGGCTCCCTGCTCGGCAGGGAGTCTGCTTCTCCCTCTGACCCTCCCCCCTCTCATGTGCTCGCTCTCTCTCATTCTCTCTCTCTCAAATAAATAAATAAAATCTTTAAAAAACAAAAACAAAACAAAAAAAAAGATCTGCTTTCTGAGGAAATCTTTGCTATCTTCCATAGCTGTGTTTTTGTTTGTTTTTACATGACTGAGCCATTTATATGCTAAAAGGAGTAGATGTTTGTCTTCCTGTTTAAAGTACAATAGTATATTCTACTCATTTTATGAAATTAGAAAATACCTAGGCCTTACTACATGATCCAGCAATTCTACTTCTAGGTATATACCCCCAAAAAATTGAAAGCAGGGTCTGGAAGAGATATTTACACACCTGTGTTCATAGCACTATTATTCACAATAGCCTAATAGCCAAAAGATGGAAGCAATATCCATCCACAGATGAATATATAAATAAATGTGGTATATACATACAATGGTGTATTATTCAGCCTTTTTAAAAAGGAAGGAAATTTGTGACACATGCTACAACGTAGATGAATCTTCAGAACATTTTGCAAGTGAAATTAGCCAGTCACAGACAAATACAGTGTGATTCCATTTATATAGGGTGGTTGCCAGGTGGATGGGGAAGTGGAGAGTTGTTTAAATGGGTGCAGAGTTTCAGTTTTGCAAGATGAAGAGATTTCTTGAAATTGGTTGCACAACCAATTAAGCAAATATGCTTAATATCACTAACCTATATATTTAAAAATGGTTAAAATGACAAATTTTGTTTTATGTGTACTTCATCACAATTTTTGAAATATTTAGGTCTTATAAGACATCTTTGCCTTTGTTTTTATTTGAGTTTTATTGAGGTATAATTTGCATACAATAAAATCCACCCATTTTTAGTTTACATTTCAGTGATTTCAGTTCAGAGTTGTGAAACAACTATTAACTCAATCCAGTTTTAGAAAATTTTCATCATAGTGCCCAATTGTAGTCACTCCTTGTTTTTATCCTAAAGCCACAGGCAACCATGATCTACTCTGTCTCCATAGCTAGGTCTCTTCCAGGCATATCATTTAAATGTACTGTTGTGTGTATGTGTGTGTGTGTGTGTGTGTGTATATATATACACACACATATATATATATGTATGTATGTATAGTCTTTTGCATTTGTCTTTAGTATAATTTTTTGAGATTCATCCATGTTGTAATGTGTATCAGTAGTTTATTCCTTTGTATTTGCTGAATAGTATTCCCTTATGCAGATATACCACATTTTATTCATTCACCAGTTAATGGATATTTGGATTGCTTCTGCTTCTTTTGGGCTATCATGAATAATGCTGCTGTGAACATTTGCATACAAATCTTTGTGTGGAAATAGGTTTTCATTTCTTTTGGATTGATACCTAGCAGTGAAATTGTCTTTTTGGTTTTTTAAGGAAACTTTAAAAACCACCATCATTATGGGCTTGTGCGTACACACATTTCTCTTTCCCTTGCTGGAAATATTTGGACTTTGAGACCACGTATGATTCTTCATTTTTAAATTTGATTTTAAAAGTATTAAGGGCAGCCAACACAAGGCTTTTTGGTTTTTTGGACAGGTAGCTTAAGTCTGTATATGGCACAATTTAATTGATTTTTTTTTTTTTTTTTTTTTAACTAGGCTCGAGAGCCTTTGACAAGAGCACGAAGTGAAGAAATGGGGAGGATCGTACCAGGACTGCCTTCAGGCTGGGCCAAGGTAAAACTCAAAATTAGCACATGAATAAATAATATGGTCATGTGTCCTTATTTAAAAAGCTTTTTTTGTTGTTGTTGTTTATTCTACAACTTCTCTAATGCAGAGTCAATTCTGTTTCTTCATTATGGAGGACATAGCTCATTTCCCTAATTACAGAATTAGAGCGGGGTTAGATTTCTCAATATATCCATTCTGAGATTCTGGCTACAATATATGAGCATTTCTGGCATTGTCATTTAGAAACAGTTTATTTAATACCTAAAGTTCTTTGGAAGTTTTATTATAGAAGTGATTATTACCATCTTATCAGATTATTTTAATCCAAAAGTAAATTTAGCAGTGGAATACTTCTGAGTGACTTTTTTGGTTTGTAATGGTCATTGTTTTTTGACCTGTTTTGTTTTTTTGTTTCTTTTCCATCTAAGTTTCTTGACCCAATCACTGGAACTTTTCGTTATTATCATTCACCCACCAACACTGTTCATATGTATCCACCGGAAATGGCTCCTTCGTCTGCACCTCCTTCCACCCCTCCAACTCATAAAGCCAAGCCACAGATTCCTACTGAGCGGGATAGGGAACCGTCCAAACTGAAGCGCTCCTACTCCTCCCCAGATATAACCCAGGCCATTCAAGAGGAAGAGAAGAGGAAGCCAGCAGTAACTCCAACAGTTAATCGGGAAAACAAGTAAGTTTATTCTAAATCTTAGAACTAGAATAATCTATTTGAAAACTTCTAAACATACAAGTTTATTAATACCAGGGAGTCAGAAATTTCTGAGGATGGCTGTATCAGCCATTGTTATTTAGCACAGGAAAAAATGAATGGATCAATTTCTTGGTTTTTATCCCAAGTGCTAACTTAAATATATCAGGGAAGATTATCATAATAAGTATTAATGTAGATATAAAAGAATATACATTATTATATTTTAGGGTAGCATGGTATAGACTACCTAGAAGTTTTTCATAAACCTCCATGGTCCCTAAATTTCTCTTTAAGGACCATAATCTATAGGATTGTTGAGTTTATCTTGTTGCACCTCTCAAATTCCGAACTTTTTTTTTTAACTTCACCCGTACTGTGGAAGCAAATTTAAATAGTATTAAAATAACAGGTATTGTGTGTATCAGCTCCTAATCCTTACTCTGCTCTGTTTTTCTTCATTGCATTTCTGCTGTTCACAAGTAGTGAATGATCAGTAGGTTCAATTATTTTTCCCAAACCAGTATCTCATTTAGATGTATTCCTGGTGTGATCCCTCCAGTGCTCTTGACTTATGATTGATAGGATTATGGGGAGATAATTGTCAAATCTACTTACCACTTCTAATCTTTACTTTTAGGGAGAGGGGTATAGATGGAAGTACAAATAAATGGGTTTATATTAGGGCTCACTATTAAAACTGCTAAGGTTTAATTCCTTCTTGAATCATCATTCTTATTAAAGTTTAATTTGAAGACTTAAAGTTTTTGAAAACAATCACACATGCAATTTATATATTTTTATGTGTTCAACAGAGGAGTACATGAATGCATACACCAGAGCACATGTAAAGAAAAGCTGAAACAGTTTAATCTGTTCTTAATATTCCTTTCAGGGGTGGAAGTGTGCTTAGGATCAATAATAAAAAGAAAGATCAGTTAAGATTTTTCTTAATGCTATAGCAGTTCTAGAAGCTCTGCATGTAAGTCAAATACACTAAGTAACAAAAGTCTTAAAGACATTCTCTAGTCCAGTGCTGTTCAGTATGGTAGTGGTTATTTAGAATTGTAGCAAGTGTAACTAAGGAGCTGCATTTTTAATTTAAAATTTAAATAGCTACCTGTGGCCAGTGGCTACCACATTTGTCAGCACACCTCTGTGTTTCAGGTAATAGTACCCAAATAATCCCTGCCTCTTTTGGTATCTGTTCCACATAATAAGCTTTTTATTCTTTGGCATTCTGGTTGAGCTCAACATTTGGTAATGCTAAACTTCCTAGGATTATTTAAAGGAATTTGAAAGAGCCTTCTCTACCAGAAGACTACCTGTTCATGAGAAGCCAGGGAATCTATCTCAAGGTGTAAGAACCATAGACCCACATAAGAGGTTAAAGATACTTGTTACGAGGTGCCTGGGTGGCTCAGTCGTTAGGCGTCTGCCTTCAGCTCAGGTCATGATCCCAGGGTCCTGGGATCGAGCCCCGCATCGGGCTCCCTGCTCCGCGGGGAGCCTGTTTTCCCTCTCCCACTCCCCCTGCTTGTGTTCCCTCTTTCGCTCTGTCAAAAAAAAACAAAATCTTACTTAAAAAAAAAAAAAAAAATACTTGTTTCTTGGGAGGGTCACAGAATATAACCAGTGTTACCTAGATAATAAATGTCTTGTAAAACCCAGTACCTTATGACTTACTATTTACAAGATTACTGTGTCCTCTGGTACCAGTGCTGGAGTTTGCTACCATTTGTAGTATGAACCTTAATTTTAGATGCTGTGCATTTTAAGACATTGTGTACATTTTTTCTTCCTCAGGCCCACATGCTACCCTAAAGCTGAGATCACTAGGCTTTCTGCTTCTCAGATTCGGAACCTCAATCCTGTTTTTGGAGGATCTGGACCAGCTCTCACTGGACTTCGTAATTTAGGAAATACTTGTTATATGAACTCAATACTGCAGTGCCTATGTAATGCTCCACATTTGGCTGATTATTTCAACCGAAACTGTTACCAGGATGATATTAACAGGTAAAGAAGTTTCATACTGGTTACAATATAGTATTAAAAGGTTGATCTAACCACACTTCCTTACCACCCAGCTCCAGAGAAGTCAAATGAGGAGAGGGGAAAAAATATCTTTATTCTTAAGAGAAATTTGAGAAAAGCCTTCTCTGATTGGTAAAGGACAGACAGGAGAGGAGCAGTGCAAGAAGGCAGAACCTCAGTCATCAGCTGGAGCATGTTGAGGAGGAGGAGTTTGCAGCCCAAAAGCAGCAAGTTGGCAGGGTATAATCAAAGTAAGATTCAGATGAGGATTTGGTAATAAACCTGTGAATAAATACTTCAGTGTTGGGTTACAGTATGTGAAGAATTTAATATTGACCTCAAGAACCCACTGTACCTTGACTTTCAAAAACTTGCTTTTTTTTCGTAACTTTATTTGCAAAGGTCAAATTTGTTGGGGCATAAAGGTGAAGTGGCTGAAGAATTTGGCATAATTATGAAAGCCCTGTGGACCGGACAGTATAGGTATATCAGTCCCAAAGACTTTAAAATCACCATTGGGAAGATCAATGACCAATTTGCAGGATATAGCCAGCAAGATTCACAAGAACTGCTTCTGTTCCTAATGGATGGTCTCCATGAAGATCTAAATAAAGTAAGAAATTTGATTTTTCTAAGTTGTAAAGGCTCTTTAGAGTTGCTCAACACTGTAATTTTTATAGCAATTTAAAATTATAGTTAGTGATTGTTCAGTGCTAGTTTTCAAATCTCGTGACTTTCTATTAAGGCAGGGAACTATAAAACATCTGATAGGTCTAATATTTTAAAAGAAATACATAATTTATAATTGCTTACTAAAATTGTAGGTTGTATTGTGAGAAATTTTAAATATTGAAATAGTTGTTAGAGATAATTTTGTGACCACATGTATGTGAAAGTAAATTTAAACACAAAATTTATAAAAGATTAGCTGTAGACCACCTGAACATCTTTATTATTGTTTATTTATATATTTTATATATATCATTTTTATTTTTCTTTTCCTAAAATAAGCATTCCCACATGTAACCAGAGGACTCATGTGAATAGTTACTGAGGCATGTATCTCTCAGATACCTTTGTTGTTACCACTGAACATATATGTATATTATACACACACACACACACACACACGTGTGTATAAATACGTATTTTGTGTGTATGTGACTATATATGTGTATCCATCCATGAGCCTAGGACAACAAATAAATTCTGTCTAGTTGTAGCCCTAATTCCCAGATACCCTCTCTTTTCAAAAGCAAAATTTTCAACATAAAAAAATAAAATACATGTTTATTTAAATTTTTATTTTAATTCCAGTTAATATTAGTTTCAGGTATACAATATAGTGACTTCCATACATCACCCGGTGCTCATCATGACAAGCGCACTCCTTAATCCCCATCCCTTAAGAAAATGTATTTTATTAATTTCTGTTTAATAATATAAGTCCTATAAGGCGCCTGGGTGGCTCACTTGGTTAAGCATTCGACTCTTGGTTTCGACTCAGGTCATGATTTCGTGGTTGTGGGATCGAGCCCCACACTGGGCTCTGTGCTCAGTGCAGATTCTCTGATTCTCTCTCCCTGTCTTTCACACTCTCTCTCTCAAATAAGTAAAATCTTTAATAAATTAATTAAAATAAGTCATACCCTTCTGATAAAGTAGGGTTGGGGGGGCGAGGATTTTTGGCTAGAATTTTTTTGTAGTACTTAATGAGATTAGAACTCCTTCATGAAAGGAAGCAGAAGTGTTTCTAAATCTACAATGTGTATGCCATATATTCTTTCAATTTTATATTTAAATTTTGACTTTGAGATATTAATATAAATTTTAATATTAATCTTATTTCCAGGCTGATAATCGGAAGAGACATAAAGAAGAAAATAATGATCACCTTGATGACTTTAAAGCTGCAGAACATGCTTGGCAGAAACACAAGCAGCTCAATGAATCTATTATTGTTGCACTTTTTCAGGGTCAGTTCAAATCCACGGTACAGTGCCTCACCTGTCACAAAAAGTCTAGGACATTTGAGGCCTTCATGTACTTGTCTCTACCCTTAGCTTCTACAAGTAAATGTACATTACAGGTAAGCTCAAAGGAAAATGATTTGTTGAATGAAAGCTGTTTATGCATACAAACATATACTTTATTCAGTAACTTCTGCTCTTCACCCCTATGAACGTTTTATAGGTAGAATTCCCACATACATTTTGTTTTAATTATGTGTGTGTATAGTAGAAAAAATTAAAGATTTTTTTTAAAGTTTCCCCCTTTTTTTTTTTTTTTAAAGATTTTATTTATTTATTTACTTGAGAGAGCGAGAATGAGAGAGAGAGCGCACAGGAGAGGGGGGAGGGTCAGAGGGAGAAGCAGACTCCCTGCTGAGCAGGGAGCCCGATGCTGGGCTTGATCCCAGGACTCCAGGATCATGACCTGAGCCGAAGGCAGTCACTTAACCAACTGAGCCACCCAGGTGCCCCAAAGTTTTCCTTTTTAAAAGATATTTTCCTATTAAATATTCTTTCAGCATTAAATGTTTTTTAAAGTTTGCACTTTGAAGTTTGAAAATCGTATAGTGATTTTAATTTAGGTTCACTTTTATAAGAATTTGCTCTACCTGAGGATCAAATAGCCTGTTTTCCTCACAACAGTGTAATTTAGCTAGCTTGTTGATACCTTTGTGTTTGCTTCCTTGAGAATGTCCTTTCTTCCAGCAAGACTTCCGGAGGCAGCAGGTAGAGCGCAGACACGCAGGACTGCTTCCCTCCGCCCCTGGCAGCGCTCACCACACACTGCACTCTTGTTACTGTCAGCTCTCCCCTCTGGGCGCGCCCCTAGGTCATCAACTTTACCAGCAGAATAACTTCTCGAGTAGATGCCCAGTGATACTGTGAAGAAATGAATTAATGAGTAACTACTACTTGTTTTTGCCTCCAGGATTGCCTTAGATTATTTTCCAAAGAAGAGAAGCTCACAGATAACAATCGGTTTTACTGCAGTCACTGCAGAACTCGACGGGATTCTTTAAAAAAGATAGAAATCTGGAAGTTGCCACCTGTGCTTTTAGTGCATCTTAAACGGTAAAGGAAACAAATTTTTCTACAATAGTAGATGAAGGAATTCTAAGTCCTTCATTTTAAGTCATTTTGTTGTATTGCCTGCTAAGGATGCATTACAAAGGAAGATTATCTCAGGGAAATAAGGCAGAAATGAGAGACTCTAGTTCCTTACCTTAGTGTTTGCAATGACAGAGCAAAATGATAACATGACTCTTTCATGTAATTTCATCTTTAAAAAAAATGAAATTTAATTATTGCATTTCAAATATAGAAATTTTACATCATTATAAAACATCAAATGAAAATGTATTTACACAGTAGAACAGAAATGATTAGCCAATAAAATTTATCAAACAGTAAACTAAAAAAAGAATCCTGTGCTGAAGATGAAATATAGAATGTTTTAAAGATTTATTTTAGAGCGAGTATGCCCATGTGGAGGCAAAGTCTGAGAAGTTTGAGAGTCTCAAACAGACTCCGTGCTGAGCACAGAGCCCGACGCAGGGCTAGACCGCATGATCTGAGATCACGACCTGAGCTGAAATGAAGAGTCGGGCATTTAACCAACCGTGCCACCCAGGCGCTCCTGAAACATAGGAGGTTTTTTAAATGTAGTCTTAAAGATGTTAAGGATGCCATTGTTGGGTGCATTTTTGTCCAGATTTTTCCCTGGACCTGACCCTGTAATAGAAGGAATAATAGCAGATAGTTGTAAACATGTCCCAGGTCTTCCGATTTTTTTTTGTCTCTATATATAATCTATCCATGGAGTGATAACTATGAGTCATTATTCTGAAAAACTTTTTAAGCTGAATCTTTTTATTGAGAGCTGTAATTTTTGTTTCAAAGAATATTTAATTTGTTTCATTTTGTATTATTGGAGATTCTTTGGCAGTTACTATAATTTCAACATTGATGTGTTCAGATTCCTCATGTAAATTTTCTAACAGAAGCTTGTTTACAGTTTTTTTTCTTGAGGATTGTAGAGGTATAATAAACATTCTATAAATGATTACATATTTAATATAAATGGTTCAGAATTCAGTTTTTGAAAATTAACTCTGAAATAATATATTATAATAATATGTAATATTACTATATATAATATTATAACATACCAATATTTTGGTGTTTAAAGGAGCAGAGTATGTCAGGACAGTGGAATGCCACTGCAGTTTTCCCCTGCTATGCAAAAAGAGTATTCCTGTGAAATCTTTCGTAAGCCAAAATGGTAAAAAGCAAAGAAGCGGTTACCATTAATTTATATGGAAAATCTTTGAACATTTCCAGACCCCAAAAATAACCTTCTCTTTGGGCTTTTCTGATACCTTAGGACACATCTTGCTAACACAGATGCCGACAGACAATTCAGAGCTGTGGTGGCTTGACGCTGAGTATTCCGGGCAGGAGCTTGGTGGTACCTGGTGGGATCGCTCTCGCTGCTCGCCAGGGTGCCTGCCGCCTCCTCCAGCTTACTGCAAAACATGCTGCCGAATGCTGTTGGCACTTTTCACCTTTTTTCTTAAAAGCAGAAATCCTCTTCAGATTTCTTTTGGTTAGCAAAAACAGGTACTAATACAAGTCTTCCCTAAAACGAAGAGGTGTCACGCCAACTTTTGAAAAGCAGGGGGTACCTGTGTAGTCTGTGTGCTCGCAGTTTCCAGCTCCAGTGTCCCCAGCAGTACAGTCTTAAACGTATAGAGCAGCTCTCCTCAGTCTTTTTCTGTACTTGTGTGGTGACTAGCATTGGCAACATGGGACTTCATAGCTTGTTACCTTTGTAGACTCATCTAACAGTTCTAGCTGGCTTAGGGATCAAGGGACCAAGGTAGGACTCTGTCTCTACGCCCCTTAGCTGTTTGCCTTAGGGCAAGTCATTTCATATCTGTGTGCCTCAGTTTTCTCGTTTGTAAGGTGGAAATGAAGCCAAACGTCTTTACAGGTCCTTCCACTACTGAAATTCTGAGTGTGTTTGTTTGAAATGGTTTATGGTCCTGGCTAAAAATCTAGAATGTTAAGGAATGAATTAGAGTCCTTCTGATATTTTTGGTCTGTTGGTATAATTGCTGTCATGTTTTGCTCTGCAGTTTTTCCTACGATGGTAGGTGGAAACAAAAATTACAGACCTCTGTGGACTTCCCGTTAGAAAATCTTGACTTGGCACAGTATGTTATTGGTCCAAAGAACAATTTGAAGAAATATAATTTGTTTTCTGTTTCAGTAAGTATCTTGAACTAAATATTTTCATATTTTGCTTAGAAAGAAAAAGTTTCAAGTGGTTCCTTACTATATAGGAAAATAACAGAGCTTTGAATTATTTAAAGTATGTTGAATATGTTGATAATTTCAGTTTGAACTGATTTTCAATCTCGTTTGGCACAGAACCACTACGGTGGGCTGGATGGTGGCCACTACACTGCCTATTGTAAAAATGCAGCAAGACAGCGGTGGTTTAAATTCGATGATCATGAAGTTTCTGATATCTCTGTTTCTTCTGTGAAGTCTTCGGCAGCTTATATCCTCTTTTATACTTCATTGGGACCACGAGCAACTGACGTAGCCACATAAGGAGAAGTAGGTTATAAGCTAGTTATCTTTTAAGAGGCTGAGCAACACAACTCTTGACATACTTACAAAGATACTGGCTAGCTCTAGCTGGCCCTTCAGAGGAGTTCTAGGACAGTGGGAGCTGTGGTACTATCAATTACCATATAGTTTAGGTCAGTGCTATTATCGAAAAATTGACTAATATTTAACAAGTATCACAGTAAGCACTCCTTACAGGTACCATTTATTTCCAAACCTTTATAGTTTGCTCCAAAGTTAAAGTAATTAACTAGCTAAGCATTATTATTCTATAGCATTCTATTCTAAAAACCATTATATCCTTTATTTTCCTTTTCACTGTATGGCCTTTTCACATTTCTAAATCCCAGCTTGATCTATGAATACTCTAGAATGATGTAAAGCAGATAGGAATGTATGTGTATATATTTATTGCACACTTGCACATCAAATCAATGTACATAGTATAATATGTGGTCCTTTTGTGAAGCCTAGAACTCAGAGGATTGTTTTTCTTTTGGCCTATTCTGAGTAACTGCAGTGCTTTCTTAGGGAAATGACAGGGCAAAGCTATTTTTTTGTTGGCTTTGGGCTGTATTTGTGCACTAAATCTTTATTCTAAAAAAAAAAAAAATAAATGGAAACTTTTCTTTAATTTTTTAAAATGAGAATTTTCATTTACACCTACATTAAAATCTTAATGAGAAAAATAATTTAAAACCCTGTAAGTGTTCTGTCTTTAATTTTATATTAGCAAACCATTTTATACACACACACACACATACTCGATCCTACTATATTGACTTAATATTTAGTTCATTTACCCTGTTGCATTAGGACCCGACTTTACTCTGCCTTCAACTTGATCCAAAACTGCATAGGATTCTCAGAGTTGGGAGTCAGAATTAAAATAGAAAGGGATAGGAATCAGACATGACTGCAAAGTGAACTGCATTAAGAACCACACCTTTACAAAATGATGTATTCAAAGAGATAGAGGAGCTTAGAATTTATTATTACCTCATGGACTCAGGTGCTATAGATGAAATAAATAAAAACTCTCCATATAAAAATAAGATTGTAAAAGGTGCTTCTGAATGGACTGTCAGGGAGAGGATGAAAGGATGGGTTTTGAATTGTGAGGTTGGCAACCTTTCATGTTCTGCAGTTGGTCTAAGAGACTTATTAGTTCTTGGCTAAATTGTCTGATCAATTAAATATTTTAAATCATATTCTTAAGGTTACAGAGCCACTTGAACAAAACTTACTTTGGTTCAGCTCCATAAAGTATCTTTGGAAAATAATTTGGTGGATATATGTAATTGAGATACTCTATGATAAAGAATTCACCTTAATAAACATTGAATTTTGAGCCTGAAATTGATACATAATTTGCAGTGCTTTGAAGGTCCCCATCGATTAGCATTTCATTATTTTCATGCTGCCTTTTTTGGTAGGCCCAGACCTATCTTCTTTGGTAGAGCCTTATCATATAAAAGGGTACACAATATACCAGAAAGACTTAAAAATGTCAGTGATGCAAATAAGTTGCAAGAGTTTAATGACAAAGCAAAACTTAAGTACCAGTTTCTGATTGCTTGTTTTGCAATTTTCAGGAAATAGCATTTTTCCTAGCTCTTGCATTTTTTTATAGGTATAGAAAAGGGCTGGCAGCTATAGAACAGGAGATAGGCTGTAGCAGTTTGAACTGAAGTATCTGGAATCTCACTGACTCGTGTGTCATCAAAGCTATACCAGGCCTGGGTCACTGAGTTCTTGCAGAAAGCAGTGTAGTGGCCACCATCCAGGTCACCGAAGTGGTTCTAGGGGAAGAAGGAATGTCGGACTTAGTATTCACATGCAAATAATTCTATTGGAACAAAAAAGGTAGGGCCAAGAATATTTTTCATAATTGTCCCTTACGCTAAGTTAAAAAGAAGTAGTAATATTGTTAAATCCTACATATGGCCTAACTGCTATATTATTTTTCATTCATTGAACTGCTTATATATTGGGCCCATTGACTATGTAAAGAGCCCGTGAATGAAATAGGATAGTATTTGGCAGCATCGAATATCATTGAATACTGAGCACCTGCTACACATAGACTATTAAAGATTAAAGGAAATTGTAAAATAAGAAAAGTGCTCTTTCCTAAATGAGCTTACGGTTTAATTTTGAAGATAGGCTAAGGAGAGACATGAAAAAAAGACAACGTTGGGACAAGACGTTTAAACAACTGCATATTGCTACAACACAATCTGAGGAGCTTGGGCAGCAACAACCCCCTTAGTCATGTAGCATCCAAAGAAGAACCTGTTCCATTCTCTTTTTCCCATGTCTTTCCTAACCCAGTAAAGGAATGTGTGAAACAGATGCTGGAGAACCCCACTTCTCAGCAGATGGATGGTGTAGAGCAGGGGTAACAAACCCGTTGCCCTTGGGCCAAATGCAGCCTGTTTTTGCGTGGCCTGGGAGTTAAGAATGCATTTCATATTTTGTATGGTTGAAAAAATAAAAATATTTTGTGACATGTGAAAATTATATAAAACTCAAATTTCAGTAAATAAAGTTTTATGGGGACACAGCCATGCTCATTCATTTTGTTTCTCAGGGGCTGCTTTCACAATACAACAGTAAAGCTGAATAGTTGCAACAGAGACCATATGGCCCATGAAGCCTAAAATATTTACTATCTGGCCTTTTACAGAGTAAGTTTGCTGACCCCTGGTATAGAGGAAAGGTTTTATTTTTTTTATTTTTTTTAATTTTTTTTATTTATTTATTTGTCAGGACAAGCTGGGTAGCAGCAGGGAGAGGGAGAAGCAGGCTCGCCCCTGAGCAGAGAACCCAGTGCGGGGCTTGATCCCAGGATTCTGGGATCATGATCTGAGCTGAAGGCAGATGCTTAACCGACTGAGCCACCCAGGCGTCCCAGGAGATGGATTTTTATAATCATTTCTGACTGAATTCAGCTCTAATACTGCACAATGACCTTAAGAAAATTATTTAAACCTTCTGAGCTTTAATTTCCCCATCTGTGAAAATGGGGTAATAAGACACAGCAGTTATCCGGTATCTGGTATTACAGAACTAGCACACAGGCAGTACTTACTAAATGTTCCCTTAGACCTTCGTTTTCCCTACCTCTCACGTTACATGTTACAAAAATATCTCAAAGCTGACACTTAAAAGATCCAAGCTCTAGTCCTGGTCCTTGCCCTGTGACCCTAAGCTGACATGCTTCAGCTTCCTTATTTATAAAATGGTGCCCATGATAGTATGATGTAATTAGAGAAAAAGACATTTGGTGGATATGTAGTATCCAGAAGATGAAGTATTCTTGTTCTGAATGGATCAAACTAATCACAGCTGGAGTATTATGTTCAGTTTGGATAACTTTATGTAAAAAAATTTTTTTTTTTTTTTTTTTTTTTTTAAAGATTTTATTTATTTATTTGAGAGAGAGAGAATGAGAGAGACAGCACATGAGAGGGGGGAGGGTCAGAGAGAGAAGCAGACTCCCTGCCGAGCAGGGAGCCCGATGCGGGACTCGATCCCGGGACTCCAGGATCATGACCTGAGCCGAAGGCAGTCGCTTAACCAACTGAGCCACCCAGGCGCCCTATGTAAAAAATTTTTTTTGACATAATAGAAGGTAAAGCATCTTTCTAGACTTAAATTTCAACAGTTAATGGCAGACAATTTGCGTGAAAGCCTTAGTTACAAAACTAAGGAAAGTTGGATAAACTTGGTAAACACACTTTGAAATGCATGGCTGATACTAAAAGATTTTATAGTGAGAGTAATCCCCAGGGGCCAAAAATAGGAAATAAAAGAATAGCCAGATACATGGTTGATACCTGACTGCCTGGGCATAAAGACAGTTCCTGGTCCCTGGAGCTAGGGTGCCCGGATTTCAAAGGTTCCACATGCACAAGAGGTAAAGTCTTAGGTTTCTGCAAGGCGAGGCATTGAATTGGGAGCCACACACACAGCCAGGATTCTTAAAGAGACTCACCCTCAGTAAAGAATAAACTAGTACTTGTCTTAGCTCATGCTCTTGGTGCAGAGACTAAGTCATTCCTGGAATTTGTTACCACAGACTTACTGGAGATTCAAAATTACACTACCTACATGGCCTCAGAAGCCTGTGAATTTATTCTGGGGGTTATTTTGAGAATTATTTGGGTGGCACTTGGCAAAAGGAAAGAGAATTACATTCTGTTTCTGGAGAGGTGTGCCTAATTCAGGCTGTATGGGATACACACACATAAAACCGCAGTGATGCTCAGCTCACAGTTCAGAATTACAGAACACACATGGAAACAACCCCCCATGAGTAAAAGTCAGAAGGCAATAAATGGCATGATTAACAACCCCTCCCGAGGACTTTAGATCATAGATTTACCAAATAAAGACTCCAAAAACATGTTTAAACTGATCAACAGGGGCGCCTGGATGGCTCAGTCGTTGGGCGTCTGCCTTCGGCTCAGGTCATGATCCCAGGATCCTGGGATCGAATCCCGCATTGGGCTCCCTGCTCCGCGGGAAGCCTGCTTCCCCCTCTCCCAGTCCCCCTGCTTGTGTTCCCTCTTTCGCTGTGTCTCTCTCTATCAAATAAATAAATAAATAATCTTAAAAAAAAAAAAAAGTGATAGACAAGGGCGCCTGGATGGCTCAGTCAGTTAAGTGGCTGCCTTCAGCTCAGGTCATGATCCCGGGATCCTGGGATTGAGCCCCACATCGGGCTCCCTGCTCAGCGGGGAGCCTGCTTCTCTCCCTTCCTCAGCCTGCAGCTCCCCCTGCTTGTGCTCTCTGTCAAATAAATGAATGAAATCTTTAAAAAAATAAAAAAATAAAGTGATAGATACTTAAGGAAGCTAACAAAAAACTAAAGAGAACTTCCAGAAGTGAAAAATACTTAAAAATTCAGTATAAAAAAGCTGGTGTAGAAATTAAATAGTACAGGGCGCCTGGGTGGCTCAGTTGGTTAAGCGACTGCCTTCGGCTCAGGTCATGATCCTGGAGTCCTGGGATCGAGTCCCGCATCGGGCTCCCTGCTCAGCAGGGAGTCTGCTTCTCCCTCTGACCCTCCCACCTCTCATGTACTCTCTCTCTCTCAAATAAATAAATAAAATCTTTAAAAAAAAAAAAAAATTAAATAGTACATAGAATTGGCGAGACAATGAATAAACTATAAAAATGAAACTAAGGAAATTATCCTGAACGCAGTAGTGATGAAAAATTGAATAAGAAGATTCAGTGTATGCCTAGAAGTTCTAAAAGAAAAGAGTGTATTATAGGAGCAAGACCATATTAAAAGTGATAATGACTGGAAACTATTAATAAAAGTCATGAATCTTCAAATTTGGGAAATAAAACAAGGGTAAATAAACTGCAGAACAACAAAAGCAAAGAAAAAAATCTTAAAAGCAACCAGAAAGAAAAGATAACCCACATTTCTGCAGAAACTTTACAGGCCAGAAGGGATTGTCCTGATAGCCTCAAAATGCTGAAAGGAAAAAACCTGCAGTGAAGAATACTCCACCCAGCAAGGTTATCATTCAGAAGTGAAAGGGAGATGAGGTGCTCGCTTCGGCACTGCATATACTAAACACTGCAACGTGACAGAGAAGTTTAGCATGGCCTCTGCATGAGGATGACAGGCAAATTCATTAGAGTTTCCCCAAACAAAGGTGAAAGGAGTTCATCCCCACTAAACCGGCCTTACAAGCAAGGTTAGAGACTTAAGTGAAAAAAGGCCATAAACTAGAAGAAAATTATGAAAGGAAAAATTTTCACAGGTAAAAAAGCAAACACACAGGAAAGGTAGTAGATCAATCACTAAGCTAGAATAAAGGTTAAAACACGCAAGTAGTATAAATTATATTTAGATATAAATTATATCTACAAAAATTACTCAAGGAATGTAAAAATGTAAAATAGGACATGGATATACATAAAACTTGGAGGGGGGTGTAAAATGTGCTTTTAGAATGTATTCAAACTTAACCATCACAACTTAATATAGACTGCTATATACAGGGGCGCCTGGGTGGCTCAGTCGTTAAGCGTCTGCCTTCGGCTCAGGTCATGATCCCAGGGTCCTGGGATCGAGCCCCACATCGGGCTCCCATCTCCGCGGGAAGCCTGCTTCTCCCTCTCCCACTCCCCCTGCTTGTGTTCCCTCTCTTGTTGTGTCTCTATCAAATAAAATCTTTAAAAAAAAAAAAAAAGACTGCTATATACACATAGGATGGTATATATGAACCTCGTGGTAACCACAAACCAAAAACTTAGGATACACAAAAAATAAAGGAGTCCAAGCCTAACACTGAATAAAGTCAGAGAGCAAGAGAAGAAGAAAGGAATAGAGAGGAACTACAAAACAATCAGAAAGCAATTTAAAAAAATTGCAATAAGTACATTCCTATTGACACTTCAAATGGAAATGCGCTATATGATCCAATCAAAAGACAGCATGACTGAATGGATGAAAAATAAGCCCCATCTATAGGCTGCCTAACAAGGGTCTCACCTCAGACCTAAAGACACAGAATGAGGCGCCTGGCTCAGTCGGTATAGTGTGTGACTCTTGATCTCAAGGTTGTAGGTTTGAGCCCCATGTTGGGTGTAGAGATTACTTAAAAATAAAATCTAGGGGCGCCTGGGTGGCTCAGTCATTAAGCGTCTGCCTTCGGCTCAGGTCATGATCTCTGGGTCCTGGGATCAAGCCCCACATCGGGCTCCCTGCTCCGCGGGAAGCCTGCTTCTCCCTCTCCCACTTCCCCTGCTTGTGTTCCCTCTCTCACTGTGTCTCTCTCTGTCAAGTAAAATCTTCAACTAAATAAATAAATAAATAAACAAACAAACAAAAACAAAGTGAAGGGATGGAGAAAGATACTCCCTGTAAATGAAAACAAGAAAGTCTGGGGTGGCAATACTTGTATCAGACAAAGAGACAAGGAAGGGCTTTACCTAATAAGAGATTAATCAAACAAGAGGACATAACAATTGTCAATATCTATGTACCCAGTAGAGGAGCAACCAGATATATAAAGCAAACATTAAAGGGAGTCAGAGAAGATGGTGGATTGGAGGATCCTGAGCTCACCTCGATCCACAGACACAACGAGATAACAGCTACATCTATACAACGAACTCTGAAAATGACCTGAAGACAAGAACAGACCTACCACAGTTAATCTAGAGAGAGGCCACATCAAAAAGGGTGGGAGGTATGGAGACAACCAACCCCTGGCAGGACTAACCACAAACAGGAGGGACACCACAAGCACAGAGAAGGGAGAGGATCAGACCCCACACCAGGCACCCCTAACACTGGGGACGTGCCCTGGGAAGATGAGTTCCTAACATCTGGCTTTGAGAACCAGTGGGGATTCACTTTGGGAGCTTCAAAAATCAGTGGGACTTAATGCTAGGAGAGCCAGACGGAAATAGGAATCTGAGTCCTCACCCTTAAAGAACCAGAATAAAAAATAATTCAGCCAGGGGAGATCTGATCCAAGATGGTGATGTAGGAAGACTCTGAATTCACTTTCTCCACAGAACACACCAAATTACATCTATTTATAAAGCAACTCCTCTTGAAGAAGAACTGAGGGCCAACTGAACAGCTTTTGTACAACAGAAGAACAGCAAAAGAGAACAGCAAGAGAAATGGAGACCCAGTAATGAAGGGTCTGTGGGGAGGGATAGTACTGAGGACCAGGAACAGATTCCTATCCTTGGGCATAGGAAAAACAAAAAAAAAAACAGCAGTTTAAGAGAGCAACCAGCATGTAAAAGAGCCAGCCCTAAAATTCTGCCGAACAGCAGGGTTGCTGCTAGAACACTTTCCGGGTGGGAGGGGCTGATGGATACCATTTATGCTGCCTTCCACCCTGACAGCATAGACCAGTGCACAGTCCAGGCGCCCTAACCAGCCTGTCCCCAGGCCTAGCCCATACCAGCCCCAGCTGTCCCACCAAGGTGACCACAGCCAGTACACACTGGGAACCCCCCCTGGTTAGCGCTCACAATAGCTCTAGCATTTATGCCAAGGTGACAGGCGCAAAGCATGCTGGAATACTCCAGGCCCACACCACTTCAGATAACAGTGAAGGGATCAATCCAACAAGAGGACATAACAATTGTAAATACCTATGCACCCAACAGTGGAGTACCTAAATATATAAAGCAAATATTAACAGACATAAAGAGATAAATTGATAATAATACAATAATAGTAGAGAACCTTAAAACCGCACTTACATCAATGGACAGATCATCCAGGAAGAAAAAAAAAAAATAAGGAAACCATGTCTTTGAATGAAACAATAGACAGATGGACATAACAGATATATACAAACATACCATAAAAAAAAAAATACACCTTCAAGTACATACACAATATTCTCCAGAATAGATCATATGATAGGCCACAAAAAAATGGCAGTAAATTTAAGAAGATTGAAACCATACCATGCATCTTTTCAGACTACAACAGTGTAAAATTAGAAATCAATCACAAGAAAAAAACTGGAAAAAACACAAAACACGGGGAGGCTAATAAACATGATACTAAACAACCAATAGGTCAATGAAGCAATCAAAGTTATAAAGAAAAAAAATACATGAAAACACAAATGGTCCAAAATCTTTGGGATGCAGCAAAAGCAGTTCTAAGAGGGAAGTTTATAGTAATACAGGCCTGCCTCAAGGAACAAGAAAAACCTCAAATAAACAACCTAACTTTACATCTAAAGGAATTAGAAAAATAACAAAGCCCAAGGTTAGTAGAAGGAAGAAAATAGTAAAGATCAGAGCAGAAATAAAGGTATAGAGATTTTTTAAAATAGAAAAAAATTAATGAAACCAAGAGCTGGTTCCTTGAAAAGATAAAATTGATGAACCCTTAGCCAGATTCATCAAGAAAAAAAGAGAACGGACCCAAATAAATAAAATGAGAAATGAAAGAAGAGGAGTAACCACCAACATGACAGAAATACAAAGGGTTATAAGAAAATATTATAAAAAATTATATACCAACAAATTAGACAACCTAGAAGAAATGGATACATTCCTAGAAACATAATCTTCCAAAATTGAATCAGGAGGAAATAGAAAACCTGAAGAGACCAATCACTAGTAACAAAAGTGACCTAGTGTTCAAAAATCTACCAAAGGGGCACCTGGGTGGCTCAGTTGGTTGAACATCTGCCTTCAGCTCAGGTCGTGATCTCCAGGCCCTGCATCTGGCTCCCTGCTCAGCAGGAGTCTTCTTCTCCCTCTGCCTCTCCCCCCTGCTTGTGTTTACACGTGTGCTCTCGCTCAAATGAATAAATAAAATCTTCAAAAAAAAACAAAAACAAACAAACAAAAACCTACCAAAAAATAAAAGTTCCAGACCAGATTGCTTCACAGGGGAATTCTGCCCAACATTTAAAGAAGAGTAATACCCATTCTTCTCAAACTATTCCAAAAAAATAGAAGAGGAAGGAAAGCTTCCAAATTTATTCTATGAAGCCAGGATCATCCTGATACCAAAACAAAAGTCACCACAAAAATGCTATAGGCCAATATCCCTGATGAACATAGAGGCAAAAATCGTCCACAAAAATAGTACCTTGGTGGCTCAGTTGGTTAAGCATCTGCCTTCGGCTCAGGTCATGACCTGGGGGGCCTGGGATCAAGTCCTGCATCGGGCTCCCTGTTCAGTGGGGAGCCTGCTTCTCCCTCTCTCTCTGCCCTTCCCCCGACCCCCCCCCAACACTTGTCCTTGCTTGCACTCTCATGCTGTCTCTCTCAAATAAGTAAATAAGATCTTTTTAAATAATCCTCCACAAAATATGAAACTGCTTTCAACTACACGTTAAAGGATTATTCACCATGCTCACTTCAACAGCACATATACTAAAATTGGAATGATAGAGATTAGCATGGCCCCTGCGTCAGAATGACATTCAAATTTGTGACAATTTGTATACTGAAAAAAAAAAAATCATTCACCACAATCAAGTGGAATTTATTCTGGAGATGCAAGGATGGTTTAATATTTGCAAATCAATAAACATGATACACTACATCAACAAAACAAGGCATAAAAATCACATGATCACCTCCATAGATGCAGAAAAAGCATTTGGCAAAGTATAACATCCATTCATTTTAAAGTCTCAGTAAAGTGGGTTTAGAAGGAACATACCTCAATATAATAAAGGCCATATATGACAAATCCATAGCTAACATTCAATGGTGAAAAACAGAACTTTTCCTCCAAAATCAGGAACAAGACAAGGATGCCCACTCTCACTTTTATTCAACATAATACTGGAAGTCTTAGCTATAGCAAGCAGACAACAAAAAGAGAAAAAA
Source organism: Phoca vitulina (assembly GCF_004348235.1). Taxonomy (NCBI): domain Eukaryota; kingdom Metazoa; phylum Chordata; class Mammalia; order Carnivora; family Phocidae; genus Phoca; species Phoca vitulina. The sequence goes on from NW_022589723.1 coordinate 17,905,949, forward strand.
GAGGCATCCGTATTGGTAAAGAAGTTAAACTGTCACTATTTGCAGATGACATGATACTCTACATAGACAATCCTAATGACTCCACCAAAAAACTACTAGAATAAATGAATTCAGTAAAGTTACAGGATACAAAATTAATACCCAGAGGGCTGGGGAGATGGTGGAGTAGAAGGACCCCAAGTTGGCCTCATCCCACAGATCCATCTAGATAACACCCATATCAGCACAAATCACCTAGCAAACAACACAAAGACTGCCAGAACAAACTCCACAACTCAAGACAGGAAAGAGGCCACATGGAGGAAGGTAGGAAGGGTGAAGATGCGGTCTGGGAGCAAAGCAGATGGCACTGAGAAGGGCGGAAAACAGACCTTCACACTGGGGAGCCCATAAACGGGGAGGACGAATCTCTGTAATATTTGCCTTTTATAGTGACAGGGGCTGAATTTCGTGAGTACTTAACATCTGCAGGGCTTGCCTGGAATTTTAAAAAGCATCGGGCTTGGCCCTGGGAGAGACTGGAGGGCGTTAGGAAGCAGAGTCCCCGCCCTCTAAAGAGACAGTGGGACAAACAGCCTGTGCAGATACTGTGTAGAACCAGCAGTTTGAAAAAGGCCTGGGGCAGTCGGGAGGGCGAGGGATTTGCTCATCTCGGAGTGTGGCCTGGAGAGGCAGGGATCACAGGGAGACCACTCCAGGAAGAGAGGAGTTGGCAGGCGCAGTTTCCCTCCCTTGTGTCCCCCACACACACCCCCGCATAACAACGGCCGCCTGCGGGACAGAGCACAGCACCGAAGCTCCTAATGTGCTTGCATCAAGCCCCAACCCCCGACGCTTGGGCAGATCTGTCCTTCCCAGGCCTGCTCACGTCAGTCCTGGCCCTGTGGCCCCTTCCCCCAAAAGACCAGTACAAACCTGTTAGCACCACATCGCCTGAACTGCAGGTCTCGGGGGACATCACTTCCAGCAGTGGTGGGGCAGGTCTCCTTTTGCAAGCAGACCACCACACACCTCAGGGCCCACAACAGGCAAAGACAGCCTCTGCAGACACTGGACTGAAGGAAAAAGAGGCCATGATTCCACAGCACAACATACATAGGACACACTCCCTGACGCGCGAGGTCCTAGGGGACAGGGGACACTGTGCTGTGGGGCACTACAGGACCTCTTCTTCATAGAACTATTTCCATTAAGAGCAAGAGAAGTAGCTGACTTCCCTAACACAGAGAATTAAATGGACACAGAGAGTTAGACAAAATGAAGAGACAGAGAAACCTCTCCCAAATGAAAGATCAGGACCAAACCACAGAAAGAGACCAAAGTGAAATGGATACAAGTGATATGCCTGATAAGAGAACTTCAGTAATGATCTCAAAGATACTCACTGGACTTAAGAGTGGAGGGCATCAGTGAGACCCTTAACACAGAGATAAAAAACAAAAAAGGATATCAGCTAGTTCTTTGTTTTACTCAAAAAGCATATCCCTTTTATAGTTCGTGCCGTCTGTGAGCAAAACTTTTCAGTATGTGTGTATATCCCTTTAATAATTGCAGCAGGTTAGGATTAGGAATTCCCTACTTCCTCATTTTCTTATAGGTTTTAAATTTCCGACCTGTTAAGTGAATTTGTAGACCAAATTCCAAAGAAACTTTTTGTGTAGTTGGTTCTTGTAAAATGTGTTTGGTAAACAAACTCATAAGAGTGTTTTAGTATTTATTAAAAGGCTGACCGTTTCCTACAGGAAGGTAAGAAAACATAGGTTTTGTTTTATTACAACTTATATAAAGTTGTGTGACAGGGCATCCTCTTTGCTTCCAAAGATTGGGATGGGGTCACTGGGGATTCAGATCCTGGCAGAACTGTCAGCTTTATTCTGACATAATTCTGAGGGTAAGATATGTAAATGATAAAATGATTTGGTTAGCATTTTAGCAATGCTTCAAAGTGTTTTTGTTTATCTTCTAGACTAAATGTCAGGTTGGTATGAAGTAAAAACATCTAATGGTTAATTTCCCGTTTGTGTTTTATGTTCTTGAATACTTTTGTTGTTGTTGTTGTTATTTACGGAGATTTAAAAATCATTGTACTTTGGTCAGAAAAATAATAAATATAGCTTATAAATATTAAAAAAAGAACAAGTCAGAGATGAAGAACACAATAAATGAAATTAAAAATACACTTGATGGCATAAATAGCATGCTAGACGAATCAGAGGAACAAATTAATGATTTGGAAGGCAGAGTAATGGAAAGTAACCAAGCTGAGCAAAGGAGAGGAAAGAAAATTACTTAAATTGAGAATAGTCTCAGGGAACTCGGTGACTCCATCAAGTATAACAACATCCACATTATAGGGATCTCAGAAGAAATAGAAATAAGGGGGCAGAAAATTCATATGAAGAAATAATAGCTGAAAACTTCCTTAATCTGGGGAAGGACACAGATATCCAGGTCCAGGAGGCACAGAGATTCCCACCAAAATTCAATGCAAGGAAGTCCACACCAAGACACAAGGTAATTAAAATGGCAAAAAGTAGTGATAACAAGGTTTTTTAAAGAAAAAGAAGACAGTTACATACAAGTGAAACCCCATAAGGCTGTAAGCGGATTTTTCAGCAGGAACTTTGACTATCTCATGTCACCCCCCTCTGGTGTGCAAAGTGCTGAAAAGGAAAATCTACAGGCAAGAATACTCTATCCAGCAAGGCTATCATTCAAAAGAGAAGGAGAGATAGTTTCTCAGACAAAAACTGAAGGAGTTCAGGACCACTAAACCAGCCCTACAAGAAATATTAAAGGGGACACTTTGAATGGAAAGAAAGACCATCAGTGAGAGTATGAAAAGTAAAAAACACAAAAGCAGTAAAAATAAATATTTCTGTAAATCAATCAAGGGACTCATAAAATAAAAGGATGCAAAATATGACACCATATACCTAAAACATGGGGGGTAGAGAAGTAAAGAATGGGATTAAACTAAGTGACCATCAACTTAATATACACTGCTATCTGCAGAAGATGTTATATACAAAACTAATGGTAGGGCGCCTGGGTGGCTCAGTTGGTTAAGCGACTGCCTTCGGCTCAGGTCATGATCCTGGAGTCCCGGGATCGAGTACCACATCGGGCTCCCTGCTCGGCAGGGGGTCTGCTTCTCCCTCTGACCCTCGTCCCTCTCGTGCTCTCTGTCTCTCATTCTCTCTCTCAAATAAATAAATAAAAAATCTTAAAAAAAAAAATTAAAAAAAAAAACAAAAAACTAATGGTAACCATGAATCAAAAACAATGATGTATATGCAACGAATAAAGAAAAAGGAATCCAAGTATATCAAAGAAAGCCAACAAAACATGAAAGAGAGCAAGAAAGGATCAGAGAATACCTACAGAAACAACCACAAACCAAGTAACAAAATAGCAATAAATACATATCTATCAATAATTACTTTGAATATAAATGGACTGAATGCTCCAGTCAAAAGACATGAGATGACAGCGTGGATTTAAAAAAAAAAAAAAAAAAAAAAAAGACCCATCTATATGCTGCCTACAAGAGACTCATTTCAGACCAAGAGAGACCTGCAGATTGAAAGTGGGGGGTAGGGGTGGGTGGAATGCAGAAATATTTATCATGCAAATGGATGCCAAAAGAAATCTGGGGTAGCAGTACTTACATCAGACAAAATAGATTTTTTATTTATTTTTTTTATTTTTTTTTTTAATTTATTTTATTTTTTAAAATTTATTTATTTGACAGAGAGATAGCACAAGTAGGCAGAGCGACAGGCAGAGGGAAAGGGAGAAGCAGGCTCTCTGCTGAGCAGGGAGCCCGATGCGGGGCTCGATCCTAGGACCCTGGGATCATGACCTGAGCCGAAGGCAGCCGCTTAACCGACTGAGCCACCCAGGCGCCCCCAAAATAGATTTTTTTTTAAATATTTAATTTATTTATTTGAGAGAGAGAGAGAGCACACACACAGGGAGAGAGAGAAGCAGACTCCCCACTGAGCAGGGAGCCCGATCCCAGGACCCTGAGGTAATGACCTGAGCCAAAGGCAGATGCTTAACCAACTGAGCCACCCAGGTGCCCCACAAAATAGACTTTAAAACAAAGACTGTAACAGGAGACAAAGAAGGACACTACATAAAAATAAAGGGGACAATCCAACAAGAGGCTATAATAATTGTACATATTTATGCACCCAACATAGAAGCACCCAAATACATAAAACAGTTAATAACAAACATAAAGGAACTAATTGATAATAATATAATAATAGTAAAGGACTTTAACACCCCTCTTACATCAATGGACACATTATCTAAACAGAAAATCAACAAGAAAACAATGGCTTCGAATGATGACACAATGGACCAGATGGATTCACCAGATATATTCAAACATTCCATCCTAAGACATCAGACTACACATTCTTTTCAAGTACACAAGGAACATTCTCCAGAATAGATCACATGTTAGGCCACAAAACAAGTCTTGACAAATTCAAGAAGATCAAAGCATACCATGCATCTTTTCTGACCACAACGCTATCAAACTAGAAATAAACAAGAAAGACTCTGGAAAGAGCACAAATACGTGGAAGTTAAATAACATGCTAGTACACACTGAGTGGGTCAACCAAGAAATCAAAGAAATAAAAAGTTACATGGAAACAAATGCAAATGAAAACAAAATGATCTAAAATCTTTGGGATGCAGCAAAAGCAGTTCTAAGAGGGAAGTTTATAGCAATACAGGGCTACCTCAAGAAGCAAGAAAAAGCTCAAAAACCTAACCTTAGGCCGAAAGGAGCTAGAAAAAGAAGAACAAGTACAACCCCAAAACAGCAGAAGGAAGGAAATAATAAAGATTAGAGCAGAAATAAATGATAAACTAAAAAAACAATAGGACAGAACAATGAAACCAGGTGCTGATTCTTTGAAAAGATAACATAATTGATAAACCTCTAGCAAGACTCATTGAAAAAAAGATAGAACCAAATAAAGAAAATTACTAACAAAAGAGGAGAAATAACACCACAGAAATACAAACAATTGTAACAGAATATTATGAAAATCTATATGCCAACAAATTGGACAGCATAGAAGAAATGGATAAATATCTAGAAACATATAACCTACCAAAGCTAAAGAAGAAGAAATAGAAAATTTGAACAGATCCATCACCAGCAATGAAATTGAAGCAGTAACCAAAAAACTCCCCAAAAAACTGAAGTCCAGGACCAGATGGCTTCACAGGTGAATTCTACCAAACATGTAAAGAAGAGCTAATGTCATTCTTCTTGTACTAGTCCAAAAAATTCAAGAGGAAGGAAAATGTCCAAATTCATTCTATGAGACCAGTATCACCCTGATACCAAAATCAGATTAAAACACACACACACACACACATACACACAAAAAGAGAACTACAGGCCAATATTTCTCATGAATATAGATCCAAAAATCCTCAACAAAATATTAGCAAACCAAATCAAACAGCTTATTAAAAAAATCATTTACCACAAACAAGTGGGATTTATTTTTTTTTTTTTTTTAAGATTTTATTATTTGACAGAGAGATAGAGAGCACAAGTAGGCAGAGCGGCAGGCAGAGGGAGAGGGAGAAGCAGGCTCTCTACTGAGCAGGGAGCCCGATGTGGGGCATCATCACAGGACCCTGGGATCATGACCTGAGCTGAAGGCAGACACTTAACCATCTGAGCCACCCAGGCGCCCCACAAGTGGGATCTCATATTAGGATGCAAGGGCGGTTCAATATTTACAAAACAATGTGATACATTTCATCAATAAGATAAACAATAAAAACCGTATGATCATTCCAATAGATATAGAAAAAGCATTTGACAAAGTACAATATTCATTCATGATAAAAACACTCTGCAAAGTAGGTCTAGAGGGAACAATAATCTTAACATAATAAATGCCATAAATGAAAACCCAGAGTCAGCATCATTCTCAATGGGGACAACCTGAGAGTTTTCCCCCTAAGATCAGGAATAAGACAAGAATGTCCACTCTCACCACTTTTATTCAACATAGTACTGGAAGTCCTAGCCACAGAAATTAGACAACATAAAGAAATAAAAGTCATCCAAATTTGTAAGGAAGAAGTAAAACTCTGTTTGCAGATGACATGTAGAAAACCCTAAACACTCAAAAAACTAAAGACCAAAAAAACAACTAGAACTGATAAATGATTTCAGTAAAGTTGCAGGATATAAAATCAATGTACAGAAATCTGTTGCATTCCTATACACTAATAATGAGGCAGAATACAGTGAAATTAAGAAAACAATTCCATTTACAATTGCACCAGAACTATAAAATATCTAGGAATAAACTTAACCAAAGAGGTGAAAGACCTGTACTCTGAAAACTATAAAACACTGATGAAAGAAATTTAAGACAATGCAAAGAAATGGAAAGACATTCCATGCTCATGGATTAGAAGAACAAATATTGTTAAAATGTCTATGCTACCTAGAATAAGCTATACATTCAATGCAATCCCTATCAAAATACCATCAACTTTTTTCACAGAGTTGGAAGAAATAATCCTAAAATTTGTATGGAACCAGAAAAGACCCCGAATAACCAAAGGAATGTTGAAAAAGAAAACCAAAGCTGGTGTCATCACAATCCCAGACTTCGAGCTCTATTACAAAGCTGTCATCATCAAGACAGTCTGGTACTGGCACAAAAACAGACACATAGATCAATGGAAGAGAATAGAGAGCCCAGAAATGGACCCTCAACTCTATGGTCAACTAATCTTTGACAAAACAGGAAAGAATGTCCAATGGAAAAAAGAGAGTCTCTTCAACAAATGATGTTGGGAAAATTGGACAGCCACATGCAGAATGAAACTGGACCATTTCCTTACACCACACAAAAAAATAGACTCAAAATGGATGAAAGACCTAAATGTGAGACAGGAAACCATCAAAATCCTAGAGGAGAACACAGGCAGCAACCTCTGTGACCTCAGCCACGGCAACTTCTTGCTGGACACGTCTCCAAAGGCAAGGAAACAAAGGTAAAAATGAACTCTTGGGACTTCATCAAGATAAAAAGCTTTTGCACAGCAAAGGAAACAATCAACAAAACCAAAAGACAACCAACAGAATGGGAGAAGATATTTGCAAATGACATATCAGAGAAAGGGCTAGTATCCAAAATCTATAAAGAACTTATCAAACTCAATACCCAAAGAACAAATAATCCAATCAAGAAAAGGGCAGAAGACATGAACAGACGTTTCTGCAAAGATGACATCCAAATGGCCAACAGACACATGAAAATGTGCTCAACATCACTCTGTATCAGGCAAATACAAATCAAAACCTCAATGAGATACAATCTCACACCAGTCAGAATGGCTAAAGTTAACAAGTCAGGAAACGACAGATGTTGGCGGGGATGCGGAGAAAAGGAAACCCTCCTACACTGTTGGTGGGAATGCAAGCTGGTGCAGCCACTCTGGAAAACAGTATGGAGGTTCCTCAAAAAGTTGAAAATGAAAAAAAAAAAAGAAAAAGTTGAAAACGGAGCTACCCTACAATCCAGCAATTGCACTACTAGGGATTTACCCAAAGATACAGATGTAAAATGAAGGGGCACCTGCACCCCAATGTTTATAGCAGCAATGTTCACAATAGCCAAACTACAGAAAGAGCCCAGATGTCCATTGACAGATGAATGGATAAAGAAGATGTGGCATAGAGATGCCTGGGTGGCTTAGTCGGTTAGGTGGCTACCTTCGCCTCAGGTCATGATCCCAGGGTCCTGGGATTGAGTCCCACATTGGGCTCCTTGCTCAGCAGGGAGCCTGCTTCTCCCTCTCCTTCTCTGCTCCTCCTGCTTCTGCTCTCGCTCTCTCTTATAAATAAATAAAATCTTTAAATAAAGATACACACACACAATTGAATACTACTCAGCTATCAAAAAAATGAAATCTTGCCATTTGCAACGATGTGGATGGAACTAGAGGGTATTATGCTAAGCAAAATGAGTCAATCAGAGAAAGACAAGTATGACATGATCTCACTCATCTGTGGAATTTAAGAAACAAAACAGAGGATCATGGGGAAGGGAGGAAAAAAATAAAACAAGACGAAATCAGAGAGGGAGACAAACCATAAGACACTCAATCATAGGAAACAAATTGAGCGCTGCTGGAGGGGAGGAGAGTGGGGTGTAACTGGGTAATGGACACTGAGGGCATGTGATATAATAAGCACTGGGTATTTTATAAGACTGATGAATCACTGACCTCTACCTCTGAAACTAATAATACATTACATGTTAATTAATTGAATTTAAATAAAAATTTTAAAAATAATGACCAAATAGTATTTATCCCAGCAATGCAAGTGTAGTAAAATTAGAAAATCTTTAAATGTAATTGACCATATTAACAGATTATAAAGGATTCAGGAAAACCATTGCATCTCAATTATTGTTGGAAAAAAAGTTTAATGAAATTCAATACCTTTACAAACATGCACAAAACTGTTAGCAAAACCAGAATAGAAGGAAAAATCCATACCCTGATAAAGTGTAGCTACTAAAAAGCTACAGCAAGTATCATTGTTAATTGTTCTCTTTAAAATGAAGGAAAAAAAAAAAGACTTCAATACAGTTCTTTCAACCATCAATTAGTCAAACAAACAACAGTAGAGATAGCTTTGAATAACACAAGTTTAACTTCCATGACATAAGGAAGCTGGATCCTAATAAATAGAAATACACAAGCCTCAACACATGTAAAAGAATTTGTTTTATACAGATCATAATCTTTTAACACAATAAAACTAGCAGTCAATGCAAAAAAGATATATAATACAAAAATAATATGGTTCAGGGAGCAGAGTGGGTCAGGTATTATAGGTGAGTTGATAGCTCATCTATAATGCTGGGTAATGGATGCATTAGGGTTCCTTATATTGTCCTCTCTATTTTGTGTTTGAAGGGTTCTATAATTAAAAAGGTGGTAGGCAGTGAACATACTATCTAGAGAAACATCTGTAGTTTTAAATGCTTATATGTGAAAGAACAGACTGAATGTTAATGAACTAAGCTCCCAGGTTAAAACAGTAAGAGAATGAACCCAAGAAAAGTGGAAAAAGATAATAAAATTAGAAGATCAATGAACCAGAAAACAAAGATATAAGGAGAATCAAAAAATCAAAAGTTGGTCCTTTGAAAAGACTTCAACAATATAGACATTAATAAGATTGATCAAGAAAAAAATACAAAGCAATGGTAAGTACATAAAATTAGAAATGAAAAAAAGGTACAGATATCTAAAGATCCAGCAGAAATTTTAAATTTTGGGGGGGGCGCCTGGGTGGCTCAGTTGTTAAGCGCCTGCCTTCGGCTCAGGTCATGATCCCAGGGTCCTGGGATCGAGTCCCACATCGGGCTCCCTGCTCGGCGGGAAGCCTGCTTCTCCCTCTCCCACTCCCCCTGCTTGTGTTCCTGCTCTCGTTCTCTCTCTCTCTCTCTGAGAAAGAAAAATAAAAATTTTTAACACCCTAAAAAAGTTATGCCAGAAAACTGAACGCTCTGATGAAATGGACAAATACTCAGAAAATTATAACTTATCAAACCGATGGAAGAAGAAAATACAAAGCCTGTAATAGACCTACAAGCATTAAAGAAATTATACCAGGAGTTAACAATCACCCCTCAAAGGGAAGTGCACGCCCAGGTGGGCTTACAGGTGAGTTCTATCAGTCCTTCAAGAAACTTACCACAGCCTTACACAAACTTCTGTACAAGAGGAAGAAAAGCTCCTCTAACTCATGAGGTCCGTTTAACCTTGATACTTATACTAGACAAAGGGTATAAGGAAGAAAAGCAGAGATAACGCTCATTCAAGAGATTATTGCAAAATCCTAAAGTGTGGTAAACCAAATCAAGCAAAATACATCTCAGATAATAATGACCAAACAGTATTTACCCCAGCAGTGCAAGGGTAGTAAAAGTAAAGGGTAGTAAGTTAGAACATCTATAAATATAATTCAACATATGAACAGATTAAAAAGGGTTCAGGAGGGCCATTTCTCAATTATTGTAGAGACAAAGATTTAATAAAATTCACTACCTTTACAAACATGCACAAAAAGTGTTAGCAAAACCAAAATAGAAGGAAGTATCAATAACCTGATAAAGTATAGCTACTAAAACACAGCAAGCATAATCCTTGACTATTCCCTTTAAAAATGAAGAAAAAAGGGGTACTCACTCAAGATAGCGATGTAGAATCGTGCGCTCACCTCCTCCCAGGGACTCGCCAAAAACCAACAGGGCTTGCATCCGTGAGACCCACAAGGCTATAACAAGCTATAACGGCTCTTAAAGTGTTCAGACTCACCTGTCCCAGGGTGCAACACAGAGGCAGCCAATTGAGAGGTGCCCAGGCTTGACGTGAATGAGGCTCATCTGCTAATTTTAAAGCACTGGCCTGCGTTAAGGGCAGGCATCTAATTCAGCACACATGGGGAGTCCTGCAGGCCTGCGGGAGCCATCTTCACATCCCCCTCTGCCATGCTCCAGAGTGCTAGCGTCTCCCAGAGTGGAGCTGGTTTCTGTGAATGCCATCCAAGGGATTCCCCATAACTGCCTAGCTCTGGTGGCCGGGGGAGCTTGTGTTCCTGGGTCCTACAGGATTACAACAATCAGAGAGACAGTTCCTGGCAAGCTATCACCCCCAAGACACTGGACAGACAGCAGAATGAGACACACGCCCAGTCTTTCTGTGAAAGAGGCCTATTTGCTTGTCCTGGGGCTTCATGAAGCCCGAGGAGAAGGCTTTAGGTTTGGCACACAACTAGGTGCCAACAGAGGTGCTGTCGAGGCTCTAGGCTGGTAGATGCCATCTTCACGTTCTCCCTCTGCCTTGCTACAACTTACTGGTATCTCCCAGAAGGGAGGTTTTACATTCATCTGGGGTCCTGATTTTTCCGACTGTGGCCCAAGGAACACCTCCAGACTGCCTTGGCTTTGGTGGTCAGCTAGCCTTTATGCATGTGGTCCCACAGAACTGTATGTATATATTGGCATACTTTAAAAGCTGCTGCCTGAGGGCCTGTCTTCCAGTATGTCTAAATCTAGCTGCTGACCAAGATCCTCCCTTTTGGGACATTTAACACACCCTCAACTACTGGAAACCATCAAAAATAAAATAGGCTGCTTGGACAACACAAAGGGTTGACGGCATGAATGAACGTTGCATAATTTTGAGTGACAAGAGCCAGACACAAAAGAGTACATGCTGTATGATCCTATTTCCATACAGCACAAAAGCTGGCAAAACCTACCCTGCCAGGAGTCAGTGGTTTGCCTGACTAGAATTGGGCACAAGGCTAGTTAGGGTATTAGTGAGGGCCTACCTGAACTGTAGTCTGGTTCCATGGGCCAGTCCACTTTTTGAAAATTCATTGAGTTTTGCATTTGTGATATGGCTTTTTCTATGTATGTATGTTTTACTTCAATAAAAAGTTTATTTTTTTAAAAAAATGAAGAAATAGGGGCACCTGGGTGGCTCAGTCAGTTCAGCGTCTGCCTTCAGCTCAGGTCATGATCCCAGGGTCCTGGGATCGAGTCCTGCATTGGGCTCCCTGCTCCGTGGGGAGCCTGCTTCTCTCTCTGCCCCTGCTTCTCTGTCTCTCATGAATAAATATTTTTTAAAAAAAGAAAAGAAACAAATTATTAGTATCTTATACAAACTGTGCCAGAGAATAGAATAGAATAGAATGGCCAATGCCTTTTATGAGGCTAGAATAAGGCCCAAAACAAAAACAAAAAGACAGTATGAGAAAGAAAGTTAGATTAGTTTCTCAATTGCGAAAATAAATACAAAAATGTAAAAACACTTTTAGCCAAAAAAAAAAAAAACTCAGGTAGAAAATCAATGTCATTCGCTATGTTAATAAATTAAGGGAAAGATTTAGGTAAGATATCCTTAAAATGTCATCTGGGAAAACATACACACATACACACAGATATCTATATATAAACAAAGTTCCATGTGTCAGCACATGGCAATGCATTCTATAAAACCGTAGAAGCAAAATACTGGCAACACCTAAGTGCCCAGCAACAGGAGAAACAATAAATAGATACAATGGATTACTAAAAGCGGTTACAATGACTGTACTAAAGCTAATGTATCATGTGGATGAATATAAAAATAACATGCGGGGAAAAAGTCACAGAAGAATATGTGCAGTATGATACCATATGCATAAAACATGCAAAACAATCCTACATAGCATGTACGGACACATACGTGCGTCACAAAGTATGAAAGAGTGCATAGAAATAATACACCCCAAATTCAGAACAGTGGTTACAACAGGGAGTGGAGGGCAGTGGGATCATTAAACATACACACAATTTTATTTTATTTTATTTTTTTAAAGATTTTATTTATTTATTTGAGAGAGAGAATGAGATAGAGAGAGCATGAGAGGGGGGAGGGTCAGGGAGAAGCAGACTCCCCGCTGACCAGGGAGCCCGATGCAGGACTCGATCCCAGGACTCCAGGATCATGACCTGAGCCAAAGGCAGTTGCTTAACCAACTGAGCCACCCAGGCGCCCAAACATACACACAATTTTATCTAGGATATTTTATTCTTAACATTGGTGGAGGGTAATGTGAATACTTACTGTGTTTTCTGTTCCTGAAATATTTCAAAATTTTAGTCTTTTTTTAATTTTTTTTTTAAGATTTTATTTATTTATTTGACAGAGAGAGAGCACAAGTAGGCAGAGTGGCAGGCAGAGGGAGAGGGAGAAGCAGACTCCCCGCCGAGCAGGGAGCCCTTAGATGGCTTGATCCCAGGACCCGGGGATCATGACCCAAGCCGAAGGCAGATGCCCAACTGACTAAGCCACCCAGGCATCCCTAAAAAGTCTTTCTAAAAACCAATCACTTGAAGAGGGTTGAAGGAAGTAAATACTGTTAGCATATGTTTGCTACTTTCAAATATTTGAAGGAACATCATGTATAAGAAAAAAAAAAGAATGTGTTTCATTTTGCTAACATGTATGTACAAGTATTTAACTGTAAAGCCACATACATACTGTTATCTGTATGTTATTATACTATATATTGTCGTAACTCTATGTTATTACTGTTATTACTACAAAGCACAGAATTAGGACAAACAGAAGAAATTACAGGAGGAAGGCAGATATGTATCAACTATTAGAGGCAGCATAATGGCGTAATGAGAACGGGACTGTCTGGGGGGTCAGCATGCCTCACTTCAGACCTTGGCTCTGCCCTTTGTAGGCGATATGATTGAGGCAGATTATTGAACCCCTCTGTGCTGTTCTCCAGCCTGTAAAATGGGGATAATAATGGTGCTTACCTCACAGGGCTATATAAGGATTAAATGATTCTTTGCAAAGTGCTTAGAACGGTGCCCGGTACATAGCAAGCCCTATACGTTTGTAAAATAAATCAAACAAACCTGGCAGGTAAAGAGCCCGCCTTGTAAAGCAGTAAGCTCTTCTTCAAGGGCTCCTGCAAAGGCTGGGAATATATCGGTTTGGGGTCTAGCATACTTCTCAAACTCCAATATGCATTCGGATCACGTGGAGATCTTGCTAAAATCCATGTTCTGAGTCAGTAAGCCTCGGGGGGAGCCTGAAAATCTTTACTTCGGAGAGGTGGTGCCAGGGCTCCTGCCGACTACAGCTTGAGGAGCAGAACTCAAGGCCTTTCCCTGTGGCCGGACATCATAGCTTCAAAGATGCTTAGTTCTTATTGCCAGTCCATCATCAACTGACAGTTGATTCTAAATTCTAAATTCTAAATCTATTTCTCTTTCAAAACCAACTTTTGGCCCCTCAATTAGCTGATAATAATTTAAACACTAAAAGGATTACAAATTTATAGGAGGCTTGGGGTGACTCTATACAAATGTTTATCTTCCCTTAATGTAGGTAATTACATACTTTTTTTTTTAAAGATTTATTTATTTATTTATTTATTTATTTATTTATTTATTTGACACAGAGAGAGAGACAGCTAGAGTGGGAACACAAGCAGGGGGAGCGGGAGAGAAGCAGGCTCCTGGCTGAGCGGGGAGCCCGATGCGGGGCTCGATCCCAGGACCCTGGGATCATGACCTGAGCCGAAGGCAGACGCTTAACGACTGAGCCACCCAGGCACCCCCATACTTTTTTTTTTTTAAAACAAATTCAGCTCTCTGTCTTTTGGATTTTCTTAAAGAAGAAACACATAATGAGAAATGTAAACAGTGAAATACAGGGGAGGCGGTTCCTGTGTCATTTTGGAATCCACAGTAGAGTCTAAATTTGATGTGGTAGAGAGGAGGATGTCACTTTAGATCTCCAGTAGGGAAGTGAGAAGGAAAAGCTCCTGTGAGGGCAGGATAAATGAGAAAGAAGGGGAATGTCAAGGCTTGAAGTAAGGAGGAAAAATAAAGGAGGATCATTTTTTAAAGTTTGAAGGTATGGTTGAGATGTGAAAGAGGTTAAAGAGTGGGACTAACATTTTATAATGTATTAATTCAACAAGCTGAATAGGTAGATGAGACTTGGGTGTATCAGAAGATCCTGGCGAAGCATATGGGCTCTGGTGGGAGCCCTCCCATCTGCTGTGCGCCCCGCTGGACCTCCAGGTTCTAAAGACTGTTAACACCATGATCCAGAATGGAAACCCGGAGAATGGCTTCGTGCTTGGGGCTGTTTGACGTTGTGGGGAGTTCTGGGTGATTTGGTCTGAATTATACTCCATGCTTTCTTTCCTTCAGGGAATCCTCAATAATGATGGTTGACTTAGAACCAAAGGGAACCCCCACAGAGTTTCCTTAGGACTAGATGCACACAGGCAGTGACTCCTCTGGGACTATTCCATGTGGAGTGTCAGGGGGGTTTGGCCATAGAGTGGCTCATGAATATTCAACATAAAGCTATCGATACTAACTTCTGCTGCCCCCACAGCCTAATTTGCAAATGCCCCCAGATCTGAAATAACCAATGAGTGGAGGGAAAGTGAGGAGTCCGGGGACAGAACATTTTATTTTTCCATTATTCTACCGTTTGAAGTCAACACAGAAAGTTCCAGGCTCTATATTTTGCCTTAAAAAGAATATAGGAGAAGTGAGGGAAAGATGAGAGTAGGCATTCAAGTAGATAATGCTACAGTTTTCTTTAAATTTGTGCTATTTTAAATAGTATTTTACTCACCACCACTGCACAGAGGTTATATTTAGGGTGTTTCCGAAAAACTGGACAAATGTAAGGAGTAAGGTCCAAGTTAATGAGTGGGTAATGAATATCTGTTCTCAATTTCCTTTTCATTGTACCCAGAATGTCAAATCTGGAGAGAGAATAAATGTGCGAAATATAAAGTAAGTTTGTAAACCACTCGTGAATGAAGTCTACATACCTTGGTAAATTCCAACTACAGTTAAAAGTAACTTCTTGGAAAGATAATTTGGCACAGACCCGTACATAATTTTTTTCTTATCTATGTATTTATAATATGCACATCCACAAGCATCACCCGAAATGAGAATGGGTGTGCCAGGGGTGTGGGTCAGGGGGTGAGATGGTACAGAGTCAATCCTGTGAGAGAGGATGGAGACAAAGCCAGGCTTGGCATCAGGGAGTAGAAATCACATTGATTGACTCAGCTTTTCCTTATCTTGATTTTAGCACACGTCGTCTCGGCAGTGTCCTGTTTCCCAGCTCTGAGGTTTTAATATATCTTTAATAAGATAAAATTCTCTGAAAATCTTGTCACATTCTCTATTTGCTATATAGCTCAGCAGTTCCCAAATCTGAACTCATATCAGAATCACCCTGGGGCTTTTTAAAAAATGAATTATGGTGGCACCTGGGCGGCTCAGTCAGTTAAGCTTCTAACTCGTGGTTTTGGCACAGGTCATGATCTCAGGGTTGGGAGATTGAGCCCCACGTTGCGCTCTGAGCTGGACGTGGAGTCTGCTTAAGATGCTCTCTCTCTCTCCCTTTCCCTCTGCCTCTACCCCTCTAAATAAACAAACAAACAAACAAACAAATAAATGTTCATGGACCCCCCAAGGGTTAATATGAGAAAAAAAATGTTTAAATATATAAAAATGGGGAAGGATTGTTCTAGATTAAGAGACAAAAGAGACAGCCAAATGCAGCGTATGACCCTCAAATGGATACTGGATTAGAAGTTATGAAAGGCATTTTTAAGATGAGGGAATTTAGACATGGACTGGATCTTAGGTGATGGGAAATTATTAAATTTCTAGAGCATGATAATGGTGTTGTGATTATGTAGAAGAATGTCCTTGTACTCAGGTGATACATGCTGAAGTATGTGTGTATGTATGTACATATTTCTTTATTTTAAAGATTTTATTTATTTATTTGACAAAGAGATAGAGAGAGAGCACAAGTAGGCAGAGTGGCAGGCAGAGGGAGAGGGAGAAGCAGGCTCCCTGCAGAGCAAGGAGCCCAATGTGGGGCTCAATCCCAGGACCGTGGGATCATGACCTGAGCCAAAGGCAGCTGCTTAACCGACTGAGCCACCCAGGTGCCCCTTTGCTGAAGTATTTAAGCATGAAATGCCATGGTGTTTGCTTCTTACTTCAGATGTTCAGCTAATAAAATGGAAGGGATGAAGGAAAGGAGGGAGGGAGGTGGAGAGAGACAGACAGAGGGAAAGGAAACGTGGCAAAGTGTCACCAATACTAATGAAGATTCTATGGCATATGGATATTTATTATATATCCTTTCAATTTTTCTGTAGATTTGAAGGTTTTTTAAATAAAAATGGGGGGGGCGCCTGGGTGGCTCAGTCGGTTAAGCATCTTGCCTTCAGCTCAGGTCATGATCTCAGGGTACTGGGATCGAGTCCCACATCGGACTCCCTGCTCAGTGGGAGTCTTCTTCTCCTTCTCCTTCTCCCTCTTCCCCTGCTCCTGTTCTCTCTCTCTCTCTCTCTCACTCTCTCTCTCTCTCAAATAAATAAATAAAAATCTTTTTTAAAAAGGCCACATTAAAAAAATAATAAAAATAAAATAAAATAAAAATGGGGGATTAAAAAATTAAAATCATGAAGAATTCACCTCAAACCTGTGGAATCAGAATTCCCAAGGGTGAGGCCAGGGAATTTATTTTTTAAAGAGCCCTCGAAGGAAGTGCCAAATGTCCATCAATGGACCAATAAAAAAGCAAAATATGATATAGACACAATGGAATATTACTCAGTTCATAAGAAGAAATGAACTTCCAGTACACATCACAACATGGATGAACCTTGAAAACATATTCTAAGTGAAATGGGCCAGTAAAAAAGGACAAACATCATATGATTCCAGGTACATGAAGCACCTAGAATAGGCAAGTTTATAGACACAGAAAGTAGATTAGAGATTATCAGGGGCTGTGGGGGGAGGAGGAATGGGGAATTATGGCTTAATGGTTGCAGACTTTTTCTTTGGGGCAATGAAAAAGTTTTAGAAGTGATTGTCACACAACATTGTGAATGTAATGAATGCCAATGAATTAAACACTTAAAATGGTTGGGGGTTGAAAATGGTAGAAAGGGGTCACGACACAAAGAACTTTGGCAGCCTCTAGAAGCTGGAAAGGGAAGGCATCAGATTCTTCTCTAGAAAGGAATGCAGCCCTGCAGACACTTTGATTTTAGCCTTGTGAAACCCACATTAGACTTTTAACTACCAAACTGTAAGGTGACCACCAAAAACGTTAAAATGCCAAGATTTTTGGGAAGGTAGCAGAATAGGAGGATCAAAAGATCATGTCATTCCCTGGACACACACCTAGATAACAGCCACATCAGAGCAACTAACTCAGAAAATGACCCAAAGCCTGGCATTCTAGACTTTCCACAGTTAACTGTAGAGAGGAGGCCACAGGGAAAACGGTAAGAGGGGTGGAGTCCCAGCAGGGAACCGAACTTTCCAGGAGACTAACCACACATGGGAGGGACACCACATACACAAACGCAGAGGAGCACCCTCCACACCAGGCTCCCCACACACAGGGGCCTCTGCACTGGGAAGATGAGTCCACACAGTATTTGGCTTTGAAAACAAAACAAAAAGCCAACTACTGATGGGGAGAAGATATTTGCAAGTAATTTATCCAATACAGGATTAGTATCCAAAATATATAAAGAACGTATACAACTCACCCAAAAAAACAAATAATCCAGGGACTCTGGCTGGCTCAGTCAGTAGAGCATGGGAGTCTTGGTCTCAGGGTAGAGTTTACTTAAAAAAAACAAAACAAAACAAAATAATCCCATTAAAAAAGGGCAGAGGACCTGAAGAAACATTTCTCCAAAGAAGACATCCAGATGGCCAACAGACACATGAAAAGGTGCTCAACATCACTCATCATCAGAGAAATGCAAATCAAAGCCCCAGTAAGATATCACCTCACACCTGCCAGAATGGTTAAAATAAAAAAATATAAGAAATAACAAGTGTTGGTGAGGATGTGGAGAAAAAGAAACCCTCATACGCTATTGGTGGAAATGCAAACTGGTGCAGCCACTGGGGAAAACAGTATGGAGGTTCCTCAAAAAATTAAAAATAGAACTACCATATGAACCAGTAATTCCTCTACCCAAAGAAAACAAAAACATTAATTTGAAAAGATATATGTACCCCTATCTATATTGCAGCATTATTTACAATAGCCAAGATATGGAAGCAACCTTAGTGTCTATCAGTAGATGAATGGATAAAGACGTGTATATATATACAGTGGAATACTACTCAACCATAAAAAAGAACAAAATTTTGCCATTTGCAACAACACGATGGATCTAAAGGGTATAATGCCAAGTGAAATCAGTCAGAGAAAGACAAATACCATATAATTTCTCCCCTATGTGGAATTTAAGAAACAAAACAAATGACCAAAGGAATAAAAACAAAAAAAAACAGACTCAAATACAAAACTAATGGTTACCGGGGGTGGGGGGTGGGGATGGGTGAAACGGGTGACGGGGATTAGGAGTACACTTATCGTGATGAACACTGAGTAATGTATAGAATTGCTGAATCACTATATTGTACACTGAAAGTAATATAACACTCTTAGAGTTCAATAAAAAAAAGTTAAAATGGCAGATTTTATGTTACATACATTTTATCACAGATTAAAAATTAATGTAATATACTGAATACCATTGAATTATACATTTTATTTATTTATTTTTATTTATTTATTTTAGAGAGAGAGAATATGCACGAGCAGGAGGGGCAGAGGGAGAGAGCATCTCAAGCAGACTCCAGAGCTTGGCCCCGACAACGGGTCTCGATCCCAAAATCCTGAGATCCCGACCTGAGCCAAACCAACAGACACTTAACCGACTGAACCACCCAGACGCCCCTGAATTGTACAACTTAAATGGGTCAATTGCATGGTATGTGAATTATATCTTGATAAAGCAATTCAAAAAAAAAATCTCACAAAACATCAAAATCCATACCTTTTTAAGTGAAAGATAATTATTTTTGGTGCTTTGGAAATACTGGCCCTTACAGCTGTTTCTTGCTTGGTTTCACAGAAGGAACAGTGAATTTGGTTATTCCAGGTCAGTGTGTCTTGTTGAAAAAACCACTGGAGACAGTCCTATGGAGGAAAACCGCATTTGGTGACTACATTGGATCAAGTGCAGCCTGGGCTCTGTTTACAGTAGAACTTTGCAACAGCCGTGGAAATGTGATCCTCAGTGCTTTCCTCAAAGTCAACATATGCAGGAGGTCCCAGCGTCACAAGCTGTTGCCTGGACAGGTGTAAAATCTACCTGACGAAGGAGGGGCTTCTTTTTCACTCAGTTACTGAAATGGATCTGAGTGCCCATCTCACTTCCAGTCTCTGGATCAGCATTTTAACCTTTGTGGTTTATTTCAGAATAATACTGACTGTGCCGTTTCCACTAACCAAGTCAGGCAACTGTTTTATGTTACTCCTCTCATCACAGAAGCGATCCAGAGACTGAAAAATGACCATGTGCGGTGTCTGGGGGTGACCCATAATAAAGACAGCAGGACAGACAGAATTTGATTCTGTGCACAGAAGCCTCCGTGAGTGTGGCCAGGCCCCCCGCTCAGCAAACCGCCAGCCTGAAGAGGAAGGTGAGCACAGATCTGTGTTCAGTACACATGCCGGCACCTCAGAGTCTTGGGAATTTGTTTCCCGTCATCTTTAGCAATTTAATCTGAGAACAAAGCCCACTTCTAAATAAGTAGTAGGATTCCGTTCTCCAATTCTGGCATGTGAAAACTTTTTGCAGCTGTGCTTTCATAATTTAGGTAGAAAATATAAATGGGTATTCTGCAAGGGAACTTATTGCTCCCTGCCTTCTAGCTGTCCCCTGTCTTCTACCGCCACCCCAATTTACAGATGGTGAAGAAAATTCAAGAGGTAAATTCCCAATACACACCAAGCCATCTCGGTAGAATGAATAAAGCCCACAGGTCATTTCAGTTTTACACTGAGGCTCTTTTAATGAGTACATTTAGAAATACAACCGAATTCACAGTCACTTTTGGCTGTATGTCGCTTTTCTATAAAATGTTGTCATCATGGGCTTCCAGTGACAAAGCAGCACCCTCATGATAGGCAATGTAGGAAACCTGAGAAGTGGTATCCAGGAGCAAGGATCGCTACCTGAAGAGAGCACTCGTATTCAGATGGAATGGGGAGAGAGAGGACGGTGAAGACTTCGTTCTTGTAGGTGCAGCTCTCACACTTCAAACACATGATGCTGTAGTTGAGCTGCCCTTCAAACAGTTGCGTGATGATGGAGGACTCATTGGCCATCACCTTCCTGCAGCATCTTGGAATAGACCCTTTCTCGTATGATCTTCTTCGATGGTACTGAATCAAAGGAACAAATTAGCCCCGAGTCAACTCTTGGTTATCAAAAAAAGCTTTTAATAGGATGACTTGATTTTTTTTCTATTAAAATGATACATTGCTACCAGAAACCAGTTAGTTTTGGATTCAACAATGCATAGAATAAGGTCTTCTTAAGAGTACGTATTAGGTGGGGCGCTTGGGTGGCTCAGTCGGGTCAGCGTCCGACTCTTGCTTTCAGCTCAGGTCATGATCTCACCGTCGTGAGATCCAGCCTGGCGTGGAGCCCCAGCGAGGTTCCATGGTAGGCTCTGCATGGGGCTCTGTGCTCAGTAGGGAGTCTGCTTGAGATTCTCTCCCTCTGCCCCTCCCCCCTCATGTTCTCTCTAAATAAATAAATCTTTTTAAAAAAGGTATATATTAAGTTTGATTTCTGATCATTCAGTTATTTTCCTCCTTAAGTGAAGCTGAGGAAAGATGACATGCTAACCCTGTGACAACACATGTCTGTGCCCCAGAAGCCAGCAGCCTGTGATAACGTGATGTGGGGTCCTAGAGGCAGTTCCTCCTGGGAAGAGGGTGGGTAAGCGTTTGAACTAGCTTTCAGTCATGCAAACTGATGGAGGAGTAAAATGAAGAAATCTGTCCTCCCTCCAGTCCCTTCAGATTTAGCCTCTTCTGCTTTTATTGTTAGAAAACACTTTTTTTAAAAGAGCAAATCTTAAATTCTTAAGGCAGCCCAAGTTAGCCTTGCAGAGTGATTGGAATCTAGCTCATGTTGAGGGGTACCATTTCTGGGGGCGCAGGCTGACTTCTCGGTGCTTGAATGGCCTCACTAGACTGGACATTTGGAAGACACATTAGCCCCCAGCCAGCTCCGCTTTGGAGCTGTGCACTCTGCTCCCCTTCGTCTTGCTGCTTTCATCAGGCTCTGCCACCAAGGTCTTCCACCTGATAGTCCTCTGATGCCCCTAATTCCAACTTTGGTCTTGGGAATGAGAATGCTATTTATTTCAGATTGGCTGCAGATGAGGACCTAACTGATTTTACTGACCACCACCCTACCCTTTGGCTAAAAAAAAAAAAAACAAAAAACTTAGTAGCAGTAAAAATGAAAAATGGAACTGAGGATTACAGACGAGAATGATTAATGGCTATCGTTTGTGATCTTTTGCCAAAGCATTTCCTGGATGGGAAGTATGAGGTAAGCTAACATCAGCACAAGGACACTGCATAAAACCAAGGACCTACCTTTGGAGAGTATGTGACTCAGATCAAAGCTGAAGGCAATGAGTCTTACAAAGAAAAGTAAAACCCTTCGTAACTGGTGATCTCATGTTTCATTAAATGTTGTATGTCCTGATCTGGTGAAGAACTCTGGTTTGGAATGTTCGGCATGAAGATGAAACTTTGCAGTATTTAGGTCTGTCCTTTAATACCCAGCTTCATATTTTCTTGGGTTTGTAGTTACCAAGAACATGTATTTTAAGTTGTAAAGCTCTATATGTTTTATCTCATGAGGTACATATTTTTATTTAAAAAAATGAGATTTTCACTTTAAGAAAACTAGTCTGTGCAGATGTTATTTGCAAAGGGAACAGATTAGTGGTTCCCACACCTGCTGATCACTGGCAACACCATGTGAGCTTTCCCAAAGGACAGCCCAAGACACTCTAATTCAGTAACACTGGAGTGAGGGGCTTAGGATGTGTGTCGTGAAACTCTTCCCAGGTGATTCTGATGATTATTTGGTAACTACAGACCAATTCAAATACTAACTTGAGTGTGCCCCACGGTACCCCCGCACCTGTGCTTGGTAGAGAGGGGGCATATTGACAGATCAGACCAAAGAATGAAAGACGAAAGTTGCTGATAGAGCTGAAGGGTCTATCTTATTTCAAAGGCTATTAATTCTACTTACCTTTTTCAGAGCTTCATGAAGTTCATTCAGGACATAAATCAAGAATTCCTGAGCATCTTGCTGTGTCTTTTTCGTAAATGCTGGGTAGAGGTTGCCAAGAGCTGACCGAAATATTTCTGGTGAGACACATTCTGAGTCTCCAAGCCACATGTCTGTCATCACATAGGCAAAAGCTGTCGCGACCTCCCTGCAATCTCTTGGAAGAGGGACAGAGAATGTTTCTGGCTGATTTAATGACAGGGAGGCACCTAAAAACTCAAGCATGTGGCATCAGACCAAAAACAAATCTCCCTTTCTTAGGCGACCTTCCCACGTTGTTATTCACCCTAGCAATTGTCTCTGGTGGGGGTGCTCTGGGGCTCTTGTTTAGCCCCGAGGAGGGACTTCACTGGGCTCCTTCCTTCACCTGGCCCTGGGGGAGCAGGGAGTGGGGGCTGGGCGGCAGGGAACACAAATGGTCTTACTTTTGAAGAGCAGTAATGTACTTTCCGGAGAGAAAGTATTCCACCAGCGGCGAGATGCTGCCGAGACACTGTAAGATGGCGTTCATGTAGCACGTGTTGCCCAAGTTCCGCAGGCCCGTCACTCCCTGGAAATGGGGCTGGTTCTCATCGGCCTCGTTCACGGGACAGGTATCATAGTGATCTGTGCACTCTGCACTGTGTTGGTGCCATGTGGGAAGAAAGGAAAGCATTTTGAGCGAGCAGATTATGTGCCCATGACAATAAGGCACCCTCAAGCTCATGCCACAGAGAGTTCGCAGTGAGACTTCTGTCGAATACATTTCCGACCAGAGACAGAAGTATTCGAACTCGAGGTTTAAAATCACATCACTTATTCTGGAACTCTGAACAGGGCCTGCAGCCGAAGAAGCAGAGGTAAATATTTCTTCCTGAAACCAGGGCAAGAGGACAGAAAATATTGGCCTTTCAGAGACCTAGAATTGCTTGGCTAAAAATGCAAATTTCCCTCTAAGTACTAAAGTATTGGGGCCTCTGGGTGGCTCAGTTACTTAAGCATCTGACTCTTGATTTCAGCTCAGGTCACGGTCTTGGGGTCGTGAGATTGAGCCCCATGTGGGGCTCTGCACTCAGCAGGGAGTCTACTTCTCCCTCTCCTTCTGACCACACACTCTCTGTCTCTCTCTAAAATAAATAAATAAATCCTTAAATAAATAAATACCAAAGTATTTCTTTTTTGGACAAATAATTTAATTATTTTTAGTAGTAACAGTAATTGCAATAGATAGTAGTTAATAATAACAATAGCTATCATTTAAGGAGCTTGGCCCAAACTTAAGTAGTTAATATGCATTTTCCCATTTAATTCTTTCAACAGTTTTATGGGGTAGGTATAATTGTTTTTAAATCCTGTTTTACAGGGGAGAGATCACATTTAAATGGTTTAGTCATTTGCCTACGATATATATATTATGTGCAGTGGTATGTGGAGAGAAGGAATATCGTACCTACCTACCTATTGAGTTATTTGGATTTGTATATCATATATTAACAGTGTGTGTGTACATATTAAGGGCATATGCACATGCTAAGAGCATATATACATCTATTAAGAGCACAACTATGTATGTATATTACATACACCTGTGATACACATTTTCTGATGTCATATATTACATACATACATGTGTTCTTAGAAACACACACATGTACAGAGAGAGAGCAAGAGCATAGACTTTGTAAAGAATAGATCTTCATTTAAATCCTGACCCTGCCGCTTCCTAGTTACATGACCTGGAACGCTCATCTATAAAAACAGGAAAAATGCTCCCTTATAGGATGGTGGGAGGATTAGATTAAGTGATGCAAGGACTGTGGCACAGATTACATAGTTAATAAATGGGAACTTAAACATATTTTTGACTAAGTGACTGATGTAGGATGTCCTAAACAGGAAGCTATGGAGTTCGAGAGTCCTGTGCACAGGCCAGCCCGGAGTGGAGGAGAATGCTGCAGGCGCCCAGGGAGGCCTCCTCTGACCACACACAGCTTCCTTTTGTCATTTGGCTATGGCTCAAGGCAGCCCAGCATCTTGGTCCTTTATGACTTTTCTTCCCTTGTGCAGGATCTAAAACTGGGTCTCCATGAGACCATTACCTCACCTCAGTACCTCCATTTGCAATTTTGCCAGTTTGAAAAGTGTTCACTATTACCAGATGGTCATTTTCATGTTTGTTTTCTGATGTCATCAGAGGCCCCACACGGTCCCTCGTTAGGGGCGTCTATTGCCTAGATATCAAATATGTAACTTCCCTTCCTTGTGGGGGACCTCCACAGGGTCAAACCTGAGGGAACCCTTCCAAAGGCGGCATGTACCCCCGACTCCTTTGCCACCCCCCTGGCCCCCTCCCGGAATTCTCGAGAAAGCTGTAGTAGAGAGTGGCTCACAGGACATAGTAGATGCCGAAGTCATCTGCAGGGAGGGGCCGCTGCGAAGCCATTTTAGTGAGACCACGTTGGACTTTCACTTCTACTCAGGAGCTACATCGCATCCTTTTAACTTCATTTCTCCAAGCCTGTTACTTAGGCTCTTTTGTTTGTAATCAACAGTGTATATGTTTCTCTCCCCTTTCAGTAGCTGCAGACTGATCTCTCTCTGTACTTCAGGTACATTCTCACTTGGATTTCCCATGCATCATAATCATTTCCATTCACCCTCAAGATTCTAGCATGTTGCCACAAGAGACCATTACTCGGCTGCTTAAAAACTTTAAAAGTATTAGATTTCAGGGGCGCCTGGGTGGCTCAGTCAGTTGAGCACCTGACTCTTGGTTTCGGCTCAGATCGTGATCTCAGGGTCCTGGGATCCAGCCCTACATCAGATTCTGAGCTGAGCATGAGGCCTGCTTAAGATTTTCTCTCTCCCTCTCCCTCTGCAGCTCACGCCCCTCAAAAAAAAAGTATTACATTTCAGAGAATGAACTGAACATACAACCTCTCTTCCTCCATCACTCAGTTTCTCTTGAATATATACATTACGCACATACATAGAAGATTTACCTTCACATAGTCCACTCTGGCAACCCTGCCCTCTTTGGGCACCCATCCCCACTCCCGGGGATCACACCACTCCTAGGATCCCAAGGGAGTATTTCTCACCCTGGGAAGGGAAGCAGTTGGATTTTGCTGCTTCTAAAGCGCATAGCATTGGGATAGACTGGAGTCTTTCTCTTCACAGCCACCCACTATAGTCCAAAGGGGGTGTAGACACACACACACATACGCATCCCACTAGGGTCACCAGAGCAAATATAAATAAAGTGTTCATCATAGAAGGATTTATAAGCTGAGAAGTAGCAAAGAACACATGAGCTCCTGAGCTCTCATTTTTTTCACAGAGAACTGTCCTTAAGAAGGCACGTTGGTGAAGAGGGCCCCTCCCCACCGCCCCGCACTATTTAGATCAAAAGGGGTCAGAGAGTAGGTACAACCGTGGAGCCTCGAAAGCAACCTGGTCAGGAAGTGGTCTTGTTAGAAAGGGGAGCCTCTGCAGCTCAAAGCTGCTACCCGCTCGTTTCTTTCTTGGAGTGAACTCAGAATCTGTAGGGAGTAGGTGAAGAAAGAGCCTTTAGGGCCAATCCAATTTATCCTTTCTCAGCTCTGCATCAAGTAAAATGAATGAGGTTGTAAAAGAAAAAACCCTTCAAAAATATAAATGTCAGGAAAGATAAAGAAGGCTGATAACCATTGCAGATTAAAAAATAAACTGGAGGGACGCCTGAGTGGCTCGGTCGGCTGAGCATCTGGTTCGGGTCATGATCTCAGGATCGTGAGATTGAGCCCTGCATTGGGCTCCGTGCTGCGAGCATGGAGCCTGCTTGACGTTCTCTCTCTCCCTCTCTCTCTCTGCCCCTTCCTTCCTGCTCACTCCCTCTCAAAAAACAAAAAACAAAACCAAAAAAACTAGAGAAGCAAGACAATTACATATAATACCCAATCCTGGGTAGGACCCTGGATCAGGATAAAAACATTGCTATAAAAGGACATTATTGGGACAATTGATAAAATCTGAATAGGATTATATATGAATAGTTTTGCCTCGATGTTGAATCTTCTGATTTTTATAAGATGGTATCCTGTTTATGAAAGAGAATGTCCTTTTTCTTAGGAAATATACGCTGACGGATTTAGGGCTTTGTAAAGGGGCCTGATCTATGGAAACTGCTCTGAAATGGTTCATGGAAACACACAGAGACACAAACACACATGAGGAAAGGAGGGAAGGCGGCAACGTGATGAAGTACAGACGCAGCAAATGCAGTTGGATGTCAGCAATGGGTGAGCCTGGGTGAGGGCCGACGAGCTCTTTGTACGGTTCCTGCGACTCTTCTCTAAGTGTGGAATGATCTCACACTAAAAAGTTCAAAGAAACAAGAACGTAGTAAATGTAATTTTTATATGGATTTATCTCCAGGATATAGTACTGGTAAGCCATAAAGGCAAGGTTCTGAAGAGTCCATCTATAGTAGGCACCCCACTTATCTCCAAGTGCATTTATGCTCAGGCGACACGGACACATTAAGAACGATCATTCTTTGATGCCTGTGTAAGGGATCCTGGCAACCAGAGGTGCTGAGTCTTACAGCTATTTTGTATTTGTGGTCTATTAACAAAGGGGTTTCATGAAGTCACCTCAGTGGTGATTCTGCAGGACGTGAATCCTGTCACCCTGCTCCTCCTTCGGCCAGTGAACTTCTCCCAAATACTTCAGTTTCTCATCGGTGGAGTTTTGTTAAAATTTCATTCTATGATTGATAACGCTTATAGGTAAAAACACAACTCATACTCATATGTTGATATTATATCCAGGGACCTTTCTAAACTCAAAGTCTAATTTTTATATAGGTTCTTTGGATTTTCTACAAACATTGAAGTCATCTGCAGAAAAAAATCAGTTTTATTTTTTCCTTACCAATCCTTACGCTTTTTATTTCTTACCCTTTGAACTAGCTAGCACCTCCAGTAAAATGTTGAACAGAAGTGGGGATAGTAGTCATCCTTAGCTCACTCCTGAACTAACAAGGAAAGCTTTGAATAATTCATCAGTAAGTATGATGTTTGCTAAGGGCATAGTGTTGTTGTTGTTGCTGTAGTTGTTGTTGTTCTTTAGAGGGGGAGGGGCAGAGAGAACGTGAGAGGGGGAGGGGCCGAGAGAGAAAGAAAGAGAGAGAGAGAGAGTGGGGAGGGGCAGAGAGAGAGAGAGAGAATCTTTTTTTTTTTTTTTTTTTTTAAAGATTTTATTTATTTATTTGACAGAGAGCACAAGTAGGCAGAGCGGCAGGCAGAGGGAGAGGGAGAAGCAGGCTTCCCGCCGAGCAGGGAGCCCGATGCGGGGCTCGATCCCAGGACCCTGGGATCATGACCTGAGCTGAAGGCAGACGCCTAACGACTGAGCCACCCAGGCGCCCCGAGAGAGAGAATCTTAAGCAGGCTCCACACCCAGCACAAGGCCTGATGTGGGGCTTGATCTCAAGACCCTGAGATCACGACCTGAGCAGAAATCGAGAGCTGGACGCTTAACCAACGGAGCCACCCAGGCGCCCCGAAAGGCATAGTTTTTTTGAGAGTTGTAATCATGAACAGACATTGAGTGTGATCAGGTTTTTCTGTATCTTTTGAGGTAATCATGAGATTTTTCTTCTTTAGTCTGTTGTTGCGGTTAATAATTGATGATGGTCACATATTAAACCAGTCTTCTATTCCTCAGATAAACATCTTGTTAGTGATGTAGTATCATTTTCATGAATTGCTGCTTTCTATTTGTTAATCTTTTGTTCAAGAATTTTGTATCTATGTTCATGAGTAAAACAACCTTTGTAGTAGTGTTCTGTGCTGTGCAAAAAATTATCACAAATTTAGTGCACTGTTTAAAACAACACACGTTGATTATCTCATAGTTGCTATAGGTCAGAGTCCAGGTATGGCTGAGGTGGAATCACGTTACATTCACTTGTCATCTCTCTTTAGGGTCCTTCATCCTGAAACAGTTCTTATGCATTTCCTTGACTTCCAAGAACTTGACACTTTTTTTTTTTTTAAGATTTTGTTTATTTGACAGATACAGAGATAGCGAGAGCAGGAACACAAGCAGGGGGCAGTGGAAGAGGGAGAAGCAGGCTTCCCGCAGAGCCAGGAGCCCGATGCGGGGCTCGATCCCACGGTCCTGGGATTGTGACCTGAGCCGAAGGCAGACGCTTAACCATCTGAGCCACCCAGGTGCCCCTCCTTGTCCTTTTAGAAAGGAACAATTCCAAACTCTTTATTTGCTACTTTTCTCTTTCCAGCTAAAAACGGATGTGTTAGTGTTTCTTGGAAAACTTGGTTCTAAGAAAATTAACTCAGAAATGTCTCTTAGTAGTTAAGAGTGGTCAAGGGCACAAGCTTTGGAGTTAGACCTATGTTCAAGTCCCAACTGCGCCACTTCTATAGTTTCAAAATGGGGATAATCATAGTACCCAGCCTCATAAGATTATAGTGAGGATTAAATGAGATAATTACTGAAAAAGTACTTATTTGTTCAATCTGGCACAAAGTGAGTACTCAAGTATAGCAACTGTTACTATTATAAATCATTGTTTCTTCATATAAAAGCAGTGTGCTTTTACAAATTTTCAAAAATTTTGGAAATATTACTTTTTAAAAAAAAATTTTATACATTTATTTGAGAGCAAGATAGCGAGCAAGAGTACCAGCAGGGGTCAGGGAGAGGGAGAAGCAGGCTCCCCACTGAGCAGGGAGCCTGATGCAGCACTCAATCCCAGGACCCTGGGATCATGACCTGAGCCAAAGGCAGATGCCCAACGACTGAGCCACCCAGGCACCCCTGAATCTTAATATTTAAAAATATTTTATTCTAGTTTACTTTAAAATTTTCTACCACGTATAAATATTTGCCAGCACGTATTTGAATTTGTGTATTTTATGAATATTTATTTGATTGCCTTTTATCTCATGTCTTCCTATTTAGATCTTATCTTTCCTTTTGCTTGAGTATATCTTTGATTGACATTTTCCAAGAAAATGGTGAACTTTCTGGGAATGCCATCACATGGCTGGGTTCAAAGTCCTCCTAATAGTATTGCTTTCCTACCTCCTGGATACTGTATGACAGGTGAGAATTCTTTTGTCAATCTGATTGTTTCTTTTGTAAACATTATTATTATTTGCTATTTATTTGCAGAGTTACTAAACTGTGGCATGAAGTAGGTAACTTTTATTTATTTCCTCCTTTCTAGGTCTTGCATTAAATAACGGTTGCATCTCATTCATTAATCCAGAAAATATTTACTGTGCATCTACTTCATGTCAGTCACTGTGCTACATGTTTAATAGAATAAAATATAAATCTTTACCTTCACATACCTTACAATCTATTGATCACTCGGATTTAGTCTGTGCTTTCAACTCTTACCAAATATTTTCTATTGTTTTGACTTTCTTACATGTGTTATGATTGAGCACTCGTATGGTTACTTTATTTGAATTATCTTGATGTTTTAGCTTTACATTTGTGCTCACAGCTACTTTTTTAAGATTTTATTTGTCAGAGAGGGAGAGAGCACAAGCAGAGGGAGTGGCAGGCAGAGGGAGAAGCAGGCTCCCCGCCTCAGCAAGGAGCCCGACGCAGGACTCGATCCCAGGACCCTTGGATCATGACCCGAGCCAAAGGCAGACTCTTAACCGACTGAGCCACCCAGGTGTCCCTCAGAGCTACTTCTTACATCCTTTTTTCTAATTTCATTCTTAAAGTGAATTCTAAAAGTGCCTTCAAAAAGTGAAAATGGAACAGACTTAAGCACTTGGATGCAAATTATACACATCCACATATCTCATAAGCATGTGCTCATATTTCAACTATACTAACAAGAAACTACAAGATGGTAAGTTCTTTGTAGAGGGAAAAATCACTCTCAGAATGTTCTCTATTCTCCGTCATGTCCTCCTCTCTTCACTGGAATTCCCGAGGAAAGACAGCATGAAGAAACCTATTACTTGAGTACCTTTACGTGCTAAGTACTTAACTCCCTGCACCTTCACAACAATGTGAGATCAGTATTAGAGAGTCTTGCTCAATTAGCTGGTTACTCATGGCTAAGGGGCAGAGCAAGAAAATGAGAGTCTATCCAGTTCCATTTTGCATTGCAGTGTATACACAGTAGCTACAGAATTGAAAGACCCTTAGACATAAGACTTATCAGTACTACATTCTTATTGCCAGATTTTTTTTAAAGATATTACTTATTTGACAGAGAGAGACACAGCGAGAGAGGGAACACAAGCAGGGGGAGCGGGAGAGGGAGAAGCAGGCTTCCCGCTGAGCAGGGAGCCTGATGCAGGGCTCAATCCCAGGACCCTGGGATCATGACCTGAGCCAAAGGCAGACGCTTAACTGACTGAGCCATCCAGGCGTCCCAAATTATGTAAGTTTTGAAAGTACCTGCGGACCCTCAGGGTTTGCGGTCCATTTCAAGAACCACTGACCTAATTAATAGATCTAGTTAATGCCCATCAAAAAGACAACCAACACTGTGTTTCCTAATATAAGTATACACCACCAGCGATGACACATTCTTGACAAAAATTCAATCTTGAATTTAACCAAGCCTCTAAACCTAACAGTTTATGGCATACTCAAGAAACAGAAACATGTAAAATGGCACCTAAGGGAAATAATCAGCAAAACCCTGAATGTGGGAAACTTTTTAGAACCTATGATTGGGTTCTTTAAAAAATAAACTAGGTGTTGGTGGGGGGAGGGGAATGGCAGGAGAAGCCTATATATTGAAACTTTAAAGACAAATCAAGCAACTCTAATATATAATAAATCTCAACTGGGTCCTGACTGAACCAAATTATAAAAAAATTTTTTTAGAATGACGCTGATACTAAGAAACTTAATTTTTAGGTGTGAATATAACACAGTTCTTATATTTTAGAAACATATACTAAGGCATTTATAATTAAAATGAAAGAGAAGCTCCATTGATGCAGCCTGCATAGAAATCCCGAGAAAAAAACAGTAAAGGAGAGGCTACACGTGGGGTGGGGCAGCACATAAAAGGAAGCACTGTTGACTGGTGCCCTTTATTGTGGACTGGAGTATGCAGCTTTTCTGAAGAATAACCATGTCCTCTCCCTCCCTGCTTCCTGCCCATGACCACTAAGGCAGAATCATGGACCCCAGCTGGAAACTCTGCTTTGAGGAATTTCCAAAGAGTGCAGAAGAAAAACATATTCCAGAGAGGTTCAAAACCATAACTTGGGATTTTACCTAAGGAAAAGCTCACAGATGGTGTAATATTGGAAATTCTGTGATACTTCTTCAACACATTATTTATTGAGCATCTGTATTCGATGCTACACATGCCAGCAAGGCACTAAGGAAAATACAAAAATAAGTAAGACAGCTCTCAGTTGGTAACACAGACCAAGTTTTCAGAGACACACTGGTTGAGAGTCTTCACTCCAGTACATAATTGCTAAGCATTTAATTTAATTAAGTGCCAGTTGTTACAGACCTGAGGGTCCAGGTTCCTCAAATACAGATACCTTGTGTGAAACCTAGCTAGGAAACAATGAGAGCAGATCTGGTAAATAAGGAGGATCACAAAAATCCCTGCCTGTAGATTCATCCTTTTCTGCAAGTAATTACTTGATCTGAGTGGTAAGTGGCTATTTATTGGGTACTCTTGCCTTGATTGTCCACTTAAACACACTGTGATCTATCTTCCTCAAGACAAAGTTTTATTGCAGAAAACCATTAAAAAAATTTTTTTAACGGTGTGCCTATCACAAATCACATACTATGCAAGGTGTTGGGCGCTACAGGAGTGAAAACTCTGAAGGGTCCTTTCCTCTGCGAAGCGTATAATCTAATGGGGTAAAAAGGATGAAACTATGAAACAACATAGTTCAACTTAAGCGTGGGAAATGAGGGTAATTTTTATATTTTTCTTTACATTTTAAATCTGTACCTTATGTTCCATTACAACCAACATGCATTACTTTTAAAATAATGATGGCTCATATGTACCAGACGGATGAAAACATTATCAGAGAACATCTGCAGATGTTTTAAGAGGTAATTTGGTAAAGAGATAGAGCTTCGTTCTCAGTAGGATGAGACTGAAAAGAAAATGTTAAAGAGAATAAGCAAGTGACACTTTTGGACCAGAGTAATAATGATGAAATTCAGTAATCTAAAGAAAGATCATACTTCTTTGGAATGAAAAATGTGGTTTTCAGGTAAACTGTTACTCTCCAGAATTAGCAAAGAAAAGTTATGGAGTAGATTTATTTTAGAAAAGCAACCAGGAACTGGTACAGAAATGAATCATCATTATGCTTGAAAGTCAACATAACACGAGGCTCAGGAGTGTACAAAAAAGCGAGTCTTCCTGGGTTTGAATCCTAGTGCTGCTATGTACTAATTATAAGAATCTTAGGAAAGTGACTTTACCTAATGCTTTTATTTTCTAATTGGCAAAACATGATAATAATAGCTATTTCATAAGATTGTTTTAAGGATTAAATGGGTCAACATGTGTGAAGTACTTAGAGTAACGCCTGGCACATATTAAGTACTACATAACTGTTCACTGTTATCATCTAGTGAAAATAATCAACATAAAATTACACATAGTGATGACCATATGCCCATATTCTGACATAACAAGAAACAGATTAAAAAAAAAAGAGGAGGGGCGCCTGGGTGGCTCAGTTGGTTAAGCATACGACTCTTGATTTCAGCTCATGATCTCGGGGTCGTGGGATCAAGCCCCATGTCGGGCTCCATGCTCATCGGGGAGTCTGCTTGAGATTCTCTCCCTCTGCCCCTCCCCTGGCTTACACACGCACGCTCTCTCTAAAAATAAATCTTGAAAAAAAGAGAGAAACAGGCGGAAACCAAGACCACTTTGAACAATATACAGGACAGGATATGAAAAGGCTTAGGTGTACAAAATAGTTCATTTAAAAAAACTGATACTCTGAAAACAAACAAAAAAACCACAAAACACTGAAAACATAATTTTTCAGAATGATTAATCTCAAACATCTGTAAACAAGAATAAATTTATTTAATTTCTTTTAAAGATTTTATGATATACAAAATGTATATAGTATAATATCTTTAATACACTTTTTCTTTCTCCCCCCCTTTAATATTAAAACACTATTTAAACAGCTTATCTCTTCTTGCCTTGTCTGTATCTATGAGATACACTACTGAATACAAGTTAAGATTTACACTGCTCCTTCCTAAATAAAAATTAAAATTAGTACCTAGGAAACAAACAAAAAGAAAAAAAAACAAAGCATAAAACTTTAGTCAGATGAAAGCTTTTTTTGTTGTTGAGTATTCAACAATATCTGGGGCAGTTAAATTACATTTTATTGGCATAAAGTTACATTGCAATCTCCCGACATCACATAATGATAATCCAACTCAATTTCTTAAATAAGTACCATAAACAATACTCATGTTCAGATGTTCTTACACAATTTTAAATATATGCAAGAATTTATGTTTACATTCTGATTTGATATACTGGTCAATAAAATCTTTGGAGAAGTATGTAGCTTCCAGGTTGTCACTATAGATAGAGACAGGGAAAAAGCACTTTTTTTTTTTTACAAGGTAACTTCTCTTGAACAGTGAGTTAAGTTTCTCCTCCGGTATATTTAGGTTATACCAGTCTACCATGGCTTTCTTCTACTTAACAAGGGCTTGATAAAACAATGTTTAAAAAAAAAAAAAAAAAAACTAATACTTCTGCACAATTTGGGCTCTATTTAACAAAAAAACTGCCTCCATCTTTAAATATGGAGCCTAATCCTGATTCATAAAGTCCCTCTTAGAAAATGGTTTTCAGCTCAGGGTTCTTGTATCCCTATGGACCTCCAATAACAAGTCATCTCCTTTCCCATGGCCAACTAGTGACATCACCAGTGAACACACTAAAACACACTGAGGAAGACGTCTGCCATTGAACCAAAAGGCTGGATGATTTCTTCATTTCACTAGCTGAATGGCAGTAAACCAGCTGCCAATAAAATCTGCACAGACACTTAACTTTGGTTAATGGTATTGCACCACATGAGAGAGGGTATCACCCTCATCAGAACAAAGTCAAATGAAATCTGCTAAAAAGAGCCCTTTAAAAAAGTTACAAATACTAATTTTCCTTTACCTTTAAAATTTAACTGCTACCAGCTGTATCCTATAGGGAGTTCCTGACTGACTACTTTAATCAGGTCAAAAGAATATTGACCTTTTAACTGTGCCAGAATTAGCATGTTCATTTGCACACACTTTTCTCTATTACCAAACAATTTCCTCCTGAAGGAAAAATGACAAGGTAACATTTTTGTGAGGTGTAGGCAAAACCAATGATTAATATTATAACATCAGACGAATAGAATTAGTTGATTCTGATTCTTTGGTGGAATTTCCAGGCTGAAGAGTCAAATCTGAAGGCTCATCCTGAGGAAACAGAATTTTATCAGGTGTATAGTCATTCCTCTTCAGATCTATATTCACACCCCCAACAAAAAAAGAAAAGAAAGTCAGTATTTCATAGAAATGAAAAATTAACATTTTCTAAATCAATTTTCCTCTAAATGTGCCAGATCTATATTCTAGCAGGTTGTTTTAAATCCCAAAGTCACAAAATTTACACATATAAAAATGAAATCATTCATTCAACAAATAAGTATTATAATAGTTCTGACCATGAGTTAATAAACTCATTAAGAGTGGAAACATAGTAATAAGCAAGGCAGACAAAGGTCCTTGCTCTCATGGAGCTTATATTCTTGTGGATGAAGAAAAACAAACAGAAAAATAACAGAATTGCGTAGTAACAAGTGTTTTGAAGCAAACAGTATGAGGAGGGCCAGACAGAAGATAATATAAGCTGATTTTTTAAGGCTGGGCAGAAGAGGCACAGGAGGTAATATCTGAATGAAGACCTGAATATTGAGAAATGACTCAAAGCTCCAACAAGTGTGTTCTAGGTAGAGGGAAGGTTAACTGCAGACTGTAAAAAGGAAACGGACGTGGTGTTTCCTAAAAATAGCAAGAAGAAAGCATGTAGTAACTGAGGGGGAGCGACTAGTAGAAAATGGCGTCAAGCAGCAGTTTATAGCCAAGGGTTATCAAAATATAGTCAGTGAGCAAATCTCAATA
Organism: Phoca vitulina; assembly: GCF_004348235.1. Classification (NCBI taxonomy): domain Eukaryota; kingdom Metazoa; phylum Chordata; class Mammalia; order Carnivora; family Phocidae; genus Phoca; species Phoca vitulina. Next base: position 17,941,977 of record NW_022589723.1, read on the forward strand.
GTTTTATCTGTTTACAGACTGTCTCTGTCTATTTCTGCACTACCATGGTACAGCCAGGTAGCTGTGACATAGGCCATATGGTCCACAAAGCCTAAAATATTTTACTACCTTGCCTTTTACAGCAAAGTTGTTGACCCCTGATCTATGGGATGCAAGCTTTGGTAAGGTATTAAGCTGACGGTATTAAGTAGTGTTAAAGGAGGAACATAAGCAAATTTAAGTGACTATTCTGATTGTCATGTGAAGTCCTGTCAAGGGCGTTTAGCAAGAACATCAGAAACGAATGGTGACAATGAGGATTAAAAGAAATGGATGAATTCTAGGAAGATTTCAGAATCAGAGTAGACAGAGTCTGACAGATTAGCTATTAAAGGTGAGAGAAGAAAAACCAATCAGCTTTTAGGCCTCGAGCCTGATCAACTGGGTAAACATTAATGAGATAGGGAAATGTAGGGGTGGGAAATGAAAGCCAAGAGTTCTGGAATGGACATATTACTTATAAAGATGCTGTAAGGTATTCCAGTAGAGATGCAGGAAACTGAATATAGAAACAGGAGCTCAGGAAAGACAATGTCTTTAGTTAAATTTGATACTATCAGTATTTGGATTACATTTATAGCTATGGGATAGGATGAAATCACTTTGGGAGTTATAGACAATAGTTGCAGAATTGGAAAACAATGCAGCAATATCAAATTTAACTTAAAACTACCCACAGTCCCACATATAATCATATACTTCTTTATCTCCATATAAAAACAGAACTGCCATTCAGAATATGAACTGTTTGGAGTGATAGCCTGTATTCAATGATCCAAATACGTATTTGCTACTGTATGAGTAAGTTTTGATAAATTTTGAATTCAAGATTGTGCCACTATGGCCTTAGGGAATGCAAATTAATTTGTAGCTGTACTGTACACCAAGAACAATGGAAAGAAACCCAATTATAATTCAAGTCCTGAAAATGTTAACTTATGGTGTAACCATGGACAAATCATGTGACATCTAATGCTATGTTCTGGAAAATGACAGATTTCGACTGTATTGCTTTTAAGGCCTCTTTCAAGCTATAAAATCCTGATTATATTAATAATTTTAAAAATAGGTATACTATACTTAAAATATTGGATCCAAATGATATATAATTTATATGTAATTATAAATAATATAAATTATATTATATAATAACCAAATAAAAATTGTATCTAGGCTGCCTGTTAAATTCACCACTGTTATGTTCTAATTTTGGCTGAAATGGACTAAGCATATTCAATTCTATCTTTTCCACAGATTACAAATAAAAACCCTTCACATAAAGCCACTATCTGAGATTCCTGAAAAGTAAGAGCAGACCTATTGAGAAAGGGGATCAAAACTTGAAGAATGACCTAGATTGGTGATGAGTTTCCCGGGGTTTTTTTCCCCTCTCTTATTTCCAGGCTTAGAATTACAGATAGCTTGATCTCAGAAATGTACAGTGAGCTAGGATGACAGAAAAAGCTCTAGGATTTTCTGGCCAGAGGATCAGGAAGGAGGACTCTGTGGGATAGAGAATCTTGAGGGGAATGCCCTCTTTCTTATTTTTTCTTTTTGCTCCTCTGGCTGTTACCTAAGACAAGCCCCAGTCATGGAGAGGGACTCAGGATGATGGCAGCTGAGCAAACACCTACAATTCCAAGAGAAAAACCCTTCTCTGGGACCACAAGAACTTACTTTTATGATTCAAAAAGTTTTTCTCTTTTTCCTTGACCCTTAGCATCAGAAATGGACTCAGTTGAAGGAAATGTGTGACAGTCAGGGAGGCCACAATCCTGGCTTTCTAATCAGAGTACCCCATCTGTCTCCTGTCCCTCCACCCTGCCCAAAAAAGATGCCCTTGAGAATCATAAAGTATGGAAGAAATCGTGGAATGGAAGAAAATGGAGAGGGGCACCCTAAATTTGTGTATGAAATCCCAAGTTCACCCTCAAGTGGCACACATGTGGGAAGACAGGATAGGCTTTGAGGACTAACCTATGGTGCAGACCTCCAGTCAGTTCCCAGACTTGATTATGATTGATGTGTAGTGAGAGAGATCTGAGTAATACTGCAAAGGCTTTGAAACCCAAACTGACACTGGAATCACAGCTACAAAAGGTAGACTGGGACTTGAAATTGAGCTTAACTGAGCTGCCTACTAACACAATTAAACAACAAAAATCGACACTCTCTAAAATATTTTTAATAAGACCCAGAATCTCATAATACTCAAAATATCCAGCTAAAATTACTGGAGATACAAAGAACTAGAAACATCTCAAAGATTCTCAAAGAAAAAGACAAGACATGCCAACCTCAAGATTACTCAGATGGAATGATCAAAGACTTTAAAACCAGCTATTATAACCACAACTCATGACGCAGGGCAAACAGACCTGAGATGAATGGAAAAACAAGTTTTCAGCAGAGAAATAATCAGTTTAAAAAGAACCAAAAAAAAGTTATAGGGCTGAAAAATATAACTGAAACAACAAAATCCAGTACATGGGCTTAAAAAAGCAGAATGAAGAAATGAAGAACAAGGAAAGAGTCCGTGAATTTGATAGATCAATAGAAATTATCCAATCTAAATAACAAATAAAAAATAATTTTTATGGAAAAAAATCAGAGACTCAAGTCCCTGGGAAACAATATCAAAAAGTCTAATATTCTTATTATGGGAGCTCCAGAAAGAGATGAAAAGAAATTGATGTAGAACAAATATTTGAAGAACAGCTAAAAACTCCCCAAATTTGATAAAAATCATAAATTTGCAAATTCAAGAAGCTAAGTAAACCTGAACCAAGATAAACTCAGAGAAAGCTATAACCAGACATTTCAGAATCAAACTGCTAAAAATCCAAATTTTGAAAGGAGCTGTAAGATTATAATGACACATCACATATAGGGGAAGAACAATTCAAATGACTGTGGAATTTTCATCAGAGGTAACAGAGGCCAGAGACAGAACACTTTCTAAGCCCTGAAAGAAGAGTATCAACCTAAAATGCTAGAACCAGTAAAAATATCCTTCAAGAACGAAAGAAAACACACATATTCTTGATAAGAAAAACTAAGAGCAACCACTAAAAAACTAAACATAGAGGTAAAATAGAATACTGAAACAGAAAAGGGGGGTGGAAACAAACAAAAAAACCAAATCAGAAGTGTCAATCAGAAAACAATAAAACAAGATCTAAATCTAACCACATCAATAATTACATTAAATGTAAAAAGTCTGAAACACCAGTTAAAAATGGAAACTGTTAAGTTAAAAGCAAACAAAAAAAAAAACAAAAAAAACCCAAATTAAACCTAAGATCCAACTATATGCTTGGATCCCACTTTTTTTTTTTTTTTAAAGAAACCCACTTTAAATACAATTAACATGTCTAAGTTAAAAGAATGGGAAAAGATATCTGATAAAACCATTTATCAAAAACTAGCTGTGTTATGTTAATATCAGACAAGGTATGTTAATATCAGACAAAGTAGACTTCTCAGAACAAGGAAAATTACCATGGCATTCTATAATGATAAAAAGAATCAATTCACCAAGAAGACATACAACTGTAAATGTGTATGTACCTAAGGACAAAACTTCAAAACACATTAAGAAAAAAACTGATAGGGACGCCTGGGTGGCTCAGTCGTTAAGCATCTGCCTTCGGCTCAGGTCGTGATCCCAGGGTCCTGGGATCAAGCCCCACATCAGGCTCCCTGCTCCATGAGAAGCCTGCTTCTCCCTCTCCCACTCCCCCTGCTTGTGTTCCCTCTCTCGCTGTGCCTCTGTCAAACAAATAAAATCTTAAAAAAATAAAAAATAAAAAACTGATAGAACTGAAAGGCAACACAGACAAATCCACAACTGTACTTTAAAGACCTCCTTTCTAAGTAATCAATAGAACAAGGAGACAAAACATCAAGGATATAAAAAACCTGAACAACATTATCAAAAAACATTCCTTAATTAGCATTTATAGAATACTCCATCCAACATTGTAATATTCTCTTCAAGTGCATATGCAATATTCACAGAGAAACTATATCCTTTTAAGGTTAAAAAAACTTTTAAAATTGAAATCATACAAAGTATGCTCTCTTATAATGGAATTAAATTAAAAAAAATCAACAACAGAAAGATATTTGGAAAATTTACATATATTTGAGAACTAAGAAAGACACTTCTAAATAATCCCCAGGTCAAAGAGAAATAAAATAAAAAGGTCAAGAAAAATAAGAAATATTTTAAATAAAATAAAACCAAAAGTAAAATATACCAAAATTTATGGGATGCAGTCAGTGTAATTCTTAAAGAGAAATCTATAGCAGTAAATGTTTTGTTAGAAAAGGTCTCAAATCTCCCAAAGATACAAATGTAATAATCCGAAGGGGCACGTGCAACCCAATATTTATAGCAGCAATGTCCATAATAGCCAAACATCGGAAAGAGCCCAGATGTCCATCAACAGATGAATGGATAAAGAAGATGTGGTATATATACACAATGGAATATTATGTAGCCATCAAAAAAGGGGAAATCTTATCATTTGCAATGACTTGGATGGAATTAGAGGGTATTATGCAATCAGAGAAAGATAATTATCATATGATCTCACTAATATGTGGAATTTGAGAAACAAGGCAGAGGATCATAGGGGAAGAGAGGAAAAAATGAAACAAGATGAAACCAGAGAAGGAGACAAACTATAAGAGACTCAATCTCAGGAAACAAACTAAAAACTAAAAACTAAAAAAAAAAAAAAAAAATCTCAGGAAACAAACTGAGGGTTGCTGGAGTGGAGGGGGGTGAAAGGATGGGGTGGCTGGGTGATGAACACTGGGGAAGGTATGTGTTGTGGTGAGCGCTGTCTATTGTGTAAGACTGATGAATCACAGACCTGTACCCCTGAAACAAATAATACATTATATGTTAATAAAAAATAAATAAGATTAGTATATAAATAATCCTATGCCCATAAATTTGACAATTTAAACAAACCAATTCCTTGAAAGACACAACTAAAACTCACTAAAAAAAAATGGATAACCCCAATAGTCCTATAGCTACTTAAAAAATTAAACTTATTTAAAACAATCTGACAAAGAACTTTAGACTGAGATGGTTTCACTAGACAATTCTAGCAAACATTTAAGACGGGGAGAGTATCAATTCTATACAACCTACTCCCCAAAACAGAAGAGGTGTGAAAACTTTTAACTTATTTTTAAGGTCAATATTATCGTGATACCAAAAGAAAAGAAAGACAATACAAGGAAAAACAAACACAGACCAATATTATTTATGAACTCAGATGCAAAAAGCCTCAACAAAATATGAGCAGAGTCCAACAATACATAAAAAAGTAGTTTGTCCTGAATGTATAACTGGTTCAACATTTCAAAAATCAATGTAATACAATCTAATATTAACCTATTAAAGAAGAAAAAACAAATGACCATATAAATAGATGCCGAAAAAAATCTGACAAAATTACACACCCATTCAGGATAAGCATTTTCAAGAAACAAGTAGAAGAAAATGTTCTCAACCTAATAAAGTGCATCTACAAAACCCTTACAAGCTAACATCATGTTAATGGTGGAGGACTGAACACTTTCCCTTTAAGATTGGGAACAAAGCAGATTCTACTTTCGCTATTCCTATTCAACATTGTACTGGAATTCCTTGCCAGTGCAAAGAGTCAAGTAAAAGAAATAACAAGGGCCGCCTGGGTGGCTCAGTCGGTTAAGCGTCTGCCTTTGCCTCAGGTCATGATCTCAGGGTCCTGAGATGGAGTCCTGCATCAGGCTCCCTGCTCAGTGCGGAACCTGCTTCTCCCTCTGCCTTCTGCTCCCTCTGCTTGTACTCTCTCTCTGACAAATAAAATCTTAAAAAAAAAAAAAGAAAGAAAAAAAAAGAAATAGAAGGTATACAGGTTGGAAAGGAAGTAATATAACTACTATCCACACAGAATATTTCAGGGAGTTTACAAAACAAAACAAAAACAACTCCAAAATTAAGTGAGTTTAGAAAGGTTGCAGGATACAAGGTCAATAAACAACAACAACAACAAAAAACAAACATAAAAATTAATGGTATTTCTATATACTCACAATGAACAATTAAAAAGTTAAAAAATGCTTACTATATGCCTGGCACTGTTCTAAGTACTTCACAAATACCAACTCATCTAATCCTCAAACAAACAAGCAAACAAAAACTACGCCTCTATAATGTAGGTATTTTATGGAGCCATGCAGTTTGGTTCTAACTATTGCATTATTGGTCATAATGACAGGGACTTTAAAAAATACAGCTCAAGGGTGAGTCCCAAGGACCTGTAATTTTTAAAAAGTTCCACAGGGGATGCTGATGCACACCAAAGGGTGAGAACCACTGGTTTGTGCTACAACTTAGATTCAATCATAATTTATAATTCTTTAAATATAACAATGAAATTACAATCCTGAGAGAATATATCTATTCCTGCTTCATGGAATACTCTTTCCCCAACTCTGCCAGGCTACCTTGTAAATCTACTTAACCTTCAATTTTAGGCAATCTGCCAGTTCCCCAGGTAGCATTCCCCAACCTCTTAAGTTTGTGTTAAGTGATTTGCTTACCTGTTCTATTTCTTCTATTTGGCATGTATACAGTCCTATAACTCCCTGTTAATCCTGTCAGTATTCAAGACTTGACTAAATTCCATGGAAGGCATTTGTTCACTACTATATTGTCAACATCTAGCACAATTCTTGGCATCCAACAGACACATAATAAATATGTATTAAATCAATGAACTTTGTATTTTTGTAAGTAATTAAAGAAAGCATAGATCCATTTGTAAAATAATGTGTATCTGTGCCCTCGGTCTTATGAAGTATTGTAGTAACCAAATTTCCTAAAAATTTATACATTATACTGGTTAAGAAAATGTTTACCTGGAAGTTTAAGCTTTCTACAACAAGAATTACAGTGATGTTTTGCTCTGAAGTTTTTTATTGCATCTTCACCTAGATTTGCTGGGCCAAAAACCATATCACAGGATCTATGGAATTGGTAGTTTAAAAAAAAAAAAGAGGCATTTTATGCAAACAGAAACGTAGAATTTGAAATTATAAAATATCTTAATGAAATTATTAAAATTTATTACCTCTTTTCTTCTGCTTTAATAACAGATGGGTCAGTCAAATTTTCACCCACACCTTGATATGTATATATAAAAAAAGACAATTTATATGATTGATATAAACATTGACATTTGCATAATAAAAAGTCATGAGAGATTCTATAGCATCATCAACCTATATTATATGTTAAATTATTCAAGACTGTAGTTTTTCTCTCTTGTTATTTCATAACCTGACTTACGACCTTAACACTGCATCAAAGACAAACAGAGCTCCTACACCAGGAACAGAGTTAATTGTCAGAGTTGGTAGATAGGCAGGTGAACTCCCGATGGCACTTGCTTGTGATGCAACAGGGAGAGAGTTGCAAATAAACATCTCCTTACGTATAAGGTCTACATGATCCCCCCCCTTTTAAGATTTATTTATTTATTTGAGAGAGAGTGAGAGAGCAAGCAAGTGCAAGCAGAGGGAGGGGGAGAGGGAGAGAGAATCCTCAAGCAGACTCCCCACTGAGCGCAGAGCTGGATGCGGGGCTCGATCTCATGACCTGAGCCGAAATCAAGAGTTGGATGCTTAACCAACTGAGACACCCAGGTGCCCCTCCCCCCTTTTCAACTTAGTTAAGCAAAGAACAATTAGGTACATGAAAGCATAATTTATAGGTCATTTTAAAAGTGTTTTGGATTTTTAAAACTCATACACTAACACATGAATATACTTCTTGCAAAAGATTCAGGTTACATAAAGAGTAAGACTGTAAACATCTTCCTTTACCTTCATCCTTCGCCAGAGGTATTAAAAGCGTGGTTAAATATTTTCAGTCTCTCTTAATCTATTTATTCACATAAAGAAAGAATACCTACCGACCTACTACTCAACAGATTGGCAAAGATTAAGAATATTCAGTACTGGAGGGGCACCTGGGTAGCACAGTCAGTTAAGCATCCGACTCTTGGTTTCTGCTCAGGTCCTGATCTCAGGATTGTGAGATCGAGCCCCATGCCCCTGTTGGCTCCATGCTCAGTGCAGAGTCTGCTTGACTCTTTCTCCTTCTCCCACTGCCCCTCCCCTCTGCTCTCTCTCTAAAATAAATAAATAAATCCTTAAAAAAAAAAAATATTCAGTACTGGAGTCTTTGGAGAAACGGGCACTCACATACAGTGTTACGTATGAATTCCTGTAACCTTTTAGAAAAGTAACTCAGCAATAGCTATTAAAATTGCACTCATCTAGGGGCACCTGGATGGCTCAGTTGGTTAAACGTCTGCTTTCAGCTCAGGTCATGATCTCAGAGTCCTGGGATTGAATCCTGCATTGGGCTCCCTGCTCAGCGGGGAGTCCTCCCTCTGTCCCCCACCCTGCCCCCTGCTCATGCTCTCTCTCAAAAATAAATAAAATCTTTTTTAAAAATTGCACTCATCTCTTCTTACTAAGCCAATTCAAGAATCTACATCATGGAAATAAAAGTAGCAGTACATGAGTGTGTTTGTTGCAGCATTGTTTGTAGTAGCAAAAAAGAAAAAAAAGAGTAAATCATGATATACTGTTAGAAAAAAAACAAGTGCTTATATGGCATCATCCCAGTTGGAGGAAAATCACAACACAAAACAAAATGATTAAAAATGAGGAAGAAAGGGGTAGCTCAGTTGGTTAAGCATCCAACTCTGGATTTCAGCTCAGGTCATGATCTCAGCGTCGTGAGACTGAGCCCCGAGTTGGGCTCCACACTGGGGATGGAGCCTGCTGAAGATCCTCTTTCTCCCTCTGCTTCTCCCAACTTGTGCTCTCTCTTTAAAAAAAAAAAAAAGCACCTCTATTTGTGTATTTGTCTTCATAGAGGTAGAGAAACAGTAAAGATGGGAAAACTGTTCCTTATGTATTTCTATATCGTTTAACTTGTCTGTAGTAATTGTGTCAAATATTCCTATGAAAAATGGCTCCAGGAACATATTAATGATGTAAAGAACATCACAACTACTTAGCTTATTAAAAAGAACTCCCACCTTTTATTTTATTTTATTTAATTAATTAATTATTAATTAAAGTAAGCTTTACTCTCAATGGGGGGCTTGCACTCACGATGCTGAGATCAAGAGTTGCCAAGTCCTAGGGTGCCTGGGTGGCTAAGTTGGTTAAGTGTCCGCCTTCAGCTCAGGTCATGATCTCAGAGTCCTGGGATGGAGGTCTGTGTCAGGCTCCCTGCTCAGTAGGGAGTCTGCTTCCCTCTCCTTCTGCCCCTCCCCCGCTTGTACTCTCTCTCTCTCTCTCTCTCTCTCTCTCTAATAAATAAAATCTTAAAAAAAAAAAAAAAGAGTCGCAAACCCTACTAAATGAGCCAGCCAGGGACACTAACTCCCATCTTTTAAATTAACAGTTCAGACAAAATCAGTTTGGCTTTACCTCCTATGCATGTTTGAAGACAGTTAGATGATACTTATTTAAGAATAAACTTTAAGATCCTTTTTACTTAACTGGATTGACCCATCTAATAATATACTGTTGTCACTATATATACACCACTAAATCATTTATATAAAATGATGAACTACTGAATAAAGGATAGTTATTTTTACACAGATTTTCTTTCTTGAGCTTGAATCAATGCCATTAAAAAGCACAATCCTTGATATCTGTGACTATGTATATAACAAAAAAAAGTCATCAAGTGATAAACATTCTAAATAATCGTCTTTATGTGATTATGAAATCTGGTCTGTGTTGACACTGAAACTAAGGCTGCTCTTTAGGGAAAAAAATTATGGACGCTATAATGTGAAAGTACCACTCAGGAAGAGTTGGCAACTTGCTCAATTTTACCTTCCTTTGACCCAGACATTACTCTAAGCAAATTTGCCTTCATCCAAGCCACAATTTCCTTTTCTTCCCCCTTTTACCTGTATGACAGTCTGTCTACAAAAATGGTTATGATCAGTTTTTCCTTCTTTGTATACATGCTACTCTACTCACGAAGTACAGAATCCATTCCCTACCTCTTGAATCTGGGGCTGTCCTTATTATCTGCCTTGATCGTAAAATGTGGAGGAAGAGATCTGGGCCAGTTCTGGACCTAGACCTAAGAGCTACTGCTTTCTCTCTGGAGGAAGCTAGCTGATATGTAAAAGTGTAACTACCTGAAACTACCATGCTATGAGAAAGCCCCCTGTTAATTAGCCATGTGGAGAGATCGCGCGGTGAACTGAGGGATTCAAATGTCAGTGAACAGAAACCTCAGACAATTGCCTCCAGCAAGCTGTCCACGCTTACTCTCCAGCCATTCACACCCTCTGAGGGGACAGCAGAGATGAGCCATCCCCACTATGTCCCATCCAAATTCCTGAACCAAAGAACTGTAAGCAAATAAAATGGCTGTTTTAATCCACTAAATATTTAGGAAGTTTGGTTCACAATAATAGATAATATAAACACCAAGAACAACAGAAATACTTGTTACTATTTCAAAAAAGTCTTTATAATTTTAAAAGACTGAGACTACAAGGGCGCCTAGGTGGCTCAGTCAGTTAAGCATCTGCCTTTGGCTCAGATCATGATCCCAGGGATCCTGGGATTGAGCCCCGCATCGGGCTCTCTGGTCGGGAGGGAGCCTGTTTCTCCCTCTCCTGCCGTTCCCCCTGCTTGTGCTGCCAAATAAATAAATGAAATCTTAAAAACAAAACAAAACACATCTAAGAGTAGAATAATGGATTGCATGTGTTTTTGCTTATTAAAATATCTGTATTACCTAAATAACAATTAAGATAGCAAGATCCCACTATTCAGGGCCCTGATGGCTATATGCTATGGCTGTTACTTGCTTTTTTAACAGCTTCTACTGACCCACGGTTTTACCTATCTGTAAGTTAGCGGATTTCTGTATACCATTCATAAAATATGACTAGGTAAGAATCTACTTACAATTTCACTTTAGCAATACTTTAATAAATTTACCTTGTAAATCAAGTACCAGTAACTCCCCTCTTGTATATTCATAAGTCCAGTGGCTAAAGGCTAGCATGATCTCTTCCAGTGTATTAGTTGGAATAATCTCATCACCGTTATTATTGTTGTATTTTCTAAATTCTCCAGTCATACATTCTTCCACAGCAAACCACTGTCCTGCTGAATGGCAATACAGCAGGAAAACTTCAAGGAACCTTATGAAAAATAGTTATAGATATTACTAGCAGTTTTGTTAATAAAATTCTAATTGAGCTTTAAAATGGGTAAATAATTAAATATTCAGCATTAACAATGAAGGTCAAAAGAGAATGCTGTCCACATAAAACCAAAAGATCTCAAGAAAAATTTCAAGATTTACCTTGGAGAATATGGTATGGATTTGGGTTTCATTTGGTTGAAGGCAAATGTGAGCTTCTGTGCTGCTCTCTGTTGTTGAATTTCCTATAGAACAACAATAAAAACACAAAAAAACCCTGTTAACACTGAAACTAAGTTCTTATTTGGTTTAACATACTTTAGAAGTGAAAACATGAACCTCAAATAATGTTCCACTGTTTAGCATTCACTAGCACTTACTCTGAGACAGAGATGCAGAACTGTATCTTCTTTATAAATACTTGACCATGTGTTAACCACCTCAGGAAGAAAAGATTTGATAATATAAAGATGACCTGATTTGAGGATATCATGTTCTGACCAGGTACACTGTACTTTGACAGCTCTCCGTAAACCGCCTCCCATCTCCTCTTTACTTAAAAACTCTATTTTGGCACAGAGGCCGAGCTGTGACCATGAAGACATGCTGTTATTCAGTATACTGGGTGAACTCTCTTCCAAGCGATACACTGTGACAGGCTCACCTGCAGGATGAATGGACACATTCTGAGGTCAAATTATGACTCTTAAAATGATAAAGTAGACTAAAAATTAGCAGGTATCTTTTGTTAAGATTACGTAAGGAACAGAAAATGAATTGGATAAAGTTGTAATTTTATAAAGGAAGTTTAAGGGCAGCAAATGCTCAGAAATCAAGAATCTACTAATATCTCTAAATTCATGTGTATTTAGTAATGATAAGCTTTTTTGAAATTATGAACATTTTCAAGAAAAACTTTAAGAAAGCAACTGTTCCACAAACCCTGTGATGTCAATTTATCTATGCTTTCTTTACTAAACAATGGATTAAGACACTTTCTGAATTAGAATACACTATTACTTCTGGATATGCCAGAAATAGAGAAATCTAATACTTCTGATGATTCCTTCTATTTAAAACATACCTGACTCCTGCTAATTAAAATTTATATGAAATTGACACTTAATGTGACCCTTCTTTCTGTCACCACCTATGTTCTATACAATAGTTAAAAATCACAATATTGGGTCGCCTGGGTGGCTCAGTCGTTAAGCGTCTGCCTTTGACTCAGGTCATGATCCCAGGGTCCTAGGATTGAGCTCCACATCAGGCTCTCTGCTCAGCGGGAAGCCTGCTTCTCCCTCTCCCACGCCCCCTGCTTGTGCTCCCTCTCTCGCTGTGTCTCTTTGTCAAATAAATAAATAAAATCTTCAAAAAAAAAAATCACAATATTAATAAAAGGTTTATTTTCCCCTTCATTTCTTTACTTTTTGGATTTACCTCTTGGAGGCACAGGTGTAAATGGAATGCTCTGGGATAATCTCATCAAATTATTTCTTTCCACAGCTGCACAAAAATGAGAGAAAAATAATGAAATCTCTAAAAGCTCAAAATATTGTTAAGATTTTATTTTAAATAGTACTGACCTGAGTAGTAGTAATTTGTATCCATAACTGGTTTAAATGGGGAAGTGAGACCTAAAATGGCAAATAAACAAATGAAACACTTTTAAAAGTACTAATGTGGCATAAATTTTTGCTTATTCTCATATAATCATCCTAAGTTCCTTCATGTAAGCTCTCTTCACCAAAACAGAAAAAACAAGTAATAAAATATATTCATCATGTGTTTGCTATATTACTCTTTTTCATTATGCCAGATTAGTCCTAACTGTGCACTCAGATACCTGAAAGGGAAAAAAAGTACACATTTGACACTCTCCTGTCATGAACTGTATTCTTCCTATACTCCCATGCTCAAAAAGAAAAATATCTTTTAGTTTTCAACCTTTAGGAGGTGGGGCCTTGTAGCCAAGTAACCATTTTAGTGGACTGACCATAAGAAGATGAACTCTGGAATGTGAAACATACCCAAAAAAAACCCTGCTCCATATTTAAATGTATTTGAGGACTTTCACTTTTTAACTATAATAATAAGAATGGCGAATAAATTGAATCTGCTATGTGTTAAGTTTATAGAATATGAATGAAAAAGAACTTATTGTCTTGCAAGAGAAGGAAATCAGTTTTAATACATGTAGTAAGTATAAAATATACACATGTATACATGATGTATATATGCTAACAGGACTATAGAGGAGGGGTACCAAATGCCTCCTGCTTGAAGAAAGGTTGAAGAATGTCTCAGAAAAGAGAAGGGCGAAAAGAGTGTAGTTTGGAAGGCAGTGGTGTGGTCAGGGCAACATCTGCAAAGGCATGGAATCGTTAAAGCACATGCTATACTTGAGAAACTGCAAGTTGTTTAGTATGACTAGAACAGCAGTTTTCAATACTAATTTTATATATAAATATTATATAATATATAAATTTATAATAAATACAAATCAGAATCACCTGTGGGGCTTTTTCAATGTGCACCTACCCAGATCTCATTCCAAAATACTCTAGTTCTGTAGCTATGTGTCAGCATTAAGTGATTCTCCACAAGAACTTGGATATGCAACCAAGACTGCAAATTAATGAGCAAGGGTACAGGCATGCCTATAGGAGGTAAAGTTACAGAATCAGGGAATGCCAAATTGTTAGGAACCAAATATGCCACGCTAAGAAAGGAATGACGGAGGGGAAAATGTAAAGCAGAAGAGAATCAGTCTGGTGGCAGAATAGTAGACAGAATGGAAGGGAGGCTAACAGGCACAACTCTAAAAAACCTACGTGGCAATAACTACTAAATGTGAATATACACATACCCTACCACCCAGAAGTCCATTCCTAGGTACATGCCCAACAGAAAATACATGTTTACCAACAACATGAACAAGAATGCTCATAACAATACTATTCATAATAATCATACAGTGGAAGCTACTGAAATGCCCATCAAATAACAGAATGGATAAACTCAATATATTCACACAAGGAAATACTGTGTAGTAATGAGAATGCACCAACTACCACTGTACACAAAAATACTGATGAATCTCATAAACATATGTTAGGAGGAAAAGCCAGACAAAAAGTATATACTTTATGATTCCATATACACAGACAAAACTAATACACTGTGTTATTTAGGGGGAGAGGTTACAACAAGAGGACATGAGGAGCTGTTTTGTGATCTGGGTGCTGATTACATTGGTATGAGTTACCTAGTGAGAATTCACTGAGGTGGAGGCTTATCTCTACTTTTTTTGTATGCATGTTATACACTTCAGTAAAAGGTTTAAAAAATGATGAAGGGGTACACGGAAAGCAGAAGCAGGATGTACAGTGGACGATGGATTCTAGAGATATTTAAGAGGTAAATACAACAGGACTTTGTGAGTGCAAGGTCAAGGGAGTCAAGAATAACTCCTTCTCAGGTTTGACCTGACTGAAAGAGTATCATTCACTAAAACAGGGACTATAAAGGAAAGAGCAGGCTAGGTCACAGGGATGACGGGGGGTGGGGTGACAGTAAAGACATGATATCATTTACATGGTGAGTTCATGTATTTGTGAAGCTGCTATACTGAAGAGAAACTAGCTGAGGGAAGAAATTGTTACTACCTTGGCTCTTTCAAACATGCAGCCTAAAGTTTCTTAGCTAGGATAATGTGGTATTTGCTATAAAAGATCATATGTAATCCTCATTTTTTCACATTAAATCTACCACATGGACTCACCATTTAATGTTCCTTCTTCAGATGGCCTAAAGAAAACCAAAAAATCTAAGTTGTGACACAACTTTTGTTTTGGCTACCACATACTTTTTTATTTTGTAAAGTTATTACGATTATTTAATAGAACACTATTAAAGTAATTTTGAGATTCAGACTCACTTTCGTTTGGATATATGCCATTTCCCTTAGGCCAATGCCAAATGCATACATGGATATGAATGTCAATATACATACACTTTATCAACAACTTGTACCTCCAATTTATGCTTACATAAATATTATTAGTAGTTTGCTGCCAAATTGAAGGTTCTAGTACTAATAGAGTAAAATATTCCATGACTTATCTATTCATGGAGATTAATTCTTACTATACTTCAAGAATGCCTTGAAATAACTGCAGAATTCTAAAAATACTTCAACAGAATTGATGGGTAAAAAACTGAGAGAACAGGAAATAAATGTCATTTGGCAAAGCTCAATTTATAATGCTGAAAAAATTTTTTCCAATGTCGAACATATTTATTTATAACAACATATATTGGTACCAAGTGGAAGTTCTATTAATTCCATGGATTCCAGTGCAAATCAGGTATAGTAGAAAGGAGAATGCAGTGAGAATCAAACAGAATGGGTTAGAAGCTTAGCTTTGGCCTTGCTCAGGACTAAAAAAGACCAGATTCAGAAAGGACCTCTCAAGTAGAGAACTTTTGCAGTCTCTTTCTAGCTCTTACCTTCGATCTGATCCTGATGTTTCCTATTGATTTTCACCTTAATATAAATATTTTAGTATAGGAAGTATTTTTGACCCCAGCCTCATCCCTTTGCTGCTAATAAACTACTCTTTTCTCAGTACCCAAAGAGTGCTAACCAACTCCACCTTTCTGGGTATTTCTATGGCTCAACATTCTATGAGACGTTCTTTTGTTAGCTGAGTTAACATCAACTTCAAGTACCTATTCTGTATTCACAACCTATGGTTTTGGTTATAAAAGACAGTATACTCTGAAGAGATCTGACTATAGATTGGTCTTCCGAATGCCATACAGGCCCAGAATATCCAAAGAACTTGAATACTGCAATCCCTTTGGCACCTGGTTTATTTTCTTCTCTATATATTCACATATATTTCTGGGGGACAGAAGAAAATAGGGAACATTGTGGAATACATAATAATTTCCTTCTCAAGTAGGAATATCTGAAAGTAACTCTACCATGCTTCCAGTATCAAATGGGCGTCAAAACATGAGGACTTTTTTTTTTTAATGTTCTTTAGAATCCTAAAATACTAATTCTCAGGCTGGAAACACATAGTTTATCTTTGATTCTTCTTTATGTTTAATCTGTACTAAAAATTTTTACTTTCTGGGGATGATCACCTGTCAGAATGCCTTTTGTTTCTACTTTTGGTTCTGAATTATCACATCAGCTTTGTAGTGGCTCTCCCTGTATGCAGACTTTCTAATGTATACTGCGTAATTACTGCTCTAATTATCTTTCCAAAAGCAGGTGTGAGGCTTGTTGATTACAATGGGCACAGAAGTTAGCCAAGCGCAAAACTAAAGTGTCAAACTAGACCTTTGAATAAATTTATTCAACAGCAAGCTGGAAATAGGACTAAATAAAATCATAATCATAAGGAAGATTTTAGTAGATAGTAATTATAGTATGGCTATAATAATAGTATAACTATATAAAATAACAACTTAAAACGTATACATTAACTCATAAAAAATGAGTTCCCTAATCTCTTCTATGTAAAGACAAGAGGCACAGAATAAATAATCATCATCCATATATAAAGGAGTATTTAAGAAATGGTAAAAAGAACAGAAAAAAGACAACATCCAATAACTATGATACTTTTCAGATTAACGACGAGAAGAGGCTTACTTACATGTCTCTGTTTGATGGTCTATCTTGTAACCAATCCTTTAGTCAAAACAAACACAAACCAAAAGTTAAAAAAATCTCTAGACGAAGCATAACTGTTTAGCCCTATTTTGTTTCATACAGTATGTTTTAAGAACGAAGGGCTGAAAAATTAATGTGAAGTCCTTGTTTCATACAACTGAACAAATAAAATAATAAATGGATATAATTACCTTAAGACCACTCCACAAGGTCAGAATAAAGAATTTCATGATTGTTATTTCCTACAACATAATTACAGTCTAGCTAGTTTCTTTTTTTCTGATGACAATTTTATATTCTTAAATAATATGTGCCCATCATCAAAAGAAAAACACAACAAAGTATAAAGAGTAAAATTAAAATCATGTGCACTGTCAACAAATTACGAAAAACATTTAGGCATATTTCATTGAAGCCCTTTTCTGTATATGTGTGTATTATTTTTATTCTGCAGTTTTTTTCATCTAATTTTAACTATGTAATTACGTTCTGATCCAATTTAGTAATTTAGCAGTGCTTGATCTATGTTATCATAACCCCCAATGAGTTCTTTTTTATTCTAGATTTTTTTTCTAATTTTCCAGGACTTTTTGAACAGTATCTTTTCTTTTTTTTCCATATTTGTAATACCTTCTCTTTTTGGTTTTAATCACTTTAATCATACTTATTTTAAATCTGTAACCAATAATTCTATTATCTTAAGTTATCAGAGGCTTAATATTGTTTATGTAACTTGAATCCCAGAAGTTTTGTAATTTGGCATTGTCGGGTCATCTTCAATGGAACTTTATTTATGGCAAAACTATGCTGCTTAGGTTCGGGATGGGTCCTTCCAGAAAGGAGGAACTGCTACTATGAAACTGTGTTCATTAACCCCTTTTCCTCATTGAAATAATCTTTTTAATAACGTGATTTTCAATAATACCATCTCCTTATAGCAGAATGGAAGTTAGTATGTTCTTGATGATCCAGGATAATTAAGAGTAGTGATTTCTGTACTTGACTGACTATAAAGGAGCAATTCTTCTGCTTTTTCCCAAGCTACTTGTCTTGCTTGCCAGAGTATGCTTTTAAAAAGTGTTTGTAAAAATCAAGTATTAACCTTAATTGGCTGGAAATGACTTCATATAATTAATTTCAGTACAGAGACTCCTGCCTTTCTTTTGCACAAACTTTTCTTTAAAATTTTCTAACTATTGCACAGACCATAATCTCTCTGACACACTGGCCGTAGCAACATTTTTCTAGATATACCTCCTGAGGCAAGGGAAATAAAAGCAAAGATAAACTATTGGGACTACATCAAAAAGTTTCTGCACAGCAAAGGAAACAATCAACAAAACTATAAGGCAACCTATGAAATGGGAGAATATATTTGCAAATGACATAACTAATAAAGGGTTAGTATCCAAAATATGTATGGAACTTATACAACTCAATACCCCCAAACAAATAATCCAATCACAATGGGCAGAAGACATGAACAGACATTTCTCCAAAGACATACAGATGGCCAACAGACACATGAAAAGATGCTCAACATCACTCATCACCAGGGAAATGCAAATCAAAACTATAATGAGGTATTACCTCACATCTGTCAGCATGGCCAAAAATCAAAAACTTAAGAAACAAGTGTTGGCGAAAATGTGGAGAAAAAAGAACTCTCTTGCACTGCTGGTGGGAATGTAAACTGACACAGACACTGTAGAAGACAGTATGGAGGTTCCTCAGAAAGTTAAAAACAGAACTACCCTGTCATGTGGTAACTGCACTACTAGATATTTAGCCAAAAATACAAAACACTAATTCAAGGAATATATGCACTCCTATGTTTACTGCAGCATTATTTATAATACCCAAACAATGGAAGCTGCCCAGTGTCCAGTGATAGATGAGCAGATAAAGAAGATATGGTATATATATATAACGGAATATTATTTAGCCATAAAAAAGAATAAAACCTTGCCATTTGCAACAACATGGATAGAGCTGCAGAGTATAATACTAAGTGACATAAGTTAGAGAAAGACACATACCATATGATTACTCATATGTGGAATTAAGAAACAAAATGAGCAAAGGAAAAAAACAAAAACAAAACAGAGAGAGACAAACCAAGACTTTTAACTATAGAGAATAACTGATGGTTTGGGAAGAGGGAAGATGGTTTGGGATAAATAGGGGGTGGGGATTAAAGACTACATTTATCATGATGAAAAACATAAAATTATTTAAAAAAATACACACATATATACCTAAATAAATATGTATTTTAAAATACGCATTTGTTTAATTGAAATGTACAAACCGGTAGTAAAGCTGCTTTGGAATCTACTTCATGAGTTTCTTCTGTAGATGGCCTTCTACTGCTACTTTCCACTTAAAGAAAAATTTAAAACATAAGTGATACAACAAAAAATTTTTTTTGCTATCAACTAACCAAACACAAAGTGTTTCTATACATAGTGTAAACTTCCATAAGGTAATTTATCCTCTCCCTAACACTGCTGAAGATAAGAGTTACATGAGGCCCAGAGGTCTCTTGACAAATGTTCAATTTATTTTTGTAAAAAGGCAGTAAGAAATAAAAGAATATGAAGGAAAAAGTCTTACTCTTCCTATTCCCAAATTTCTTATATATCCTACCATGAATATATATGGTAGGATAATATATATTATATATTTGGGGGGTTTTTTGTTGTTAAGTTTTTAAACTTTAAGCTTGGAGATCTTTCCATTATTGGTACACAGAAAACGTCTCTATTCTATTTTGATGCTATATTGAACTTCATACTATGGGTATACAGTAACTGTACAGAATAATAACCAAACTCCTACAGATGGACATTTGGTATGATTTCAATCTCCTGCCATTACAACACTGCAATTAATAATCTTAAACATTTTTTTTTTTAAGATTTTATTTATTTATTTGACAGAGAGAGAGAGATCACAAGTAGGCAGACAGGCAGGCAGCGGGAGAGGGAGAAGCAGGCTCCCTGCTGAGCACAGAGCCCGATGTGGGGCTCGATCCCAGGACCCTGGGATCATGACCTGAGCCAAAGGCAGATGCTTAACCATCTGAGCCACCCAGGCGTCCCCTGCAATTAATAATCTTATACATACATCATTTTAACAGTAATGGAAAAAATAGTTCATCTTTCCTCCTGTGATTTAAGATGCCATCTTTATCATATCTCGGTTTTTTTAATCCTAAATAAATTGTAGAATTAAGCCTATTTTAAAAAGTCAGGATGTTACATTCTAAAGTAACTTAGAATTCACATTTATGATACAATAAAGAAAAACCTCAGAATGAATGGTGATGTAGAATCTTAGAACAAAATTTGTATTCCAAGTGTAGAGGCCAAAACGCCAGATTGAAGTACATTAGAAGAGTCTGGGCAAAACTTTTTCAAGATAATGAAACTGACAGAATGCATTATGTATCGGAGTATCTTGAAAAAATGTAGTTAAATAGCAGAGAATCTAGTGTTGATCTAGCCAAAATTACAACTGGACTATATTGGTGGGAAAGAGTAAATGTGTGTGTAGTATGTGCACATGTGTGCACATGTGATATGTGTGTGTGCGCGCGCACGTGTTTGGGGAACAGAGAGAGGGAAGGGAAGAGTTCAATGAGTTCAATCCTTGCCTTCTTTAATGGAAGGTCAATACTGAAATATGAGGATGTCCAAAACTGAAATATGAGAATGCAAAAGTAGAAGCATGTTAACTTTAGAAATAACATCCATGTTACTGAAAATGAGTTTTATTTCTTCCCTCCTAATCTTTCTACCATTTCTTTTTCTTACTTTTATTTTTCCGGCTAGAATGTTACATAGAAATGATAACAGCCAGAATCCCTGCCTTGATTCCCCATCTGGCTTTCAATATATCATTATGAAATATGATACTTATGATAACTTTTTGCAGATACCCTTAATTCAGATTAAGGAAACTTCATTCTAATTTTGCTAGGAGTTTTAATCATGAATGGATGCAGAATTTCATCAAATGCCTTTTCTGCAGCTACTGAAATGATCAAATGATTTTTCTCCTCTAATCTGTTACTATCCTGCATCAATTATACATACATATGTTATATATATATATATATTTTTTTTTTTTTTTTTAAGTGCGCTCTACACCCAACATGGGGCTTGAACTCACAACCCCAAGATCAAGAGTCATATGCTCTAATGACTGAGCCAGCCAGGCACCCCTTATCAATTTTATTTTTTATGTTAATGTTAAACCAACTTGCACTCCTGGAATATATCCAACTTGATACTGTTCTATACCAAAAGAGAATGAAAGGGGAAATGATGGTCAGGTGGACATGGTCGTGATGTTTTTCTTAAGGAACCTTATAAAGGTTATATGCACACTAATGAATAGCTGAATAATAATAAATTTGTACTCATATGTAACTTTGACTCGTAAAAAAGCATGATATGAAAACATCCCCAGGCCTTTTAATTCTCCAGTGAAAAATTAAAAGTGTAGAACAACATGTAGGTAGGTTACTTTCTGTGTAAAAATGAGAGGAAGAAAAGACTACTGACATATACGATGTGAAACTCTAGAGGATAAACAAAAATAAGTGGTTACATGTGGGGCTGGAATGAGAGAGAGACTTATTTTCAAACTGCTTGTATGTGTTTGTATTTCAATTCTGAACCAAATAAAAGTATTAGCTATTTTTAAAAGTTAAATTAGAAAAATATGTTGACTAAATGACTATATAGATTCAAACACAGATTTACTTGTAAAAGTTAAAATCAGCGGATTCGTAAAAATCAAGGCTTTATATTTCATCTTTAGATACTAAACAATTTGTTAAAAAAAAAAAATTAGGATTATGTGTTTTATTCAAGCTTAAAGCAACGATGGACCAGAATCGTCATTTTCCGACTCTTGAAACATTCACTGTTCAGGTGTGTGGCATACATAAAATACATTTAAAGCTTAAATAAGCATGTTTGGTAACATAATTCACGTAGTCAAAAATTACCTTGTTCTGACTGAAGAGGAACAGAAGTTTTGCGACATTCAGTAAATCCAGCATGAGAACTCAAATGTTTCCAAGTGTTTTCAGAAGGAACATCATTCTGCATATTGTACAAATACACAATTTAAAAACAATTAAACTAAATTTCAAATAATTGTTCTAAGTAGTATAAAAGTCTCTCTATCTATTTAGTTCAATATGCTTTAATCTACCTGGACACCAAAGAGTACATTACAGGTTATAAATTTTCTTCAATGACAATCTAAAAAAACTGCATCAAAATATCCTACTTGCTTGTTCATAAATCCATTGTTCACAAATCCATCTGAATGAATCCTTTTTCATAGTGATACAACTTTATAAAAATTGAGGGAAAATATGAAAAACTGTGGGGAAAATAATAAAACATTCATCAATTCACCTAAAAAACAAAAAGCTATTTTATACTAACACTGACAGATTGTTAAGAGTTTGGAGGGTGGAGAAGTGGTTTTTATGGGGAAGAAGGGATATCTGGGTAGCTTTCTTACTGATTATATAAGCTGTTTGTATAACAAAGTCTAGTTCTCCCTTCCTTTCTTCTTTTTATCTAAACATTTTCCCAGATGATCTAACAAACTGCATTAAACTAATGTGGGGACAATCCAGTACATTCACATTATTTTCTCTTTTCAACTATAAACAGGTCACACACTATTATGCAACTTTAAAATATTCCCAAACCTCTACCACCTCTCAGAAACAATGAGTTTTAAACTGTTACTACAATAAGCTATTACTTTTATTAAGTAAATTTAGTTTATATCTCAAGAAAATGAAGCTTTTCTACCTTTGATGCTCTGCACTCTTCATATACAGCTGACTGATATACCCAAGTGAGAGTGCTAACCTTTTATCTGTAGTCACAATGCAACTCCAATTTCCTTTCTGATTTTAGTTTTCTTTTAGAACCAGTTTTAGCTATTTCTTATTTGTTTTATTTAAGTGCTTTCCTTGATATATATTCTTTGATGCAATGACACATCAGTTTTATTAGAACCATCTATGACAGAAATTCCAGTGCAGGATTGATGATGGGCTTCAAGGTATTTGTAAAACTCCACATACCTTAATAGATAAAATTTTGTATATGTGCATTTTTCTGGGAAGTTCTTTTTCTCCAAGTAAATTACTCAAAACTGTTTAATTCAAAACACAGCCACCAGTTTTCTGCCTACTCACAGAAACTTGTAATTTCTTCTTACTTTTACCAGGAAGTTACCTGCCCACTTGAAAATTTTTAGCATAGTCCTGGCTTTAAGTTCATTTAATAGGTTCATTTTTAAAAGGCAAAATCTGTGGGGAAACCTTGACGTATACCCTTTCCCATTAAGGAATGTCCATTTATCCTAAATGACTTCCTATGTATATCAAGTGCTTCATTATAGCAAAATGATGCCACAAGAATGTGTTGATACAATTCTTTAAACTGCCATTGTGACACTTGAGACATTTTAAAAGTTCAATGAAATACATATTAGAAAATGACAGCCAAAGTCAGGGTAACTGTAATTGTTACTGAGGACTGAGAGAAGCAGAGATACTAAAAAAATATTTAAGAAGCAAAATGAGTTAGACTTGGTTGTTAAATGGGAGAGAGAAGTAGGAGTGCAGTTTTGCCCTGGTAAACTAGAATGCTGACAGAGGCTGGAAATACAGAAGGAGAAATAGGTCTGCTGAGCAAGAAGAAGATGGTGAATTTGAGGTTCTAACTTCTGAGTTTGACAACTCTAAGATTTCCAATTAGTTAGCAGTTCTAATCTTTTACTGTAGTGTCATGCCAATCCTCTGAAGTCAGAATCACTCCAAAGATTTACTTTCCCCATATCTATTCCCAGCCTTCAGTTTTCCTGGCTAAAATTCAAATGCTGATATGGCTAGTAAAAAATTCATGCTATTTCAACTCTATAGGTGAGAAATCATATTCTTGGTTTTCTCTTGACTCCTTAATAACTTCACACAATGGTTACCTTAAACCTTCTCTTTCTCATGTACTCCACCGTGCTTTCCACCAGCCTTACTAGAAAAACAAATGCCTTAAGAGTATGAACAACTCCCCAGATTATTTTTTATCCCCTTTAATTTTAAAACTGTTTTGCATAATTTATATACAATGAAACACACAGATTCTTAAATGGTAAGTTAGAGAAGAGTTTTAGCATTCTTTCTTTCCAACTCAAAACATCTGTGCGACGATTTCTTTTGTCACTCTTCCTATCTGCAAAAAGCTATACTTTTTATCCTTATCATCTAAATGCTCAATTTCACTCCATCTATGTCTTCTTGCTTTTTAAATTATAATTCCCAGTCAGCTCTCCCTCCTTGTAAGAAACTCAAAGATAAAACAAGACATACAACCTAAAAAAAAAAAAAAAAGGTTTCCTTACTGGTTCCTTTCCCTCATATTAAGACTATCATTATGGGTATTTATGAGAGCAACAGTTAAGAAATACTTTTCATTCATTGTTCTATACATTTAAAAATTTATTTAACAAACATTTATTGAATATCTTACACCTGCACATTATATTGTAGTTACTGGCATATTCAGCTTTTTACTGCTTGGCTACAGGTTCCTTGACAGACAGGGTTATGTTCTAATAAACTTTTGGGCCTGGGAAAGAGTTCAGCTCAGTATTTAGTCAAGGGGAAATGTATAGGGAGAAACATTTTTAAAAAGAGAAATGTTAAATAGGTGTTTTTTTTAATTTTCATCAATTAAAAAAATGCAAGCTAACTGCAGATTTTTTTCATATATATTTTTCTAAGGATTTTCTTTATTTATTTGAGAGAGAGAGAGAGCAAGGTGGGGGGCACAAAGGGAGAGTGAGAGGGAGAAGCCGACTCCCTGCTGAGCAGAGAGCCCGATGTGGGACTCGATCCCAGGACTCAGGGATCATGACCTGAGCTGAAGGCAGATGCTTAAACTGAGCCACCCAGGTGCCCTGTTTCTTCTTTTTAAATGGTGTATAGCTTTAAATATTTGGGATAATCATGTTGATGATGGTCTCTGCTAAAACTGCATTTTTATTGAAATGTTTAATTCTATTTTGAACTAAACCCCCAAATAGCAAAATAAGATTGAATTGTGCTGTTATAAGGATTTACTTACGGATATTATTTCTTTTATTTTGTTTGATGTTTCTTTAAACTTCTGCAAATAATCTATGCTATCTCTGTGTCCTTAAAGAGAAAAAATTGTAACAAAAAATATTTATTTTTTATCAAAATAATGTCATTGCCTAAAGTCTACATAAACAAGTGATTTATGTTGTTTTTAAAGTAGTTTTGATGGCTCTGAAGTTTCCTGTAGATCTTTTGATATATACAAAAAAATCTGTCAAGAAGCTAGAGAAGATTAATAGTTGGTTTTACAGTAACAGCGAAAGCCAAAGGCCTCCTCAAAGAATCCAACATGTGATATGAATTGCTTGAAATTTAAAAAGAAAAAAGGGAAGCAATTACTTTTACTATTCATAAAATATAAAATTACATATATAACACATATATAATATATCCACTACACACACACGAACACACAAATCATATGCAGAGATAAATATGTAGGTATCTATACATATCCATCCCAGTGGCAATATACTAACATACAGACTAAAACGTACTTTTAAAAAATAAACTGGGATAGATTTTATGCAGGAAAAGTTGTCTCTATAAATTCACAGTGACCTGCACATAGCCTAGCAGTAGAGATCATATACGCAGTACCTAGATAACTTACAGGGTTGGCCTCAATGTGGAGATTACATGGACATAACCATATTCTCTGACCAATCTCCATATATGTTCCATGACTAGGTAAATTTCTAAGCTGGGAAGGCTCAAACAAGTGTTAAGACAAAGGTTAGGAAGCCACCTGATGGAAAAATTCAAACCTGAAGAGACAGAGGGCCTCAGAACACTCTGGTCATGCCCACAAACAACCCAAGTTGTTTTCTAAGAACTCTTTGTTAAATACTTTAATCTTTACTAATGTAACAGGAAGACTGTTAGAACACTATATTCTCCCAAATACTAGAGACCTAGCTAGCTCTATGAAGTATTCTCTCTTCACCTTTTCCTTCCATATGGCACACTGTCAACATTAAAATATGCTTAGGTCTCCCCCATCATTAAAAACAAAACAAATAAAAAAACCTTAGCTCCAAACCACAGTATAAGTTATTTCTTTCTTTTTACCTTCATAGTGACCTTTATAGTTGCCCTCCAAGTCCTACTCTTTACATTCCCTCCTCCCATTCACACTTTATTTCGATATAATCTGGGTTCTCCCTCAACCACTTCACTGAAGCAGATTCCACCAAGGCCGTTAATTTGTTATCATTGCCAAAATAAATATATTTTCAATCCTTATTTTATTTTAGCTATCTGAAGTATAAGAATGAATCATTCCTTTCTGAAATGCTCTCCTCTGGGTATAGTGAGTCCTGGCTTTCCCTGTTAGCCTAATTGTAATTATTAGTGTATCCTTTCACTATCAAAAGGGTACTGGTTGAGATGAAAAATTATATGGTCACCCAATTTAGAAGACACTGCTCTTTTCCAGTTTTTTCTATCTAGCCTCCCCTGTACCTTTCTATTATTCACCAAGTATCTAGTATTTATGAATCACTCAGGTTCTTTCAACAAGTTAACCAAATTCAATAGAAGATTCTCAAAATCAAAAGGAAGAGCCCAAATAAGTTTTATATACAAACTTACTATAGTAAATTCACCAAAGAGGTATGTGCCAATAGAACTATTATAGCTCAATTTAACCTATTTCCCCCACTTGAATCCTTTAAAAAATTTTAGAACTATATTCTATGAAACGAAGCCCACTTATCACATAAGTGCATGATTTTATTATTTGTTTTATTTCTAAGATGATAATTTAATAAAAAAATTATACTGATATACAAATATTACTTTGCCAAACTTACCTATAAATGCTCCAAATTCTACATTATCTCCTTCTGCAGCTTTAGAGCAAACAATTTCTTGATCTTTGGTTACAGTTTCTAAGCGGTTTTTACAACTTGGCTGGGAAGGTGTACTAACAAAAAATTTGGTTGGTGGGGATGACAGGTGTGGTATGCTATTAGAAGAACTGCCTAGTTTTTTATTTTTACTGAACATTTTTAACATTTCTGCCCCATGTATTCTCTGTCGCAGTTCTGGAGGAGAAACAGCACTTGGGAATAAGGCACCACAAGAGGAACCAGCCTCTGGGAAACTGAATTCTTTTCTCTGGGGTATTACAGGTAAATCCTGACCAAATATGTTACACTGGGGATCTTTTTCATCTTTCATAAAAATATTACAAAGAAAAGGATTAGTACTTTCAAGACCACCTTGAGGAAGAGAGGAGCTAAGTGTATTTACAACACTGTGCTTTTTCCACACAGAAGGTCTTACAGGGACATCGTCAATAAGGTTTTGAGCCAAATGTTTGGAAATGCTCAATTCTCGTGTGATTTCATTGTGAACTTTGCTAGCTTCCGAAGCTTTCTGGGCAGTGAGCGTTTTTAATGTATCTACAGTCAGGGCTGAAAGATCTTGCAAATGGCCAATTTGAGAATCTAATGACTGTAATGATCTTTTTATATAGTTGACGCGATCTCCAACTTCTTTAATTTGAATGCACATCTGCTCCACCCTGTAGGGGAAACACAGGCTTTTTAAAAATGTTAAAAATTAATGTTTTAGAGATTCTTTTTGTAATCTCAATAAATGACAATGGTAAAAAAGAAATTTTACGTGCACTCAAACAAGCTAAGCTATAAAATAAAATGATTATTTATTTATAAAAGACACACCTAATGTTTAAGAAGGGTCCGGTGCTGATTCTATTATAATAAAAATCAAGATTTCAAAAAACGTTTTTATTATTACAATTTTCCCTCATCAAAGTAACACACACAAAAATGTATATAAAGCTACATATACAGAGAACTACCATTACCATTATTATAACTATACTATCTGCTTCCAGAATGTAGCAAAGCCATTAGAGAAAAACAAAAACAAACACAAAAACAAACAATGCTTTAAAATATAGTTTCACTTCTCTCCACTGACTGGTAAAGAACATTAATTCTTCTGTCCTCTGTAACAAATGTTAAAAAATAATAAGAAACTGACTTAGTGACTTAACACTAAATATTAGAACTGAAATGTCTTCCGATATATAAAACTATTACTAAGCTTACTTATTTTGACAATCATAAATTGAACAATGACCATGTATAAGACATAAGAGAATCCAGTGTGGCATATAATCAATTATAATTAAAGAAATTCTGAACCTTTCAAAGGTGACACGAATTCTCTCTTCACTCCCAGAATGGAATTTGTCATCTTTTTCATTAAAATACATCTCAACACACTGTTCTTCAAAATCATGTAGTTTCTTTTGATCTTCTTCTGTTAAAAAAAGTTCTAAAGAGGGAAAAGAAAAAAAAAAATCAATGAAGACTATCAAGATATCAAATTATAGCTCAGGAGTCTTATGAATTATTAAGGGTTCATACGACTATATCCATCATCTGTAATTTTTTTCTCTTTTTACTGTAGTGTTTCTAAAGCACTGGACAAGTATTTCCATTTTTTTTCCTCAGGAGAACAGTTTTAGGTACCTGTTCCTCTTCTAATTTCCTTTTCCTATAGAACACTCTTCCCCTGTAACTCTCTTTATACCTCTCCCTCATTTATCCAGATAGAGGAATTTAAGAACCAATTTGGTAGAATAGAAAGCCACTGTAAAATTTTAAGCACAGTTTGATATGATGATTAATCTCATGTAGTATACAGAATAAACTAAAAGTGTTGTTTACAGAGCAGTAAAATGGTTTGTAGAACAGAAAATGTCATGGTTTACATTACCATTTTAACAAAAACAAACTGACATGCCATATTCAAAAAGAACTTTAATACTAAATTCACTTTTACAGATACCATATTATACTTAAAATTCCTTTATGTTCAGGCAAATTCAACAAAAGCTTTTTATAGTAACATGAACCAATTTCGTCTTCTGAGTAAAATTAATACTTAACCTTCAGGGTAATACTGATAAGTGATAAAATAAAAACATTTCCCTTAATATATTTTACTTACTTGGTCCATCTGAAGTCTTATCTTTTTTTCTTCTTTTACATATGCAGCAAAACAGAGAAACTATATGGCTGAGAATGATAAGTGGTGGAGGCAGAACAGGTTTCTCATGATAAGCCATAATAAAATGATACCGTTGGTACTTCCATACAATATTGGAAATTGCCTTCACTTGTAAATACACATTGCTTGAGTAACAATAAAAATAAAACACAGCTAAATCACATGATAAAGTTTTAAATACTAAAGATTTTACTGCAATTCTGTTTTAAACAAGAATTCAAAAGGACTACTCTACTGTACACAAGACTAAAAAGGCAAATGAGAAACTGGAAAAAATACATGCAGTAAGTATAAGGCACAAGTTTGGTATCGTTGAGGGTCTTAATTACAAACTCCCAGAAAAATGAGCAGAAAATATCTTAAGATTTTAAAGTTACATATAAATAACAAAACTATAAAAAATATTCAATCTTAGTAGCAACAAAATAAGTGCATATAAAAACAAGATACTTTTATGTACTATCAAATTAGCAACCATTTAAAGATAACAATACCTAGTGTTGGCAGAGATTTGGGGATACAGGCCTACTTTAGCTTAAATGCATGAAGTCCTTAAAATGCATATACTGAACAGTTCTACTTTTAGGAAAACAATCTAAGGACATAATTAAGGAATGATCAAAAATTTAACCATAACATGGTTTTTGGGAACAAAAAAATTATAAACAATCTAATTGAACAATGTAATATATTGGTTGAAAAATTAAGGTCTGTATCATGGAATACCAGGTAGGCATTAAAAATAAACTGGAGAGAGATATTTATTAATGTGGAATAATATTCATGTTTTGCTTAGTTTAAAACAGTATACAAAATATAAGAACGTTATTTTTGAAGAGAAAAAATGGTTCATATATATTCATAATAAACAACAGAAAGATGTACACCAAAATTAATTAATGAGATTATAGATGAATTTTCTACTTGCCTTTCTGTTGTATATACTGAACATGTATATTCCTTGGCAACTTAGTAAAAATCCCAAATAAAGGTTAAATTTATAAAAGAACTGCATGTTGAAATATAATTAAGTCTCACACTTAAAGTCTCATTTGATTTGAAAATGTATGCCTTCTTATTTGTAATTTCCAAAGATAATTTTAGTAGCTTAAGCTTCAATAAAATCTTTAGATTGGAAATTTTGTGTATTTCCTTCAAAATGAGAATTTTATGTTAAAATCTCATTAAGCAACTGAATAAAATTCTTACTTGAAAAATGCAATAAGAAGATTGACCATAATGATATACTGTACAAAGAGGTAGACTGCTTGAAGAAATGGAGTCAACCATGTTCCAGGACCACAGATATGAGAGATAGTGGAATCATTTGCACACACTTTGAAAAGAAGAACAAAAATTAGATATAGTAATCACACCAGTAACCATTTTTTTTAAATTTAAATTTTAGTTAAATTACAGTGCAATTGGTTTCTACACCAGTTAACTATTTTTAATTAGTATTTGTCTGTTTGAAGGAAGTTTCAATTATGTACAAATCTGTTTCAGACTCTTTAAAAAAGCTTCTGGGCAAGCACTTGGAACAAAACTTAAAAATATTCCAACATAGAAAAATTTTGGGGGTGCCTGGGTGGCTCAGTCAGTTAAGTGGCTGCCTTCGGCTCAGGTCATGATCCCAGGGTCCTGGGATCGAGCCCCGCATCGGGCTCCCTGCTCAGTGGAAAGTCTGCTTCTCCCTCTCCCACTCCCCCTGCTTGTGTTCCCTCTCTCACTGTCTGTCTCTGTCAAATAAATAAATAAATAAATAAATAAAGTATGGTAGGGGCGCCTGGGTGGCTCAGTCGGTTAAGCATCTGCCTTCGGCCCAGGTCATGATCCCAGGGTCCTGGAATCGAGCCCCACGTCGGGCTCCCTGCTCAGTGGAGCCTCCTTCTCCCTCTCCCTCTGCCACTCTCCCTGCTTGTGCTCTCTCTCTCCAAATAAATAATCTTAAAAAAAAAAAAAAGTATGGTAAACTCACAGTAAATTTACAAATATAAAAATTACTGAGTTTATCTTATGTCACCAGAGGGTTGAAAGAGTGGTTAAAGTGCCTCTCAAATATACAATGATTAGGTCTGAATTCCTTGCTTTTCATTAACCCCACCAGGAATGTTTCTGAAGCCAAAACACAGCTGAACCAAAAAAAAGGAAGAGAAGAGCTTTAGTACCCACCAGAGTATTAAAGAATTAAGCAAAACAATTTAAATAGGGAAAGGATTAGAATTAAATAATCATGAATTAGTGCCAAGTTTTATGTAAATGCTTACAATACAATTAGCATTTCTTTAGTAATCGTTTAAAAACATATACACCATTAAAACAATGGCTATATCATTCCTTTCAAATAAATTGTTTCATAGGCAAATGAATGCACAAGGTTCTTTCAATCTTAAAAGCTTTATCAATTTCCATTCTATTCAGATTTGTTTGATGTAGCAAATACCCAAGAGAATGAGGGAGACTAAAAAGCTATATCCAGTGCTTTATAACAACTAAACTAGAGCCACAATGGAAAAAGAGCAGAAAATGAAAACCTGAAAATGGCACCGAACAGGAAAGCATTGAACACAAAATTTGACCAGGCTGGTAAAACCTCACTGTTTTAAGCAACATCTGAAAACAAAGACCAGTATGTAGCCATCCCCTGACCTAATCACCTACAAATAGGTAGGTAGGGAGCAACACAGGTGTGGGGTGAGGGAAGAGTAAAGACAGGAGAGAAACTGCAAAAGAGATCAAGAGCAAACTAACCAAATAAAGATTCTAAAATGCAAATGTGGACGTCAGTAGAAGAACATCCCCGAAAGTCAGCAGCATCACCTATGTTCACAAGTTATTTAGCCTCATTAGCTAAAACAATTTAAAAAAAATTATTACCTTACACACAAAACGCGTTCACAGTTGAATTTTGTTAATTCAAGAGTTTATCCAACCTACCATGATTGATCTAATCAATGTAATCCTATTACCCTTGCCCCAACTGTTTCAGACATAAAGGCTGAAGCCAATTTGAGCTAATGAGATTTAAGGAACAGGTTCAATAGGAGGCTTTTGGGGAAAAGGACTTTTCACCCTTAAGAGAACCATGGAAAACACTGTCTCTTTTCCTCCCATTGCTAGTGACAGTCTTCTAATCATAAGGGAAACCTCTATCAATCACACACTGATTACAAAGCAGTGGAATGAAAAAGAACAGGTGTCCTTAACTATGAATTAACAAACTGCAAAGACCACTCTACCTCTAACTCTGTGTTACATGAGCTAATAAATATCTTTATTGTATAAGCCGGGTTAGGCCAAATTTCCATTTGTAGCCAAAAAAATTCTAAAATACTTTTTTTGATTAATTTTTATAGGTTTTTTTCTGGGCTTATTAACGAATGTATTTTGGAAGGGCTTAGGTTGGTAATAATAGTTTGACCTGTGAAAATATGTAATACTACTGTAATGCAAGTCTGACTTCAAAACAAAATAACCAAAAGATGAATTTGTAAACATAAACACTCACCATCAATTTCATATGCGTAAACTTCACCAAAAATCATCCAGTATGGATGAAAAACTATATCTTTAGCAAGAGTCCAAGACGGTGCTTCACGAGGATAAAGTATTGCCTTTCTGGGAACACCAAAACTAAGTAATACAAGAGCCATAATCACTACAATGTAGAACATATTGGCTACCTGTTAAAAAATGAACACTGTTAAAATACATGGGAATTTAAAAACAATGACAATTTTTTCATCTTAAAATAGTTCTAATGTTCTAATAAATAACTACAATCTCTGAGTTTCCTTTTACTCCTAGTATTAACATTCAGGAAAATCTCATCACTACATAAACCTTAACATCAAGGAGATTACATAAAAATTGATCTGTGAGGCTAGATAGGTCAGCGGCACATTCTTTTTTTTCTTTTTAGTCTCCAAAAGTAAATAACTTCATTATAATTACAACACCAATTCAACAAATATTAGGAAAACAAAAAGATCACATATAACTAAAATATCAAATACAAAGCAAATAAAAACTTTGTACATGTAAAGAGCAATTATCAAAGAAAAAAATAATCTAGTACAAACTGCCAAATGTGATTTGAAACACCCAATGCAATTTTTGTCCCCTTAAGATAGAACATCAGTACTAAAGACTTTCCCTTTGTAAATCTGGATGCCCAGTTTTTAGAATATTGGATATGAAATATCTTTCTCCATCTCTTTGATATGATAATAAATCAATAGCAATCAATATTAAAAGGGGCACATTCTATGTAATGAACCATATCACTGGTTCCAACTGGAGTCGGCCTATCTTGAGTCCATGAAGATTTAAAGAGGTATAGACACCTGGGCAGATTCAGGGAATCAATTTCTGTTATGTGCTCTTTCCTAAAACTGTTGTGTTGTTGTATTGGAGGTTCAGACTCACTTTTCTACCTCCCTTTGATAACTGTCCTTTGCCCACTTCATACACAAAAAGGCATTCTTATCACCCATCTTGAACCCTAAACCCTATACCATGGTCCCTTATCCTGGACTGTGAAAACCTCTAGGAGCTAAATAAAACAAACTGGAATTATGAGCATGGGTGTTGAAAAAATAAGTGACACCAATTAACTGGTTAAAAATTCCTTTTACAAATCAGGTAGTCTGCAATTCTTTAATTTCAACAAAGGTGAAAAAATCCTAATTGGGCTATCACCTAATAAATCAATGAAAAATAATTTTTATTAAGTCACAATGTGAATTTTGAAATCATTACTCAAGAAAACTAAGAGTGAAGTAAAATCCTATAACAGAACTTTAATTTCTATCCACTTAATTAGGGGTACGAGTGCTCAGCATTTATACTTAAAAAAGTGAATGTTGTCTCACTCCAACAATGTAGTATTCATCCACAAATAATCTACTAGTGGAAAACCCACACAGATCAATGTAGACTACATTTACAATAAATCTGTACTTTACCAACAACTGCAATAAACCAACCTAAAAAATCAGTAATTGCAATAAAATAACCTAAAAAAATTATACATTTGCATGTATTTTTCAAACGAATATATAGTGAGAGTAAAAATGGAAGGCAGGAATGTGAAAGCTAGAGGACAGTAAGTCTGGGTTTTTTTATTTTTTAAATTTCAAAATATTGATTTATATGTAATAATTTAGACTTGATCCTTCATCTTTAAAATTCTTACACATCTGCCAATAAATTTCCTTTTTAAATTAGAGTTGAGTCTCTGTGACTTGCAATCGAAGAGTCCTAATACTCTCCAAGATTGTTCTCTTACTTGTAAAACAGTCAAATAATGCCTTGAGGGTTTAACATACATACTAAGAGAATGTATGTTTTCAATAACAAGATTTTCAACAAAATCTTGGGATAAAAGATTTTAAAAGGCAAATCATCAATACATTATTCATGACATTTGAAATATTATGGAATCCAAGTATTTATCTGTAATTAAAGAAAAAGGCCAAGTCAAAAATTCAAAACCATACTCAAATTTGTACTGAGGTATCCTAAAATTATTCAGTCTGTGACTAATGATTCATAGAGGTCTCTGGATTTCATGCCTTTCACATAAAGCCTATTTGACAACCTTCCTTATAGCTGATCTAAATTTAATTAATTAAAAATATTTAAATATCCCATTTTCGCATATCTAAAATGAGGATTTCTAGCTTGAATGTACAGATACATGGAGCGAATGGGAAAAGGTTAGCATTTACCATGCAATTTTCATAAGTGTGATCTTTATTAATGATATCAACTGTGAGGAGTATTTCTTCTATTTTCATCTTTTGTATCTTCAAACTTTTCAAAGCTTTTTTCTCTGATTAGAAATTCCCTGCTCAGGAAAAGTTCCTATTTGCCAAACTTTCAAATACCATATTTTTTGTGAAAGCCTTTATGACAGAATTAGGTACTATCTCATCAGTCTTCACACAAGTTTATCTTTCTGTAGCTATCTATCTGTTCACATGCTTGTCTTATGTACTAAATTGTGAGTTCTATGAGGCTCTGGACCACGTTTTATTCATCTTTGTAGTTTCAGGTTAGTATAGTGCACAGCATATAACAGATACACAATGATAAAAGAAACAATGTTAAGTTACTCTAGGAACCTACTACCATAAAATTCATCTCCTTTATTCATTATTTAAAGGTATACTTTAATGAAGGATTTCTTACACTCTGCAGCACCTAGTTTAAACAGATAATTAGAATATCAACCATTTTGAAAGTTCTAAAGGGGGTAGAAAGGGAAAACGGCACTAGGAGAAACAGACAATGATGTGATAAATGACTGGTTGAAGAGGGGAAAGACATAAATACTCCTGGTGGAGGGTAGTTCTAAAAATCACAGATAAAGAAGAAAATGAAATATATATTCAAGCTCCTCAGAACTTGGATGGGAGAATTGGCAGGAGTGCTGCGAGCATGTGAGAGGCAAGATTCAGATGAAAATCCAGTCAGCTTCTATTTCTTTCTCTTGGCTTCCCCCTATTTTTCCGATTTCCATCTTTTATTATTATGGCTGTTCACTTCTGTATTTCCTATACCTCTAATTTACTGTATACTACCATTACATTAACTTGATACCACTAAGTCACTAATCTGGTAGGCAATGAGAGCTGGAGCACCTTCTTGCATGCTAAAATTTTCGGCTAAAACCAATTCTTCCCTACAAGCCTTAAATCCCCTAACTTTTCCTGGAAACACTACTTTATGAAAGAATACAAAATGGATGAATAATGAATACTTATACTTCTTTGATATGACAAACAGTAAACCAGTAATTCCCGACTGGGGAAATAGAGGACACATTCTCCTGGAGGGGAATATATAGTCTCAAAAAGCAAATAATTAAACTTTATATTTAGAAAACTTTAAAAAAATCTTATTTTCATAATGCTCATAATCCTATGAGCTAGTGGGATTATTTAGAAGGTAAATTTAATTTAGAAGAGAAAGATTTTCCACAATTAAGGAAAAGGGTTTCAGAAACTGTAGGGATAGATTTTTATATTTATTAAAAGGGGGCAGATCTTTAAAAAGAATTGAGAAACAGCACATATAATCAGCCTACTTAGATAAAGCTATTATATACATTTATTTTTGTGGAGTTTAACACACAAGCACGTATTCCTGTATGTCTTGAAGGATGGAAAAAGTATACACCACACTGTTAACAGTAGATGTCTCTGGATAGTAGTTTGTATTTACTAAAATTTTCTACAATGAATAATAATTTTAGAATAAGAAAGGAAAAGTTACTTTTACAAAACAATAGTATAATAGTGTTTGCCTTTTTGACCACTGGAAACTGAAAGCAGTTTATGGCAGAAGTAGGACAACACACTTTAGATTTTTCAGTTCAATGCATAAGGAATTGCACATTAAACCTGACATCTACATTTAAAAAACAAAACCTGCCAGTTGGTTAAACCTGTAGGAAAGAGCAAGATATTGGACATATTATATCAGGAAAAGATGTTCTAACTGGAACTTTAAAAAATAGTTTGAATCAGTGAACACGGGAGGGAAGAGGAACCTAAAGACATAAACTACAGGTAGTACTGTTTAGCTAGCATTATCTTGCAAATACATAATAATGGAACAAGATTAGTGTGGGGAATTGGAGCTGAGCAAGAGAAACACTTGTGAGACTTTTTCAGTCTGTCCCCACTGGCTGAAAATCATCATCTAACAAATAAGCTGACTAGCTGCTTTCAGCATCCATGCATTGAAAAGTCTATCCGAAATGGTAAGGAAAGATAAAGAAATGTCAACTTATTCCTCTTAGGGAAAAGAAAAATAAAATTTGGTGGAAGGGAGACTCTTCAATGGTTTCCCCTATATTTTTCTTCTCTAAGGTCCCAGTTTTCAATGTGTTATGTAAATCAGGCTATGCCCTTTTATCCAATTTGTTAACTAACCAACAACTCCTTATCATAAAAGAAGTTCCAGTCAGGTTGTGCCTTTTTACTCCTATCTATCTTAAGCTTTCAAAGAACAGATCATATCCCTCTGCTTTAATAAAACCATCCACAGATTTATCTCTTTCCATGAGTCCCTATATCCCCTACTCATTAATTTCATCAATAAACCACAAGGACTGTTTACTAACACCATATATAATCTCCTAGAATACTTATGTAGGACAAGCTCCAAACTAGATCATAGAATTATTTAAAATAACTACAGGACTGGTAAAATCAAAAAGGAGAAATGTAATTTCACAAAGTTCAGAGGCACTATCCTAGTAATTGTTATACTATCTTGCATAGCAGTAAGAATAAACATTAAAAACTACTTGGTAGAAGATTATAGATTTTAAAATTTATAATCTGCTGCTAATCATGTAAAATTAAGAGAATCAATCTATTAAAACACAATGAATGTTCAGTATTTTTATGTCTTCTTTTCCTACTTGTAATGGTTTTATCCATCCAACCAGCAATAGTTACTAAGCAGAATGTACTATGTGACAGCCGCTATGGTAAGTACTAGAGATATAAAGGTGACCAAAACCAAACAAGGTTCCTACACTCCAAGGAGTTCAGTCTAGAGAAGTACATAAATAATCCAGTAAGAACATAGTTTAAAATATGGTTAGACACAGAGATAAATATTCTGTAGAGGAGGAACATGGGCCCCATAAAACTTTGTAGCAAATAAACTTGACCTAGTGGGAAAAGACCAAAAAAACTCCCCCCAAAACAAAAATTATGTTAGAGATGTGATCTGTATGTAATCAAAAGAGCTAAGGATATGAGTGTAGATGAGGATAGTCATTCCTGGCAGAAAGAAGAACATGAGCTATGGTACCCTGGTAGGGGTTATGTTAAAAAAATATGGACAGGCCTGTGTGACTATAGCTAGCATAGATAAGAGGTCAAAAAATGGTTAAGAGAGGACACTTAAAAGAAAGCAAGGAAGATGTTTCTATTGGAAAATTAAAAGCAACAAACTCGGCAGGACTTATGGAATTCATTAAGTATAGTGATCTCTAGGGGTAATGTGAAAGCATTAGAAAATTTTTTTAAGTAGGGAAGTAACATACTCAGATATGTATTTTGAAATTACTCTAGCTATAATGTAGACTAAGACAGGCCACAGTGGTTGTGAATAAACAGATTTTACTAGATTGCTGCAGGTGCCAGATGACTAGGGTAGCGTTAGTAAAGATGAAAAGAACTTCACAAACAGTAGCTAAAACAAACTTGTATTTTTTCTTTCTGACCTCAAATAGCCCTAGAAAGTAGCATTTAAAAATAAAAACATTTTAAGATAAAACAAATAAAATATGGTTTTCTTAATCTTATCCCATCACATATTTTCTTCAAAAATTAATATCCTGAGGATTGGCCAATTTGAAGAAATAACATTCTCTAGTTCAAATAAAACTATGTAATGACACCTTTTTATGATTTCAAGAAAAAAATATCAATAAACCCATGAGTATTATCAGATGCCTCTCAACTTACCATTTTTCCAATCATCATTACATAAGGTCCTGCCTGTTGATTTACAGCTAGAAAATCTAGCAAACGCACATACCAAAATATTATGTTAAGACAGTAAATTAATCTTCCAGCAACAAAAACATGATTATCATATGCATTCTCAAAGTTCCATTTTGCTCCAAATCTTAGTCCAAATCCAATGAAGAAAGAAATTATGGCAATTGTATCACTGATATTGAAGTAATCACTAAACCACACTTTAATCTTCTGGCTTATTTTTCCAGCTTCAGACATAAAGATCTACGGGTTAAAAAAAAAAAAAAAAGAAAAAAATCTAATTGAACTGTTTAAGTAATCAATTTCCTCCTATTAAAACATATATTAGCATTCAATTATAATATCACAGTAGGATTTTATATATTTTTTATTATTTCAAAGTATTTTTTCAAGATTTTATTTAAAAGAGAGAGAGACCATGGTGGGGGAGGGAGAGGGAGAAGCAGACTCCCCGCCGAGCAGGGAGCCCAACTTGGGGCTCGATCCCAGATGAACTGAGCCAAAGGCAGACACTTTAACTGACTGAGCCACCCAGGAGCCCCTCAAAGTACTTTTTTAAATTGAAGTACAGTTAACACACGTTACATTAGTTTCAGGTATACAACATAGTGATTCAACAACTCTATATATTATGCTCCGCTCACAAGTGTAGCTATCATCTGTTACCATACAATGCTATTACAATACCACTGACTATATATTCCTTGTGCTTTACCTTTCATCCCTAGAACTTATTCATTCCATAACTAGAAGCCTGTGCCACCCACTCCCCTTTACCCATTTTGCCCATCTCTCCTCCCCTCCTTCCCCACAATCACTTTGTTCTCTGTATTTATAGGTCTGTTTCTGCTTTTGTTTTGTTGCTTAGATCTCATATATAAATGAATTACATAGTATTTGTCATTTGGTATTTGTCAAAGTATGTTTGATTATCTTGGGCTTTGATGATGTATTTGATCACTGAAACAATTCAGTAAGATATCAGAAACACATACTTCTTATCCTCCTTCTATATATGTGTGTGTGTGTGTGTGTGTGTGTGTATATATATATATACACCCACATATGTATATAAATACCCACAAATAAATGACCTATTCAACCAAGGTCATTCTACTAAGAAGCTGGAAATCTTAAATTAGAACAGAGTTCTCTAGAAAGTGAGATACTTCTGAAAGTTGTTTTATTTTTCATTGAAACAACAGGATATCCTGATAGGATCTTCCCAAAGATGTCTTATTTACAGAAAGCAAACAACTCAATGGTTTAAGTACCTGTACTCATCTCTTCTCTTGAATATAAATATTAAAAATTTGCATTGCCTGGGTGGCTTAGTCGGTTGAGTGGCAGAATCTTGATTCTGGCTCAAGTCATGATCTCAGCGTCATGAGATCAAGCCCCTTGTTGGGTTCCGCACTCAGCTGGTAGTCTGCTTGAGTTTCTCTCCCTCTGTCCCTCCCCCCCACTCGCGCTCTCTCTTTGAAATAAATAAATTTTTAAAAAGAATTTAAAATTTCTCTTTTGTGGGGAATGGTAATACATTTATAGCTTCAAAATCATAAGTGTATATAAAAATAAGTACGGAAAAGTCTCTTTTCCATTCTTCTTCCTTAGCCAATTAACTTCCCTTCCCACTAGAGGCAACCAGTTATTACAATCTAATGAATCCTTGTACAGCTTTTATGAATATGCATTTAAAAAAGTATTTACAACTTTATCATTTAACAATTTAATTTTTTCAAACATGTTGGTAAAACAACAGATTTCATAAACATATAAACCATGGCACTCAAAGAAATTAAAAATGAATAAAATATTTAAGAAGATAAATTCCTATGACACCTAAGTGGAAGGGAAGTACAATGCTTTCATTTGTTTTTGCAACATAATGTATTCTCTAAATCTAAAGCACAGACATGAAATAATCCAGAAGTATTTAAGTCAGTGTGTTATAAAACTATATTTATGTAGTTAATAGTCTGAATAAAAAGTATAAACATTTATTTAAGGAAAAAATACTTTTTTAAAATCAAGATGTTAGAAAATTTATAATTTAAACTGAAAACTATGATAAACACAGGAATCTAAATCTAAATGACAATTCAATGGGCAATACAGCACACTTATATACTGATTATGAGTAACAGATACACATACATATAGAAAACCAAACAAAACACCCTCCATATATACAGTAAGTTACTGGTAGGAGAAACTACAGACATACCTCACGGACTTTCTCAATAGCATAGGTAAAAATATAAGCAATAACAATCCATTCTTGAACTGAAGGTAATTGTTCCATTTGTACAAGAACCACAAATGTATAAAGCATCAGAAATCCTAAGTATGCCAACTAATGAAAAACACAAGATATGAATAATATAAATTACAAGATAAAATTTTATCAAAATTTTCAATCCAACACACAAAAAAGAGACTAAATGAACCCCTGTGAACTATCTCCAAGCTTCCATCATTAAAACAGTTTTAGGGGTGCCTGGGTGGCTCAGTCAGTTTAAGCATCCAGCTCTTGGTTCTTGGTTTTGGCTCAGGTCATGATCTCAGGTTCGTGAAACTGAGCCCCACATTTAGCTCCACGCTTAGTGTAGAGTCTTCCCTCACCCTCTACCCCTCCCCCGGTTCATGTGCATGCACTCTCTAATAAATAAATTAATTAATAAATTAATTAATTAAAAAGTTTTAGAAGTAACTTCATTGCAGACACTGCATTTATCAATCAAAACATAAATGGTTCCAAGAGTATAACTATGGTGTTCTAGAACTTTGATGACTTTCTAGTATTCCCCATAGGAAGAATTTTATAGTAGAAGATTTATGTTCTCAGCATAGTTCATATAATACCATTTAACTTATACTATTCCTCAAGTATCATATTAAATATACTGTAGAACTTCATCACCATCATCATCAAGAAATACATACTACCTACTTCCTCCTTCCCCGAACCAAATACTATTCCCAGGAAAGACAACTGCTATTTTCCTAACTCCTAGTCATTGAGGTTGAATCCCAAGAAATGAAAACAGATATGAAAAGCATTTTCCCTAGGTAAAGGAACATACCACCTTTGATACTCTCAACAAAAAAGATATTATATAAGATCTATGTATAACAACATCTGAAGAGTTATTTCGTTTCAGAGGAAAACCCAGACTCGTTCACCCTTGGACAATTGTATCTAAGAATCCTCTCTTCATTCTCCTTGCCTCTACCAGCACTGAAACAAGCCACATTCTTGATTTAAGCTATGGCAGGGCTGGGCAGTAAACTCCAATAAATAAGGAAAGAAAAGAGAAATTTCTATTTGGCCATCAGGGTTGTCCATTTTTTTTAAAACATTTTATTTATTTATTTTAGAGTGAGTGACAGAGAGAGAGCATGCACAAGCCAGGGGAGAGGCAGAGGGAGAGAGAGAAGCAGATGCTCCACTGAGCAGGGAGCCTGACATGGGACTCGATCCCAGGACCCTGAGATCATGACCTGAGCCAAAGGCAGATGCTTAACCAACTGAGCCACCCAGGCGCCCCAGGGTTGTCCATTTTTAAAAAGTCACTCACATGAATTCAAATGTGACGAAAATGAAAAACAACAAAACAATAACAAGATAAACAACTTAAGAATTTTTCTGGGAAGGGGAATAAAAACTCATTCATTCAACCCATGGTTAAAAGCTGAGGCTAATCTCATCTGTTTCTTGAGGTGAGTCCATCCCCCATGGACTATAATACTCTTTGATCTGGGAGAAAAAACTGTTCTTCCACAAAGCAAGAGAAAAGCCAATTATGTGTCAGATAATAAAACATATACCATAATATGATTAAGGAAATAAGCACTGATAAACTATATGAATGATCTAGATTACTTTCTACCTTCAAATTAACACTGCAAAATGGTTCATTTCAAAAATTTTACACATTCTCTGCAAAATCCTAAAGCACAAAGATATATCCATGTCTATTCTGGTTAATCTTTAGGAATGTTTTTGGTAGATTTGATTTGTATTTGATACCTGCTTACAAAGACATATGGTTACTACATTTTTGTTTAGTCTATTTCTAGTTCCAATCAGAATTAAGATTTGTTAGCATTTATCATTCTATATGATGGCAATTGGAATAAAACTAAGTTAAATTTATGCTCTTTTAAGTGGAAAATGGCTTGTCAGTGATCTAAGTTATATCAAGATAAATACGGACTTTAGACCAAAGGTACCTTAAAGCTTATACTTTAAAAACATTCTGCTTGTACAACTTAGAAAACATACAACATACCGTATTAAACCAGAATTTTACAATTGGCGCATGATAAAAGGCATAAAACTTTCTTGTAATGGGAAGTTTTTTTGATTTTATTTGTATCTCCATTTCATTCTTTCCTTCATTACTGTCCAATATTCTTACTTCTTTAAACACTTCCTAAAATAAAAATAACACTTATCATATTATTTATTCACAAAATGTTTATATTTACTTAAAAATATTTTACCTCCTTACCATGGGAATCTCTTCTGCTATGTTTTGAAAGTTGTTTTCACTATCTTCCATTGTCATTTGATGGGCATCTTGAGATTGTGGAATATG
This sequence comes from Phoca vitulina, assembly GCF_004348235.1. Taxonomy (NCBI): domain Eukaryota; kingdom Metazoa; phylum Chordata; class Mammalia; order Carnivora; family Phocidae; genus Phoca; species Phoca vitulina. The sequence continues at coordinate 17,985,346 of NW_022589723.1, forward strand.
AGACATCTCAGCCTTTGTTTTATATTCTAGCATTAATATGGCAGGTGGAACTAAAATGCTTAATATGACCTAAAAATTTTAGAAACACGTAAGTTTATATTTTAAAATTAATTACCTTCAAGAATAAAAAGAATAAAAAGGTATTAAATATCTTGATGATTAGTTAGCCAATCTGCCCCTGTTAGTATAGGGGAAAAACCAGAAACTTCATTTTTATACTTGATTATTATATTTAAAGAGGCCCAGGTTGAATTGTTTTAAGGAGTAATAAAACATTTGGGTACTATGATATGAGGATACAGAAAAGATTTACTAATTATTTGTTCAGAAAATACATTTTTGTTTAAATAAAGTTCAAGCCTTATGAAGTTGTTATGTGCATAATTTTATCCTAAAACTCTTTGCAACTGTTCCATGTCGTAACATGATTACTCAGCTTGTGCCTCTATAAACAGATTTGTAAAATTTTACATTATTACCTGCACAATCCTAAAGCACAAAAAAATTATAATTGTGTATCAGGGTTTCTATTGGTTAATCTTTCACCATTATTTTTATTAGAGGATCAGTATTTGTTATCTACTTACAATGGTTAAACCACTTGCCTGATTTCTGCCTTCTACATCTCTGTACCTTATTTAAGATATAAGATAATGAAAAGGAAAGTTTAAAGTAGTATCTCTCACTATGATGAAACCAAAAGTATCAGCCAACATTTTATCCAAATTCTTAACCATAAAAACTAGGTATATCCAATATACTTCATGTAATTATTTAAGAAAAAAGTAACAAATTATTAAGTTAGTAGACAGGTTCTCAATTTTAGAATTTGGAAATCATCTTTTCATAAAGAAGGAACTTTTTTTCATTGCTGCTCAGGGCTGTAAACACCAATACTTCCTTTGTTGCCCTCATGCTTCTGGCTTAGAGAGGGGCAATAATTATACACCATACCTGAAAAGGATTCAGAGTGAAGAACAGAAGGAAAGAAGAGGCCATTTCATGCCCCTTGAGATAAAATGCCAACACTGCCAGCCCCACCACCCTCATAAATCAAGGCATTTTACTATATATCTGGGCTAATCCCTCTGTTCTTTTTATCTAATCACATACTAGATATAACTGTTTCTAAGGTATACCTTGTACCAGGAATTTTTCCTCATATTCAGCCTTCCCATCCACATATCAGATAACAACATTTGTGTACAGGTGTGAGCTACAAAAGGTCTAAGTCTTGAAGAAACTGCTAACTTGAGGCAGGTGGAATTACTCCAGTTTTTCAGTTCATAAGTGAGCAATTTCATAGCCATGGTTTCATCCTGTCTGAAGGATTGTTCTAGTAATTCAACTGCGAGTTGACCAAAATCACTATCAAAAGATAAAGGCCAAAACATTCACATTACCAAACTGCAGTTTAAGACACCATTCTTATATAATTTCATAACATTTTATATTTAATATAACAACATTTATATTTAATATTTTAACACACACTCAGGGAATTATAAGGCATTAGAATCATAACAGCTCTGTTTCCAGATATCTATTACTAAGCAGATATAACAAAATACTAAAATATGTCACATGAAGAACAAGTCTGAGAAGGTGACTCCAGAGCATTTTCCACTGGTCTTGGAAATAAAACTCCAGTCTCACAGGAAACCCAAATTGACAATGTTCAGCTGCTCTGTACAAAAACTCTTACCTATATCGTATTTCAAACATAGGGGTGCCCAGGTGGCTCAGGTGGTTAAGTATCTGCCTCAGGCTCGGGTCATGATCCCAGGGTCCTGGGATCCAGCCCCGGGTCATCGGGCTCCCAGGTCATCGGGCTCCCTGCTCAGCGGGAAGCCTGCTTCTCCCTCTCTTTCCCACTTGTGTTCTCTCTCGCTATCTCTGTTGCTATCTCTGTCTCTCTCTCAAATAAATAAATAAAATCTTAAAAAAAAAAAAACATAAAAAAGGTCTGGTACCCAGTAGAAAGAATAATGTGAATAGGGACTAACCTAATCATGAAAAACATCTGAATCTTAGATCCCCAGAGTAAGTGATCATAAGATCCCTGCTTATTTTCACTAATAACACTTACTCTCTTCCAAAGACAGCCCATTTTGGGAAGTCCTATTTTCTATCATAAGGTTTCCTACAAACTATCTTTCCAGCTTGATAGTCATTATTACCCTAAATGTAAACTTCTGTGAACTGTTTTACTCTTCCATGTATGTAGTTCCACCTTCTGAAATGCTCTTCCAGTTGAATTCAATTCATTTCCTTAGAACACAGCTCAAAACCTTATTTTTTTCTTTTCCTTACCACTCCAAATGGAACTTTTCGTAATCTAATTAATTGCTAGTATGTGCAATTATTAAACTGACTTCTGGCATTTCTTCTTTCTTGCCAAAATATTTAACTCTTGAGTTGTAAACAATAACCTCTTTTTATGTGCATAAACAGGAAAGTTTCCTTCTGAATTTTAAGAAGTACCTAATACATTTTGGGGCGCCTGGGTGGCTCAGTCAGTTAAGCTGCCAACTCCTGATTTTGGCTCAGGTCATGATCTCAAGGTTGGAAGATCAAGCCTGAGAGTCGCCCTCTAAGTCCATGCCCCAGAAAGGAGGCTGCTTAAGATTCTCTATCTCCCTCTCAATAAAAAAAATAAATTAAAAGTACCTAATACATTTTAATTGTGCCAATAAAATTATACGTATATATACCGATTTATTGCATGACACTATAACCTCCACTTAAACATGATCTTGTTGTATTTCTTAAATGTTTGAAATGATAAAATATAACTTACTTAGAATACTGTTTCAATTCTTCTGAAGTATCATCTACAAGGTCACTCTGCTTTGCTTCATATGCCATTGAACGATAGATCTTACAGGCAACTAATGCTTTAGCCATTGATTCTTCACCATGCTGCCATAAAAAACGGGCCATGACCTGTCTCTTCATAAGGCAAGCCCAAATTAACAGTTCATTAAGTGGATAAGGAAAGCGCTTGGTTTCTGGATCATCAATATCTACAATTTCATCTTTGGCTCTCTTCTTCTTTCCTTCTTCCACAGCTGTATCAATCTTCAATGGAAAACAAATGTCTAAGATTGATTATAGTAAGGCCATATGACATTAATGTGAGAATTTTTATAAAATCTCCTTTACACTATCCTTCAACTTCATACAGACTGCACAAATCAAAATGTTATAAATTTACAAATTTTACGTACTTTATTTTATTATAGCTCAGGTTTTATAGAAATGGTATTTCTAAAAAAAAAAAAAAATCATTGTAATAAAGTTTTCCAAAATTAAAGGAAGGGCTTAAATATTTCAACTAATATCTGATAAAACATAACTTTAATGGAAGAAAAGTGTGTCTAAAATACTTATCTTGCACGCTGTTAATCAGTTACAGTGGAATAGAAGGAGGCAGTTTAGTATTTATCAAAACATTGAAAAATTTTTATTATAACTAAATATAAAAAACTTCACAGAATCGTTAACTCATTTGTATATGGGAAAATGAAAAATCAAACGTGTCTACAAACAAAAGTTCATTCTTGCTAAAACAAGTAGTTTTCTGTTTCATAAATACTAGTAAATTAGATAGAACAAAATTCAGAAAAGGTTAAAATTTATGGAAACATACCTTTGGTCGATAGGGCTGTGCTGTTTTAATGAAATGATTGTGCCTCATTTTTTCCTTTTTATCTGCCCTATTACCAAAAGATTCATGACTCTTGCGCAACTGAGGAGTGCTGCTGGAGGTATTTCGGCCAGACCTCTGAAAATGAAAGCTTATTAGTTTTTACAGATTTAAATACACTGATAAGTCATAAAAATTCAAGAATTCATACATACGTACAAATGTGTTTGTACACACACAGAAAATGATTTGTTTTGGATTTCAATTACAAAATATTTCTATGTACTCTTACAGTTGAAAATATTGTATTTTTAAGACAATGCTACCTTCACTATTCTAATATAAAAACTAAGTAATTTTAAACTTTTAAAGTATATGAGTTTTTATGAATTCTTAACTTATAAAGCATACAATACAAAGGACATATATAGACTTCCCCCAAAATATTACATACCCGATTATTTCCACCAAGACTATTATATATTAATCGAAAACGTTTCCGAGTGTAGGTGCATCTATAGGTTCCTCCCATAAGATATTCAATAACAAGTCCTATATCGATTAGGGTGATCTTATATCCTGGAGGAAGATTTCCCTGGAAACAAAACATTAGTTTTAAATAGACAGGATATTTCTCAATATTTCCATGCATGCCTAGAAATGCACGCACTCTCCAAAATAACAAATGTTTACTTGTTACAAGAAGCTGGGGTTGCCAGCAGCTATCTTTACAGGAGAAGGAAGTAACTTGTTCCTCATTTCCTTCTATAAGAAGAGGGGATTCTTTTTTTTTGGGGGGGGGGGCAGTTTCAACTGTAAATATCTTTTTTTTTTTTTTTAATTTTATTATGTTATGTTAGTCACCATACAATACATCATTAGTTTTTGATGTAGTGATCCATGATTCATTGTTTTCGTATAACACCCAGTGCTCCATGCAGTACGTGCCCTCCTTAATACCCATCACCGAGCTAACCAATCCCCACTCCCCCCTCCCCTCTAAAACCCTGTTTGTTTCTCAGGTCCATAGTCTCTCATGGTTCATCTCTCCCTCCAATTCCCCCCGCCCATTTTTCCCTTCCTTCGCCTAATGTCCTCCATGCTATTCCTTATGTTCCACAAATAAGTGAAACCATATGATAATTGACTTTCTCTGCTTGACTTATTTCACTTAGCATAATCTCCTCCAGTCCCATCCATGTTGATGTAAAAGTTGGGTATTCATCTTTTCTGATGGCTGAGTAATATTCCATTGTATATATGGACCACATCTTCTTTATCCATTCATCTGTTGAAGGGCATCTCGGCTCTTTCCACAGTTTGGCTACTGCGGACATTGCTGCTATGAACACTGGGGTGCATATGGCCCTTCTTTTCACTACATCTGTGTCTTTGGGGTAAATACCCAGGAGTGCAATTGCTGGGTCATAGGGTAGCTCTATTTTTAAATTTTTGAGGAACCTCCACACTGTTTTCCAAAGTGGCTTTACCAACTTGCATTCCCACCAACAGTGTAAGAGGGTTCCCCTTTCTCCACAACCTCTCCAACATTTGTTGTTTCTTTCCCTGTCCATTTTTGCCATTCTAACTGGTGTAAGGTGGTATCTCAGTGTGGTTTTGATTTGGATTTCCCTGATGGCTAATGATGATGAACATTTTTTCATGTGTCTGTTAGCCATTTGTATGTAAGAAGAGGGGATTCTGAAGTTTTGAAGTCACAAAGGTGTGCTCAGGATAGAAGTATGGCTTATAGCAGCAAGAGCATTTGATCTTTCCACTGCCCTAATACTTCACACATAGAGGCAAAGGAACGTCTAAGAGTCAAGTATTCCATTTTCACTGTGGCACATTACCATAAATTACATTTTCCTGTAAAAACAATGCTATAAATGTTGATTATGTTTCCAGACAGGCCCATAAGTACTTATAAGTACTTTTTAGCCAAAATTATATTGGTTATATTACAGTTACACAAGTTTTTATAGTCTCATCTAAGACTTAAACTACCACTTATAACACTGTTTAGAACTAAGACTTCATTTTCCCAGGGCAACAGTTTTTTAGAACATGAGCCATTTGTGAGTTTGGAAGATTGTCTGTTCAGAATCAAATATTTGGTTAATCTCATTAAATAATCTTAAAAGGGTTTAATCATAAGACAATTTACATATATTAACCAATTCTGCCCTCCTACCATCACCATTCTTTCCATTTCCCTAATTATAATTTCATAAAATTAGTACTTAAAAATTTTTTAAGATTTTATTTTAGAGAGAGAGCAAGTGAGCCTGCATGCGCACACAGGGGGGAGGGGCAGAGGGAGAGGGAGAGAGAGAATCTCAAGCAGACTCCATGCTGAGTGCGGAACCTGATGCAGGGCTGGATCTCACAACCTGAGCCAAAATCAAGAGCTGGATGCTTAACTGACTAAGCCACCCAGGGGCCCCTAGGTCCCCCAGGACTTTTAAAAATGCTTATACCTTTTATAATTTGGTTTCATCTGTGAAGTTTTAAATATCTACTTAAATTCCTTAAATCTCTGATTTAAAAATTAATCAAAAATATTTTCGGGTGCCTGGGTGGCTCAGTTGGTTAAGTGTCTGCCTTCGGCTCAGGTCATGATCCCAGGGTCCTGGAATCGAGTCCCATATCCAGCTCCCTCCTCAGTGGGGAGTCTGCTTCTCTCTCTCCCTCTACCCCTCCCCTTGCTCATGCTCTCTCTCTCTCAAATAAAATCTTTAAAATATATATTTTCTCACCTTAAATGCAAGATTTTTCTTTTTATTTTGTCTTGAGCAACCTCAAAATATGCTTTATGAATGAGGATTATCATGCATGTTTTTAGTTTTCTGTTTTTTAAAATATTTGACAAATACCATATGATATGATCCCACTTAAATGGGAAATATTTAAATTAAGGGAAATAATGTGAGTTGCCTAAAAAATAAAGTATGATAAGCAATTTCTCAAACTATACAAATACTACTTACAACACTCAACTTATTGATTTGAATCAGAAAATAGTCAATTACTGCCTTTCCTTTAGGATTTTTCACTTACAGAAATAAAAAAAATTGGCTTATTTAGTATAGCCACCAATGTAAAGACAGTCAATTTATAACAAATCTCTTATTTGTTTCCAGAATTAAAAACTATAGTTCCTTCTGCTAACCACATAAGTAAATCATAATGCAAATGTGTTTTAGAAACCCCTGGACTGAAGGTCTCCCCCATCACTCAAGCTTTCTGGGAAAAATGGGAAAAAAAAAAAAAGCCTTAATTATTTTAACAACCAAAAAAACCACAAATCAATGTGAAATGTCCAGAATAGGCAAATCCATACAGATAGAAAGTAGATTAACAGTTGCCTAGGGCAGGAGAGAGGCAGGAAGTAGAGAAGAAAGCAGAAATGGGGAGTGACTGCTAATGGGTACAAGGTTACTCTAAAATTAGATTGTAGTGATAGTTGCGCAACTGTGAATATACTAAAAGCCATTGAACTAAACACTTTAAATGGATCAATTTTGGGCGCCTGGGTGGCTCAGTCATTAAGCAACTGCCTTCGGCTCAGGTCATGGTCCCAGGGTCCTGGGATCGAGTCCCACATCGGGCTCCCTGCTCCGCGGGAAGCCTGCTTCTCCCTCTCCCACTCCCCTCTGCTTGTGTTTCCTCTCTCACTGTGTCTCTCTCTGTCAAATAAATAAATAAAATCTTTAAAAAAAAAATAAAAATAAAAAAAAAATGGATCAATTTATAAAGGAAATCACATGAAAAAAATTGAATTGAAAAATATTTTTAAATATAATAAAATCTAAGTTCTTCCTATGGGATGTTAGTTTATTAAATAAGTGACAAAACAAAAAATTAAAACAGAAAATGACATTCCTATTTTAATTTTTCAGTTTTTTAATAGTACACTCACATTTAATAACAAGTAAAAGTTTGAAGAATTCTAGAAAAAAAGCATTTTAGTTCAGAAACTAAAAAAATATTTCAATTAATTAAACAATTATCTTCTCACTTAACGAAAATAAAACTATTAGATACCAGTATTTTAAATGACTATAAAATTTTTAATAAACGTCTAAAACTATTAATTCACAAAGAATCCCAACAGAAGAGAAGGGGGATATTAGTTAATTCACAAAGAATCCCAATAGAAGAGAAGGGGGATATTAGTGCATCAAATTTGGTCACCACAGAATGGCTTTAGATCATGATCAATAGTGGATATTAAAGAGAGCATTCATGCATGATTTCAACATTTCAGCATTTTTACTGGCAAAATCTGCCACAAAGATCACCATCCAGTATATCCTTCAATGTCTTTACTCAAAGTCCTTTACTGGTGGAGGTAAAAATTTCTTTTGAACACAGAGAAAGAAGATACATTCTATCAATGATCTTTGTTTAGGGACCAATGAGCATTATGAAATTCATCACAATGGATCTCATATGACTAGAAACTCAGAAAAATTGGTCTTAATTTCATAAATTTTTCTTTTTCTTGATTTCTGATATATTATGCTCTTTACTACTACGTTACCACAAACTTAGCCCTTATTTTATCTTGCTCTAAATGTCATTTTATTGATATTTTTAAGATGTACAATATTTAAATGTGTTTTTGAAACAGATGTAGTATAACCAATTTTGAAAATAGCATTTTCAAAAACAAAAATAAACTCTTACCTGTTTGACATCCCGAACAAGATGAAATAGCATTGGATTAGTTGGACCTTGTTTCTTTAAGGAAAAAAAAATTAAAGCAAATTATTATTTTTCTTCAAAATAATGTAACAACTTCTTTTGTTACTTACAGGACTTTATGAAATTATATTGTTGCTCAAATTATATTGTTTTTCAGCTAAATGAGTTCTGTTCATAAAATGGAGCAAAGAAAAAGATAAACCATTTCATATCGTCGTATTTACCTTCAAAAAGATGTATAATTTAGGTTATGTTTTACTTATGCAAAAACACAAATTTTAAATCATGCAAACTTTGAAAGCTTTACAATTCTATCTTTAATTTACATTTCTTTCATTGAATGGAGCTGTACACTTTTTTAATTTTTTAAAAATTTTATTTATTTGAGAGAGAGCAAGAGAGAGAGCATGAACAGGACAGAGGAAAAGGGAGAAGCAGACCCTCCACTGAGCAGGGAGCCTGACGCGGGACTCGATCCCCAGACTTCGGGATCATGACCTGAATTGAAAGCAGACACTTAACTGACAGCTACCCAGGCGCCCCAGCTTTAAAATTCTACATAATATCTAGGGGCGCCTGGGTGGCTTAGTCATTAGGCATCTGCCTTCGGCTCAGGTCATGATCCCAGGGTCCTGGGATCGAGCCCCGCACTGGGCTCCCTGCTCTGTGGGAAGCCTGCTTCTCCCTCTCCCACTCCCCCTGCTTGTATTCCCTCTCTCGCGGTCTCTCTGTCAAATAAAATCTTTAGAATAAAATAAAATAAAATTCTACATAACATCTAAAGATGACTGTTCCTAATACTGGGTATAAACTCTTATTTTGCCTTACTTTGCTCTTTCTTTTTATAATATTTAATCTATCCACTCAGGAGCTGAGTTCTCTCTGGCAATTCTTCTCCTTATGTTAATTTTTTTAAAAATATGAAATATTTCATATTTTTTAGGTATTGGCAAGTTTCATTGTATTTTCCCTAATCATACAGAAAAGTAATACTGAGAATTCTATTTTATCTTAGTCCATTAATGTTATATATAACTTCTAAGTATAAAATAAATATACTTTAATACAGCAGTTTTCAAAGCGTGGTCCAGTTAGCTCCCGAGGGCCCCCAAGACCCTTTTAGGCAGTCCATGAGATCAAAAGTATTTTCAGAATCATGTTAAGATGTTATTTTCATTTAGGGCACCTGGGTGGCCCAGTTGGTTAAGTATCCAACTCTTAGTTTCCACTCAGGTCGTGATCTAACGGTCGTGAAATTGAGCCCTATATCAGGCTCCGTGCTCAGCCAGCTTAAGATTCTCTCTCCCTCTCCCTTTGCCCCTCTCCCCCCCAAAACAAACAAACAAACAAACAAAAAAACCACGTGTTATTTGCATTTTTTCATTTCTCTCAGTGTTCAGTGGAGTTTTCCAGAGGTTTCTTGTGCAACATCATAAGATTAAATTCAAAAGCTACCTTCTAGGAAGCCATATAAAGAGATTTGTAAGACAGTAAAACTATTCTACTCTCCTCACTAATCTATTTTTCTTGAAAAATGTTATTTGTGTTAACATGTAATGGATTTATTGTTGTTACTTAAAATTAGTATTTTTTAAATTTCTTGATTTTACAGTCTAATGCGGTAAATACCGACACACATAAATAAACCCTCTTTAGAACAGCTCTTTTAAGTCCCCAACAACTTTTTATGTAATAGGACCCTGATAACAAAGTTTGAGAACCACTACTTTATCATGTTATATAATCCTTTAACTTTAAACAAAGCTTATCAATAACTGATGCTGAAAAGTAAATATCATCTTAATAACTCTGAGTTACACAATTAAAAAAATTACCTGCCTTGCTAATGGGATCAATTTTTATTTTTTATTACTTTTATAACTGCTTTACATTTCAGGGGTATACCTTAGTACTTCAGCACAATGAATAATCCTTTTAATTTTTATACCTGTTTGCTAGAAAGAGTAGAATGCCAACAAAGTTCAATCTAACTGTGCTAGATACTATTAAAGAAAAAAAAATGGGGGAAAATAAAGATATAATCCCTACTCAAAAGAAACTTACAATCCACAGGGAAGATATAATTGTCCTCAACTAACTATGCCAATGGGTTCGTGGAGGAGTGGCACAGATTAGAACTATGTTCTAAATAATGAATAAAATTCCAGTAAGTGCAGAGTAGCTGAGAAAAACACACACCAGCAGTGTGTATACAAGAAATGCTTTTTTAAAAAGTTTATATTTTGGGGGACTAATAATAGGTAGAAACATAAATGAAACATCCAGTATGGGAAGGTGGGTGTGGGAATAAAAGGCCAAGTGACAGTTAGCTAGGGCAAAATCTCAAAAGCTGAAAAACTTTGGAAATCAAACTAAGAGCTTGGGTATTATTCTATACACACTGGGGAGCTATCAAAGATTTTTTTAACTGGGGAAAGATATGGTAAAATATAGGGTTATAATAATTAGCTTAAAGAATTGATTTGAAGAAAGGACAAGATTAGATTAGATTACTATAATAAGACTGCTATAAACACAAAGTACAAAGACATTAGGAATGAAAAGGAGGAGATAAACAGGCAGAAATTGATGAATGAACAGACAGCTTTGCAGAGAAGTCAAAGTTAGAAAGCTAGGATTTGGTAATAGTGTACCTCAAAATATAGTACAATTAAATTAATGTTGGTAACATGGAAAACCAGTAACAAGGGCAGTATTTACTCTCTCCAATGCTAGACACATGAACTGAGAAAGGCTTTGTAAAGGAAACAGTTTTCAGGAGCTCTTTAGAAAAAAAACGAAAAATTGTATGTAAGCTAAAAAAGGGATACCACAAGGTCAAAATCACGCATGTAAAAAAAAAAAAAAAAGGAGAAAACAAAAAACAATGTGTAATTTATCCATTAAGAAAAGGCATCAAAAGAAGTTTGGTGTAACAAATGACCACCCAAGAGAAAAAAAAAGAAGAAGAAGAAGAAAATACAATGACTGTAATTAAGAAGCTGATCCTATGGTTTTAAAAAGGGATGAGGGGAAGGAATGGGAGACAGGGTTATTAACATTTACCTCCTTCCTATGTGACTATGGTGACAGGGAAAATCTCAGAAACAAGGAAAGGGTTTCAGATTGTCACATAACCAACCCACCCTAACACTGGCTGTAATTATTCCAAGTAATCAAGAAAATCATTAAAGGTTTTAGCAGTAGAACTGGATATGTTCAGGTACAATGACACTTCCCAAAGAGATAACCTTAGTCAACAAAGAATTTTAACATATACTTACTGTGTTATAAAGTTCTTCCAGTCTAGGAATGGTAAGGAATTTATGCATGCTTACTCCATTTTCAATAAGAAGTTTCACAAACGCAACTCTATCCATTACAAGAGCATCAAGCATAGCTTGTTCCAAGGACCCAACCTAAAAGAAAATAAAAATTAATCAATATATTTCACAGTCTAATTATACAAATAGTTCTAAATGCAAGTCCTTATTTGTTCCTGAACAGTATTAGAACAAAATTAAAAAGATGCAAAATAGGGGCACCTGGGGGGCTCAGCCAGTTAAGTCTTCAACTCTTGATTTTGGCTCAGGTCATGATTTCAGGGTTGTGAGATCAAGCCCCGCATCCAGTTCCACGCTGTGTGCGGAGCCTGCTAAGATTCCCTCTCTCTCCCTCTTGCTCTGCCCCGCCCCCACCTCAAAAAAAAAAAAAACCACCCACGCAAAATAATAAAAGGCTAAGACTCAAGGTATAAAGAGAATAGCAGAAAAGACCTCTATAGAGTAGCATTCCCCAAAGAACATTTCATAAGCAGTATTTCTGCAGGAGAGTAAGTGTTATATAGGGATAAAAAAAAAAAAAGAATCCATCATTAAGTCAATTTAGGGGAAAAATATCTTAAGAGCAACAGTTCTCAATGTTTAGGAAAGGTTTTTTTTGAGGGATCATTTCAATAACTGGGGGCTATTATTACCAACATTCAAAGGATACCAGAGATCATATAACATGCCAGACAATTTCACTCAAAAAGGAATTGTCCCATATCTCACACAACTTTGTTATCCTGTTATATGTTCATGAATAAAAATGCAATAGTTCTGCTTTACATATAAACACAAAGTATTGTCACGGTTTGTTTTACAAAATGAACTTTCCAAAAATACAACCACCATATAAATTAGGTAAGATGGTACTTAGCTTTCTTTAGAACTTTAACAGAATTATTCACCATTAGAGAAAAATAACATCTCCAAACAGCAACACAATCTGTGCTGTTTGAGTTTAATGTAACACATGTATATCAGTCAGCATTTATAAGCTGTCCCTTTTAAGTTTTTAGGGACTCTTTAGATAGATTTCAACAAACTTTGAATCAAATGCTATTAAATTAGTGGAGACACAAATACAGAGATTTCATTAAGTACTGTTAATAAAGGGTATTTTATTAATAGAACATTAATATATTTAATATTAATATATTTTATATGTATGATATTAAGATACTTTAATATCTCATATTATTGCTTCTGTATATATTTTTTTAAGATTTTATTTATTTGACAGAGAGAGAGAGAGAGCTGTAGGCAGAGGGAGAGGGAGAAGCAGGCTCCCCGCGGAGCAGAGAGTCCGATGCAGGGCTTGATCCCAGGACCCTGGGATCATGACCTGAGCCGAAGGCAGATGCTTAACCACCTGAGCCACCCAAGCACCCCAACTTCTGTATATTTTTAATATTTTGGTACCATATGATAAAATAAAACTTTGTGGTGAAAAATCAATACCAAAATGATTTTTTTTTTTTTTTACCTCTCATTTTCCAATCTTACTCTGATTCTGTCTTCAGAAGTTTACTAGACAACTATACAACTTCTCTACAGTAGCTTCTATTAACACTTCCTTCTCCAATGTATCCTCTATTTTCATCACTCAGCAAAGGATTTGGTCACCAAGATCTTTTTCAGGATATAGACTAAATGCAAACCTTACACATGATGGGTTTTCAAGATGAAAGATCTTTTTTCTGCAGTATTTTTTTACCACTCAGTTCTATGTCATAACAAGGGAAATATTTTGACACTGCACTTAAAGATAAGGCCAAACTAATTAATAACACTGTAAAACTTATTTTCTCATACTAACAACTGGTCATTTATCATGGCATGTTATTCCTATTCTAGTTAAGATTCTTTCTTTCTCTTACCACATACAAATAATTCTGATGTTATTACTTATTCTAACATTAACTATCTGTATTCTTAATTCCTATTTGATCATCTTCATGGGTATTTTTCTGCTCGCATGGAATTTAAGTCACCAACAACATTCGGTATTAGTGTGCACTAACAACTGCAGCATTTACACTGATTCTACATAAAATAAGTGTAAGCATCTAATTAGTTATGCTATCTATATGTTGCCATTCTTAAGCACCTCTGCACTGAAGTATCTATTTTTATTATAAATCACCTTCATTTGTCTTTATTACAATAGGGCATTATATTGTTTTTTTTAAATTTGTATAGAAATGCACTCAATGAAAGTCAATTTTCATATAATAAAAAGGTCATAATAAAACTGACAGGTTCTATCTGAATTGAACAAAAAGAAACATTCTATCTGAATTAGGTTTATAACCACAGCCTTAAAACAAAATAAACCCTGACAAAATTTTCACATCTGAGAAAAAAAGGTTTAAAGAAAAAGTATCTGTTTTGTTCCGCATTTCTTCATACATTCAATGCATTCTGAACTCCTAACAAATGAAGAGTAAAAACAGTAAAACAATTATGCTGCAAACTCTAGCATGAAGGAAAGCACAAAATCAAATAGATAATAATTGTGCAGAACAAATCCATGACATAAACCGCATATACATAGAAGATAAAGGCTTTGTCCATGCCTTTACATCTGAGATTTAAAACCCCAATGAAGTTATTCAAGGGAATAAAAGGTTGGTTTACTGTTACAGTTTTACCACAGCTGATTAACATTAATTTTTTCCACTGCAGTCCTACAAGAATGAAAGTGACTATTCTTTTTTACTATTCCTACAAGAATGGAAGTGACTATTCTTTTTTATTATTTATAGGAAATACATTCCCATGGTTTAAAAAAATAATCAAATACCAAATTGGTATAAAATGAAACTTTGTCTCCTCTGGCCCTCATCTCTACAAACATATCCCATAATAAGAGTTTCCAGAAAGGTTCTATGACTACACAGTGCCTGCAGATATGCCTGAATGTGTGTACATCCATAAACAGAATTTGCTACAATGAAGTTCATGCTATGCATACTTTTCTGCAATTTGCTGTTTACACTTTGTAGATAGAAAAGATCTAGCTCATCCTCTGTAAAGACTGGATAAAATAATCCAAGGTGGGGATGAACATTTATTTTGCCAAGATTCCCAGTGATTCAGACATATAACAAAAATTTGTCAAGTGTTTACTATGCCAGTCTGTGAATACAGCAGGTTAACAAAAAAATTCTTTTTTTTTTTTAAATATTCTTGCTTCTGTAAAATTTACTTTCTAGGAGTAGAAAGAGAAACAAATGGCTAAGATATATGGTGATAAATGCTAAAGAAAAAAATGGCAAAGAACACAGAAAATGCTGTCACAGGGGACTGCTAATAAAGTAGGGTGGATGGGGTGCCTGGGTGGTGCAATCAGTTGAGCGACTGACTCTTGGTTTTGGCTCAGGTCCTGATCTCAGGGTTATGAGATCAAGCTCCAAGTCAGGGTCTACACTCAGCGTGGAATCTGCTTGGGATTCTCTCTCTGCCCCTCCCCCCACCCACACACGCTTGTGCTCTCTCTCTCTGAAGTAAATAAACCTTACTTAATAAAATAGGGTGGACAGTAAAAGCCTGAGGAGGACATGTTTGGTTAGAAACCAGAAAAAGAGGGGTGCCTGGCTGGCTCAGACAGAAGAGCATGTAACTCTTGATCTCGGGGTCGTGAGTTTGAGCCCCATATTGGGTACAGACATTACTTAAATAAATGTTTTTTTAAAAAAAAGGTAAAGAGAAAAAGAAAAATCAAGTCCAGGTAGGCATCTGGAGGAAACTGTTCCAGAGAGAAAAAAATAGCAAGTACAAAGATGAGGGGAGCATTCTTAGTATGTTTTAAGAAGACGCCAATATGGCTACATAAAAGAGTGCAAAGGGAATGGTGTTAACACATAAGGTAAGAGAGGTAGTTAATAGGGCAGAAGATGTGAAGCCCTATAGGCCATCATAAGGGCTCTGGATTATGCTCTGTGTAAATGTGATGTGATCCATCTTCTGTCTAAGAGGAAGAATGAGAATAAGGAAACCAAGGAGGATGCTACTAAAACAGTATAGAAGGCTGATAGCAGATTGGACCAGGATGATAAAAAATTGGGTATTTTGAAAGTAGATCTGAAAACATTTACAAATGGAATCGGACTGGAATATATGAAAAAGAGAAAATAAAAAACGACACTAAGATTTCTTATCCCCAAACTGGGAAAAGGTTGTTGCCATTTAGTAAGATGAGAGATGGGAAAGACCGTGGAAGGAACTGTCTAAACATCTAAGATAACACTGTAATGAATTCTTTTTTTTTTTTTGTAATGAATTCTCTTGTACATAGAGGACTATTTCTTCTTTTTTCTCTTCCTTCCTCCCTCCCTCCCGCCCTCCTTCCCTCCCTTTCTTCTCTTGTACATAGAGGACTATTTCTTTTTTCCCTTTTCATTCCTTCCTTCCTCCCCCCTTTCCCTTCTTTTTTCTTTTAACCTTTTGACCCCTTCACCCATTTTCCCCATTTCCCCACCCCAATCTGTTCTGTTATCTATGAGCTTGATTTTTCTTAATTTTAATTCCACATATAAAAGAGATCACATTGTATTTATATTTCACCTAGCATAATGATCTCAAGATCCATCTATGTTGTTGCAAATACCAAGATTTCACTCTTTCTTATGGCTGAATAATACTCCATTGTATATATACACAATTTCCTTATCCATTAATCCATCAAGCCAGAAAACAATGAACAAAACGGCAGTAAGTACATAGCTATCAATAATTACTTTAAACATAAATGGACTAAATGTTCCAATCAAAATGCACAGCGTTTAAATGGATTAAAAAAAAAAAACAAAACCAAGACTCATCACCTATATGATGCCTGCAAGAGATTCATTTTAGATGTAAAGTCACAGACTAAAAGTGAAGGGACAGAATAAGATATTCCCTGCAAATGGAAACCAAAAGACAGATGGAATAGCGATACTTATCTCAGACAAAACAGACTTTAAAACGAACACTGTAATAAGACAAAGAAGGCATTACATGATAATAAAGGAGTCAATCCAAACAACATTTGTAAATATTTATGCATTCAACCCAGGAGGACCTAAATATATAAAGCAAATAATAAAAGACACAAAGGGAGAAAGAGACAGCAATACAGTAATGGTAGGATACTTTAATACACCCCCCTTACATCGACAGATAGATCATCCAGACAGAAAATCAATAAGAAAATACTGGCCTTAAATGGACTTAACAGATATTTACAGAACATCCCCATCCAAAAGCAAAAGAACACACATTCTGTCAAGTGAATATGGAATATTTTCCAGGCTAGATCATATGGTAGGCCATAAAACAAGTCTTAATAAAATTAGGAGGACTGAAATCATATCAATCATCTTTTCCAACCACAATGGTATGAAACTAGAAATGAGTTCTATGAAAAAGAACTGGAAAATTCACAAATATGTGAAAATTAAATAACATGCCACTGAACAATCAGTGAGTCAAAGAAGAAACAAACAAAAATACCTTGAAACAACTGAAAATGGAAATAAAAATACCAAAATTTGTAGAATGGAGCAAAAGCAGTTCTAAGAGGAAAGCTGACAGCAATAAATGCCTATCTCAAGAAATTTTAAAAGTCTCAAACACCTAACTTTACATCTCAAGGAATGAGAAAAAGAATAAACAAAATAATCCAAAATTGGTAAGAAGGAAATAAGAAAGATTAAAATAGAAATTAATGAAATAGAAACTAAAATAACATAAAGAAGATCAAATTAAGAGCTGGTTCCTTGAAAAGATAAACGAAAGGTTGAGAAACCTTTAGTTAGACTCACCAAAAAAAGGAGAGGACTCAAAATAAGAAATAAAACAGGAGATGTTACAACTAATACCACAGAAATACAAATGATTATAAGAGACTACTATGAACGATTATATACTACAAAATTGGGACAACCAGGTGCCTTGGGTGGCTCAGTCGGCTAAGTGTCTGACTTCGGCTCAGGTCATGATCATGGGGTCCTGGGTCTGAGCCCCATGTCGGGCTCCCTGCTCAGTGGGCAGTCTGCTTCTCCCTCTCCCTCAACCCCTGCCCACTGCTCGTGCTCTCTCTCATGTTCTGTCTCTCTCTCAAATAAATAAAATCTTAAAAATAAAAAATGGGGGCGCCTCATTCATTGCAAACAATTCAGTTGTTAAGCATCTGCCTTCGGCTCAGGTCATGATCCCGGGGTCCTGGGATGGAGCCCTGCATAGGGCTCCTCCCTGCTCAGCAGGAAGCCTGCTTCTCCCCTTCCCAACCCCCTGCTTGTGTTCCCTCTCTCGCTGTGTCTCTGTCAAATAAAGAAAATCTTTAAATAAATTAATTAAAAAAAAAAAAAAAAAAGCACAACCTATAGGCTCCCTACTCTGAGGGGAGCCTGGTTTTCCCTCTCCCTCTTCCGCTCCTCCTGCTTGTGCTCTCTCCTTCTCTCTCTCTCTCTCAAACAAATAAATGCTTTAAAAAAAATTGGACAACCTAGAAGAAATGGCTAAATTCCTGGGAAAATACAACCTACCAAGACTGAATCATGATGAAATGGAAAATATGAACAGACCAATCACTAGTAAGGAGATCGAATCAATAATCAAAAACCTATCAACAAACAGGAGAGCAGGACCAGGCTGCTCACTGGTGAATACTACCAAACATTCAAAGAATTAATACCAATCCTTCTTAATCTCTTCCAAAAAATAAAGGAGGAGGAAACTCTTCCAAACTTATTTTATGATGCTAGCATTAACCTGATAGCAAATTCAGATAATGACCCAAGAAAATTACAGGCCAATATCCCTGATAAACACAGATGTACGGGCGCCTGGGTGGCTCAGTCGGTTAAGTGGCTGCCTTCGGCTCAGGTCATGATCCCAGGGTCCTGGGATCAAGACCCACATTGGGCTCCCTGCTCAGCAGAGAGCCTGCTTCTCCCCCTCCCTCTGTCTCTGCGTGCCGCTCTGCCTACTTGTGCTCTCTCTGTCAAAATAAGTAAAGTCTTAAAAAAAAAAAAACAGATGTATAGGCACTATTTCTAAGACTTCTTTCAGTTCTAGGATTTTTAGTGATCTATACCCTATAGAAAGTAAGGTTTTATCATGAGGAAAACAGAACTTATTAAATCCTAAATGGATCTGGATGCTGTAGAAATGTTTAGCTAAACCAATTTTGCATTTTAGGCAGACATAAAATGTCAAGTTAGATCACAGTTCCAGCAAATACTTGGTTATTACACAGTCTAATTAAATTTCATAGTGTATATAGATTATTTACATACCAGCCACTGCTGTCCATAAACAAACACATGATTTTTGGCAATGTCAACTCTATCCCATGCCAATGTAAGGATGAGCTGGTCAAATGCAGATGCATTAGTGCCTAAGTGAACAGAGAAAACAGTTGACAAGATCAATTAATTTATCTCTATTAAAATGTGAGCACTTATGAATTCTCCCCATTCCCTTTTAATTAACTTACATATAGCTCATTTCAGTCACTGTTCAGAGGCAGCCTGCCTCAGAGAGATAAGGTTACCCCCCAGGGTTGAGGGCTTTTATTTTCCAACTACAGAAAACACACAGCCTCATTCATTGCAAACAATTCAGAATGCAGAACAGTAAGAATAAAACAAAGATATCTGTTTCTATCACAGAGACAGTACCATGTTAAGATTATGAAAAACATCCTTTGTCTTCCACAAAGAACATGCACTTTTCTGCGCATATATAAATTCATACAAATACTTTTGTCTATGCAAAAGTGTATGATACTATACAAAGTATTTAGTAACCTATTTGATGTACCTTAACATCACACCTTAGTTTTGTAGAACAGTACATACAGATTACCTTATATACATATTAATACTTTTACAGGTGAACTAAAGTTGATTCAAAAAACACTCTAGTGGCCATTCAAATTATTTTGAATTTTTTGGTGAGTATATTTTTATGCACATGCTTGATTATTTAAATAGGATGATTCTATAGAAGCCAAAATGCTGGGTAAAGAATATATACTTTATAACTTTTGATATACTGCCAAAATATGTTCCAGAAAGGTGATATCATCCATCAATGGTACAAAAATATCCAAGAGGGGAGTAAAATGCTTCTGTATTAAGATTTACTTTAATTATAATATTAACCATCTTTCCACATTTTTCCCAAGCATTTATATTATTCTGCTAACATCTTTTACATAAATTGACTCATTTTTCCATGAGGTAGTCACCATCTTACTATTAGTTTGTAACAACTCTTTGTGGTCCCTCCAGATTCCTATTCTTTAATTTCCTCACCTATAAAATGAGGAAATAATAGGAAATCTGCCTCCTAGGGTTGTTGTGAGATTAAATGATAAACAGTATAAAACACTAAAACACAGTGGCTAGCACAAAGAAGTCTATGGCAAATATTAGGTTAGGTGTTCTCTCTTTATTTTTTCTATGTATGCAATCCCATTTATTGATCTTTCCCTTTATAAGAGTTTCTGGATTTTCTATTATTTATGATGTCTTTTTCCCAAGATGTAAATATATTTTATTATAGTATTTTTTAAATGTTTATTCTATTGGCAATTTATTATGGTCTAATATTTGGGAAATTCCTGTGAATAACAACAACACGGTGTCCTCTTGCTCTGCTCCTGTCACTTCACTGCATACCTGGACTTTCAAGTACCCACCCAGATGGGACACTGTTTCAGCTTCTAATTTTTGGCAAGATTTTTCACTGTAATTCTGTTTATCGGTTGGATGTCTTTGGCAAGATGAGAGGACAACACAGTTCAATGGGATGTGTGTTAACCCTTTAGTCCTCAAAGATACCACTAGCTTTCTTTCCAAACTTCCTTTCAGAATGAAAACAGCATGTTTAAGAATGTTTTAATTTCTATCAACCAAGACCTCGTTACCTTTAAACACTTGCTTTCAGCCAATTAAAAATGCACAACATTCTTAATACTGTAATTAAATGGGTCTGCTGGCAAAAACCCTGCTAGAAATTAAAAATTTTTTAAAATTTCTACAAGACAAAACAAAAGCCCATTTACTGTCACAGAAAGGTAACACTGTGTCTTCCACAAAGAACAATTATTGAAAAATTCAGTTCCCAAACATTTAGCTAGATTAAAAAGTTCTCTTATATAAATAGGCTATAAATAAGATATTACAAATAAAAAAATTTCTAAATCTTACCTTTAAGCAGTGCAGTAAGTATTGCTACATCTATATCTTGATGTTCATCTGATCCAATGTGGAAAACCGTGATCTAAAAATCAATTCATAATATTATGCCTTTATATTTTCAAAGCTAAGGCATAAGGTATACAAAAAAAGTAATTTCAGACTACATGGGAGATAATGTTTTGGGGGGGTTTTGATCAGAAATTACTTCATTTCAACCAAAAATCCCCACAAAATTAAAAAACTCCTATCATTACCAAATAAAAATGGCAAGTATACTAAAAATATTTAGTTTCATATTATATTCATTTTTTGACCTATCTTAAGATGGTCCTTTACTAGAGTAAGCAACTTATGGCCTAAGACTACAGATTATATGTCTGAGTAAATCCTGATGTTCTTCCTGCAGAGTGAACATTTAACTCAAGTAATGTATATATGTGTTTTGTTTTGTTTTTTAAGAGTTTATTTATTTGTCAGAGAGAAAGAGAGAGAGCGCACACAAGCAGGGGCAGCGGCAGGCAGAGGGAAGAGAAGGCTCCCCGCTGAGCAGGGAGCCCAATGCAGGACTCGATCCCAGGACCCTGGGATCATGACCTGAGCCGAAGGCAGGCGCTTAACCAACTGAGCCACCCAGGCGTCCCTATATAATAGTGTTCTTGAATGAAAAATGTTTTCTTCAATCCTTTTACTGGAAATTTCTTTAAATTATTTGAAGTGAAATGCCACTTGAGAGGTTTTTATTTAATAACATTTTTTCATAAAGTAAAAGACTATCATAACCCCATACACATTTTGCAACTTTATTGTGTACAAAAAGGAAATGCATGAAAAACAGCAGATCAAATCATGTTATCATCTACCTGTCACAGTTGTTAAAAAATTTTATCTCTGAAAACTTAAGCCCATGTTTAGATAACTGAAATTAAGCAACACTGATCTTTAATTTAATTTGAGCATTCAGAGTAAAATAAATTTTTTTTCCAAATATATTCTATTTTTTTTTTTAGTTTTTTTTTTTTTTCCAGTAATCTCTACACCCAATGTGGGGCTCGAACGTACAACCCTGAGATCAAGAGTTGCTTTGCTCTACTGATTGAGCCAGCCAGGCACCCCTCCAAATATATTTTAGAGAAGCCTTTAACTACTCTTTACAGTTCTTCCTTGATTCTAGATATAATCTGTTGAGGCCTAGTTATTAAACTTTTCCTAAAACAGAAGTGCAAATATATGTCTCAATACCATATAAAAACTATAATCCTTCTCTGATATCACTCTGTTTGAAGAAAACAATAAATGACTTTTTTTCTTTAAGATTTTATTTATTTATTTGACAGAGAGAGACACAGTGAGAGAGGGAACACAAGCAGGGCGAGTGGGAGAGGGAGAAGCAGGCCTCCCGCAGAGCAGGGAGCCCGATGCGGGGCCGATCCCAGGACCCTGGGATCATGACCCGAGCCGAAGGCAGACACTTAATGACTGAGCCACCCAGATCCCAATAAATGACATCTTTACATGGTTAAAAAATACTTTAAAATTTTAAATCCAAATTAAAAGGTGCTTGAGTGGCTTTCAGGGTGCTTGAGTGGCTCATTCTGTTGGGTAAGTGTCCAACTCTTGGTTTTGGCTCAGGTCATGATCTCGCAGTCACAGGATCGAGCCCCAGGATGGAGCCCCACATGGGGCTCGGTGCTCAGTGCAGATGTTGCTTCAGATTCTTTCTTTCTCCCCCACCCTCCCCCTTTGCCCCACCCCACATGCACTCTCTTTCCTTTCAAAATAAATAAAATCTTAAAAAAAAAAATTCACCTATTTTATAATGTGTTTTGAATGAAATAAAAAGCCTTATTCTGCTGAAATCTACTTACAAGCTCCTTTCTTTTCATGCACTCCATCAGTGTTTGAAATAAATGAACTGCTTCATTCTGGCCAAAGTTAAATGTTTTTTTGATGGTTGAAATAATATCTGGCTCTGCTGCATCAGGAAGATTGCTGGAGAGGAAACATAATTAATTCACTGATTTCAATTTCTATTATTTGTAGAATCTAATATGAAGTATAGGTGAATCCATGTAAGACCTTTAGAGATAATGTATTAATATTAAATACTTGACCCTGAGTGAAATATTGTCCTTTATGAGACTCCCAACTATAAGTCATATGGGGGGAAAATGGAGTTATTTTTCTCTTTGAATTATTTTTTTTTTAATTTTATTATGTTATATCACCAAACATTACATCATTAGTTTTTGATGTAGTGTTCCATAATTCATTGTTTGTGTATAACACCCAGTGCTCCACGCAGAATGTGCCCTCTTTAATACCCATCACCAGGCTGACCCAGCCCCCTCCCCTCTAGAACCCTCAGTTTGTTTCTCAGAGTTCTTTGAATTATTTTAAATTGTTTTACAAGGCATGTGCTGCAACAGCACTACTCACATTTTATAAGCTACTCTATAAACCTAATTTTAAGATATTATGGTGTATTAAGCAATACTTCAAGATGTCTTACACATGAGCACATTCACATTTTTCTCTCTTCCTCATAGTTAATATATTTATATGGCTCAAAAATATGATGATATAAAACATTATTAAACATAAAAATGAAAATTCATCGTGAAAGTCTCTTTCCCACTATCTTCCATCTGCCCAGTTCCATCTCAACTGCTTTCCTTTTTCCATATATATACTTTGGTAATTTCCCAAATCTAGTACACAGATACCAACCTTTCTTAGCTACAAACTATTCTGTTATGTAGATATACCATAATTTATCTAGCCCTCTTGATATACATTCTATTTTGTACCAATCTTTTACTTTTATAAACACTGTAATGAGTAACTTTTTATGTATTTCACATGTATAAAAAAGTACATCTGTATAAACAATTCCTAGAAATGGATCTAATGGGTCCAAAGATATGTGCCTCTGTATGTTTGACAGATCTTGCAAAATTGTTCTCTATGTAGACTGTTATATTTTAATTCATACCAATAATGTATTAGATAAGCTATTTCCTCAAACCGTACAAGGTATTGTATTAAACTTTAAATTTTCATGTTCATAAAATACTGAAATGAATCTAATACTCTAAAAGCCACAAGCCTCTTTAGTTACTGAAATCTTTTTGTAATCACACACTTACCCTCCCTCTTCTGTTTGCTTATGAATATATGCTAGTAGATCTGCAGCTCTGCCTGTTCCTTCACAAACAACAACTGGAACAGGAGGACTTTCTTGAAGATACTCTAGAACTGTGAGGATAACATTTGGCCCGCCCTCAAATATAAGTGCCACCACAGGGACACCTTGTCCAATTCCTTAAAAAAGTAAAAGTTTATAAGACATTAGGCAAAATACAGTAATTTAATCTTATTTTTTACTTAATCAAAACACAAAATAAAAATAAAAAGCCAAAATATAGTTTCTTTTAAGACTGTGTTGACTTCATTTCAAGCATTCAACACGATACCAATCTAGCCTAAGTGAATTAAATACTGAATGAATTACTTTTTCATTAACTTAAAGTCGTTCTAAATGACAAAGAAAATAAATGATTAGGCATGCACTAGAATTCAGATTCACTGAAAAGTGAAAATTATTTTGTATATTTCACTAATTGAACTCCTGACAAGAAATTTATAATGCCAATTTGTTTTTTAGTTTGTTTTTTAAAGATTTTTTTTAAGTAATCCCTTCACTCAAGGTGGGGCTCTAACTTACAACCCCAAGATCAAGAGTCATATGCTCCACCAAATAAGCCAGCCAGGCACCCCTAGTTTGCTTTTTTTTTTTAAAGATTTATTTATTTGACAGAGAGAGAGAGAGAGAGAGACTGCGAGAGAGGGAACACAAGCAGGGGGAGTGGGAGAGGGAGAAGCAGGCCTCCCACCGAGTAGGGAGCCCAACGCAGGGCTCGATCCCAGGACCCTGGGATCATGACCTGAGCCGAAGGCAGACGCTTAACAACTGAGCCAGCCAGGTGCCCCTAGTTTGCTTTTCAATACTGTATGAATTGAACTTCTAATGTATAGTTGTTTTTATTCACTTTTAAAATGTGTATTTCTGATTTCAAACACATTGAGACATTAATATAGAAGTTAATGACAGAGTCAGGATTATATAAATGGAACTGATCAATAAAATCCAGAACCTCTACAAGAGTAACAGAAAAGATTTAGTGAAGAATACCAATTTTTGTTTTTACAATAACCTGCAATGCAGTGAGAGAATCCAAAATACAAGTAACTGTAGGATTCTAAAATGTTCCTAAATTTCGGGAGAGAATATGACTCCATCATATCTGAATGCACCGTTCTATAATTTTGTATTTCTATTTCACTTTGTCACAGACCCCACCTTCCTTGGTGTCCTAGGATTATATAATTTCTTCTTTTTGAAACTAAAATCTAAATGTTGAACCAGAAAGTATGACCGTGGTTGGAAAGGAAGACAAGTGTCAAGAATACCAACTTTTAAGACTTAACTACCAAAGAGTGACACCTATTCATGTTATAAACTTTAAACAAGATGATTCTTACTTTGCAATAAAGTATTCCTTTTTCCTCTTCAATCCTGAATTTCAAGTCATGTATTAGAATATATCACACATTAAAAATATTTCTGAATTCCTTGGGCTGCAATAGGATTACAATAGCAAGAGCTTTCAATGAACTTCTGTGGCTTTGGCATCAATATCTGAGTACCCTATTTGGCCTCAGACTTCTTTCCCTAAGTCTATTTTGTCTAAGGTCAGTCATTTTTGTTGTTTCATATGTTGTCTTGCCACAAAAGGAAATGAGCACTTTAAAGAACCTTTTTAGAATGTTGCTGGCCATTAATATACCTAGAATAATTTGAACAATAACAAATTTATAAATTCCCTTACTAGCATGAATTCTTTGCTGATTAATAGTTTTTTCAAGTTCTCTTCTCAGTCTGACTTCTGCCCCATACTTTCCAACAGTGCCATCATCCACCAATATGAAATGGGAATGTAGATTATTCAGAACATTCAATTTGCTCAGAGGGTTCAACAAGGTTTGATAAGGAGCAACCACCTAAACAATAGCAAACATAAGAGTTAGTGGGGAGGATTTAATATAATATAAAGAAAAAATAAACTTTAAAATAATCTGTAAAGGCAAGAAGGTGGTAAAATTCTATTTACAATATAGTAACAAATAGAAAATGTCAAACAATATGTCAAAAAGCACAAGTTTTTAAGCCAGCTGATGATTAATCAATAATGGGTCAGACCATACAATTATATTTCAACTCTTATTGCAGAATATATATTATTTTATTATCACATGCAAAAGAAACAAAATAAATGAGTATATAGTATGAAGAAACTGTTAGGTTATTAGTGAATAAAGTGCAATACACAAAGGACACTGAATAAGAACAATCTAATATCAATTATAGTTTTCTATTTTTCTAGCCCTCATACAATCTTTAAAATTGATATTAGAAATTTAATTGCACTTGAAAGTGATCATTATAATTCAGTAATTCTTTTTTAGTACTCTCTTGATAAATATTAATAACCAATTCACATGTCCTTAACCTACTCAAATAAAACACTAACATTTGATTACTAACTTAGTGACAGTAAAATTAGTTCTTAATAACATAGTCATTAAAAATTTAATTACAAAGACTGGCATGATTTGGAAAAGGTGTAAAATAGTTATAGAGAAAGGCCGAAACCAAAACGTACTAATACTATAATGACAATTACTTATATCTATGAATGCATTCTTGGAAGGATCATAAGAAAACCTCAGGAAAAAAGGAAAAGAAAGAAAACCTCAGGAAAATACTTTTTTTTTTTAAGATTTTATTTATTTGACAGAGAGAGACACAGTGAGAGGGAACACAAGCAGGGGGAATGGGAGAGGGAGAAGCAGGCTCCCTACGGAGGAGGGAGCCCGATGTGGGGCTCAATCCCAGGACTCCGGGATCATGACCTGAGCCGAAGGCAGACGCTCAACAACTGAGCCACCCAGGCGCCCCTCAGGAAAATACTTTTTAAACATAATTTGAAAAGTATGGTATGATCATGAATAGTTTAAGGTGACTTGCACTATTCTTGCTCTAATTTTGTTTATACAAGTTCAAATATAAGAAATTTTTAAAATCATTCTTACATCTCTCCCAACAAGATCATTTCTGTTTTCAATCACTCCCCAGGGTGCTATTCCAATAGTGCAAATCTTTCGAGATGATCTGGAAGCGTGTTCTTTGAGGGCATCACCAACATGTTTTGCCACACCTGTTCATATAAAATTTAATTTACTTTATGTGAAAGTAGTTACTGTTTTCAGAATAATCCTGTACTCAATCTATAACATTATAATTGTTGATATTTTTCTTTACATGAAGATAAAAAGCAACAAGGTCCAAAAGACAAACTTACAAAAGAAAACACAAGGACCAAAACCAAAACAAAACAAAACAAAAAAACCCCACAATGTCAAATCACTACAACTGCCTGAAACACACGTAAAAGTAACTTTTACCATGTTGTTAGGCCTAGTCCTCTCTTAGATTCCTCCTGTAAGTAACTGTAGTTTTTTGTTATTGCTCTACACATCATCTAAAAAAAAATGAAGAGTATGGCTCAGGACCATAAGCAAAACACACACACACACAACAAGCAACTACAAAAGTTGTCCAACTGAATCAAAAATTAGGAGAAAAGTAGAAAAGACAATTCAAAAGAGCATATGACTCCTCATTATCACTTAGGGGTTGAATTGTATCCTTCCCAAAATTCATATATTGAAATCCTAATCCCAGTATCTCGAAGTGTGACCATATTTGGAGACAGGTCCTTTAAAGAGGTTATACATTTAAAAATGAGGCCACTAGGGTGGGGACCTAATCAATCTGCCTGGTGTCCTTTTAAGAAGGTGAAATTTTGGGACACAAAAAGAGCCACCAGGAATGCACATGCGTGGTGAAGAGGCCACAGTGAGAAGGTGGTCATCTACAAGCCACAGAGAGAGGCCTCAGAAGGAACCAACCTGCTAACATCTTGATCTTGGACCTCCAAAACTGTGAGAAAATAAATTAATTTTGTTTAAGCTACCCAGTCTGTGGTCTTTTGTTATGGCAGCCCTAGAAAACCAATACAACACTCAATTTGCTTTTTATAATGCATGAGATCTCATTCCTCACCCGGATTATGGAAATAGCATCTTCCCTGGTCTTCCAGTTGCTGCCTTGCCTGTTCACAGTCTATTTTCAAAACATCATCCAAGTGATCTTTGCTCTTGTCAACTCTCTGCTTAAAATCTTCCCTTCTTATTATTAAAGCAAACACGAAAGTGCTTATAATAGCCTATACGGCTTTATATAATGATGTGCCTATTGCCCCTGCTATTCACCACCCTACCCCACTCCCGTAACTTCCTGACCTCATCACCTAGCACTCTTTGTTCATTCTACTTAGCTACATTGGACCCTTCTTACCATTCTTCCAACACACCAGCAGTTTTTTCTCTTTTAAATGCTCTGCCTCACATTATCCTTACCATGCTCCCTCATTTCCTTCAATCTCTACTCAAATGTCACCTTATTAATGAAGCCCTCTCTACCATCCCTTCTCTGTATTTCATCTGTCCCCATAGCACTTATCATCTAACATATAACATATTTAGTTATCTGTTTGTTATCTACATCTTCTCCACTAGAATATAAGTTCCACTAAGGTAAACATTTTGTTTTGTGAATGCTGTATCTTCAGCAGCCAGAAGAATGCCTGACATACAATGAGGTTCAAAAACCAGTTGTTCATAATGAATTAGATGTCTGCAAGCTAATTTAAGTAATAATTATATTTTACTTTGGATATTAAAATTAATTTGCTTTTCTTATATCTAACCTGTATATGTCGTAGAGAAGATATGCAATGAAAAATTATAGTATATTAAAAACTAATTTTGAAAGCTACTTCTTACCACTGCCTAGGCAATGGACTGCCATTCTTACATCAATTTACCAGAAGTCAGAAAGTGACAGGAATAAAACTTTGCTCTGTAGTAGGGATCAACAACATTTTTTTGTGAAGGGTCAAATACTAAATATTTTAGGGTTTGCAAGGTAAACAGTCTCACAACTATTCACCTCTATTGTTGCAACACAAATATAACTATATATAATACAAAATCAAAGGATTGTGGCTCTGTTCCAATAAACCTTTATTTACAAAAACAAAGAATGGGTTGGATTTGATGCACGGGACCACAGTTTGTCAATACCTGCTCTAAAGTGTATTATTTTTTAAGAGTAAATGAAAACGAAATACTTTACAGTTACCATTTATACTTAGGAAGTATACAGATTATTTAACAGAAAAACTGAATATACTGATACTTGGTGTTGATTATTATTTCAAATATTTAATTGATATTGTGAAACATTTACAAACACACGAAATAAAACTGGTATAATCATCACATTACCTGTGTTTACTCCTCCAGTTAAAATCCAGGCTCCGGTTGTAACTGCAGCTTTAATAAGACCCTTTCCAAGCAGCTGCTTGATTCGTGGGTGAAGCTCAAATTTCTGCATGCCCCCATGCACAGAGATAACAAGTTTGGGTAATTCCATTTGCCATTCTTTAAGCAGAAGTTGCAGAATGACTTCAGGTTTGGTGTCATATGATAGTCTCACATACTAAAAAAGATTTTTAAAGGACAAAATAACTGAATATGTTCATAGGTTTCATAATGCAACATTACATGACATTAGAAAAATGTTTAGATCAGATTATTATAGATTTGATAGGTTACTTTTAATATACTTAACACTCCTAGGAATAAGCAATAGTAAATCATTTTAAAGTTGGAAAATCATTCTGTTAAGAGCCATAGAAGCAGTGGTACTCTAATTTTTAACCTTTAAAACATAAATATGTTCCTCCTCCTATTTATATAAACTCAATTACCATTCGTCCAATTTACAAATTTACCCCCAGTTACTTACTGACTTGTTTGACTATGAATATGCAGTAGTGGGAACTGCTAAAGGCTAGCTATGGTGATGAGAAACGGGAAAAAGAAAGAAGAAGAATGGGGTGCCTAGGTGGCTCAGTCAGTTAAGGTCTGCCTTAGGCTCAGGTCATGATCCTGGAGCACCGGAATCAAGCCCCCCAAGTTGGGCTCCCTGCTCAGTAGGGAGTATGCTTCTACCTCTCCCTCTGCCCCTCCCCGTTTGTGTTCTCTCTCTCTCGCTTGTTCTCTCTCTCTCAAATAAGTAAAACTTCAAAAAAAAAAAAAAAAAAAAAAGGAAAGAAAAATGGAAAAAAAAAATGGAAGCTTCTACAACTCTTGCTATTAGGAGAGGCAAATACTGTATTATGTGTTTGAAAGTTTTGTCAATGATCTGGTCTATTTATAACAGAATTATGATTATGCAGTAAAATAACAAAGATTTTTTTACTCAATATTTCAAGGTAATCAGATGGATTTATAAATTTAATTTTTTAAAAATTCTATAGAAAATAAGCTGTCACATCTGTGAAATAACTTCCTCTGGTTTACAAGATTAAACAACTTATCTTTGTCTTAAGTGACTTCACAAAACTTACTTGCTATTGACCACTCTAACTCATTTTCTTGGTTTGATGTACCTACATGATTTAGCTCATAAGAAATCTGAAATATTCATATGTTAGAAAAAAAACATTTTTTTGTTAAAGATTTTATTTATTTATTTGACAGAGAGAGAGACAGCGAGAGAGGGAACACAAGCAGGGGGAGTGGGAGAGGGAGAAGCAGGCCCTCCGCGGAGCAGGGAGCCCAATGCGGGGCTCGATCCCAGGACCCTGGGATCATGACCTGAGCCGAAGGCAGACGCTTAACAAACTGAGCCACCCAGGTGCCCCGAAGAAAAACATTTTTTTTTTTTTTTTTTTTTTTTAAAGATTTTATTTATTTATTTGAGAGAGAGAGAATGAGAGACAGAGAGCATGAGAGGGAGGAGGGTCAGAGGGAGAAGCAGACTCCCTGCCGAGCAGGGAGCCCGATGCGGGACTCGATCCAGGGACTCCAGGATCATGACCTGAGCCGAAGGCAGTTGCTTAACCAACTGAGCCACCCAGGCGCCCGAAAAACATTTTTAATCATCTCTAACAAAGGTTCTTTGCAAAACAATATACTGTCCATTGCTTTACAACCAGAGATCAAATACCAATGAAAAATATTCTAAAATATCAGAACCCAAAGTATCAGAATTCTACCAAACTGAGAAGACCCCAGAGTCCCTTAAGATGTTTATAATGGGGGCACCTGGGTGGCTCAGTTGGTTAAGCAACTGCCTTTGGCTCAGGTCATGATCCTGGAGTCCCAGGATCGAGTCCTGCATCGGGATCCCTGCTCAGCAGGGAGTCTGATTCCCCCTCTGACCCTCCCCCCCACTCATGCTCTCTCTGTGTCTCTCATTTTCTCTCTCAAATAAATAAAATCTTAAAAAAAAAAAAAAAGAACATTTGTAATGAGGGGCATCTGGGTGGCTCAGTCAGTTAAACATCTGCCTTTGGCTCAGGTTGTGATCTCAGGGTCCTGGGATCCAGCCCTGAATCAGGCTCCCTGCTCACTGAGCGAGGAAACTGCTTCTCCCTCTGCCCCCACCCCCCCACCTCTGCCCCCCCCAGCTAGTGCTCTCTCTCTCTCTCAAATAAATTAATTTTTTTTAAAAAGGGGGGGGCGCGCCTGGGTGGCTCAGTTGTTAAGTGTCTGCCTTCCACTCAGGTTATGGTCCCAGGGTCCTGGGATCGAGCCCTACATCGGGCTCCCTGCTCGGCAGGAGGCCTGCTTCTCCCTCTCCCACTCCCCCTGCTTGTGTTCCCTCTCTCGCTGTGTCTCTCTCTGTCAAATAAATAAATAAAATCTTTAAAAATAAATAAATTAAAAAAAAGAATTTTGTAATGAGATTTGTTCTATATTAAGTCTTCCTATATTACTTTTGTCTAACTCATTATTATATTTGGCATAAAGTCATGTTTGGAAAACAGCTTAAAGTTAAAAAAATATATAAGGAATAAATGAGGAGTTCCACTTTGGACAATGGCAGACTAGACTGTTTTAAACTAACTCTGCCGGTAGGAATAGAAAAACAAGAAAATAAATAACATGTATGAAGGCATCAGAGAGCTACTAAGACAGTGAAAAACTGTGGGATCAGGATCCAAAAGAAAAGGAAAACTTAGAGAGATGTGCCCACCTTTACCACTGCTTTTCCCATCAAGGCAAGGAGGCAGACAAAACAAAGAACAACATAAAGGGTAAAATATTGATAAATATAAATGAAAAATAATGTTGTGGGGGGGGTGAAAATTATGCCAGCAAAAGCATATGTCATGAGAGAAATAAATGCAGTTATAAGTATTCTAAAGGTTCTTGCACTTCCAAAAAGTAGTGAAAGGACTAATTTATAATAAGTTAAAATGTGTTTTGTAGTGTTTATTATAAGATTAATCTACAGAAAAGAGAATGTATAAATAACATGCTAATAAGGAAAGAAATAATAAAAAAATATTTAATCCCAATCAAACAAGAAAGAAAAGGGAACAAAGAAAAAGTGAGACAGTATAATAAACTTAAAAATATGTGTTGCTTATAAAGAAACCCTTTAGGGGCACCTGGGTGGCTCAATCAGTTAAGCATCTGCCTTCGGCTCAGGTCATGATCCCAGGGTCCTGGGACTGAGCCCCACATTGGGCTACCTGCCAGCAGGGAGTCTGCTTCTGCTTCTCCCTCTCCCCCTCCCCCTGCTTATGCTCTCTCTCTCACTCTCTCGAAAATAAATAAAATCTTAAAAAGAAAGAAAGAAAATGACAAGATTAAAAACATTTCATGAGAGAATGTTC
Source organism: Phoca vitulina (assembly GCF_004348235.1). Lineage (NCBI taxonomy): Eukaryota > Metazoa > Chordata > Mammalia > Carnivora > Phocidae > Phoca > Phoca vitulina. The sequence continues at coordinate 18,018,104 of NW_022589723.1, forward strand.
AATTCACCAAGATGTAACACTTCTATATGTATATGCACTTATACAAAGAACTTTAAAATAAAGAAATGACCGACACTAACTTTCTGATCTGCTACATAAATTTTCAGACAATAAATGTACTATATATTATTTAGAGAACAAGATAAATGAAGTTAAAAAAATCAAGTATGCGACATACCTTAGCTCTGTAGGAATGAGAACCCCCTTGAAAATTTATGACTCCATAAGCATCCGTTGGGCTCTGTTCTGTATGCTTTTCCACAGACCATTCTTCTAATGTCTGATTAAAATGGTCACCCAATTTCACATCTGAGTATTTCATGGCAAGACTTGCAGTAAAACAAGCATGTTGCTTGACCAAGCGACCACAAAAACACCTAAAGGAAAGAAATGAAATTTTAAAAAGACCTTTCAAAAAATTAGTCAATGAAAAACTGAATTAAAATGAACAAACCAATGAACATTGAGTATAAAAATAATTTAACTTTTTAATTTTACAATACCAATAAATTAATACTTTTAACATAACGGTAAAATAGTACAAGTACATTTTTTTTGATGATACAGTCCTCTAAATTTAGTGTGGGGTTATCTACAAAATGTAGTATAGCCATATAACAGAATAGTATTCAACATGAGAATATCTAATATTAGAATATTAAACACAATATGATCTCAAAATTATCATGCTTCATGAAAGAATCCAATGCCTAACAGTACATATCTATACAGTGATGACAATGGTGGCCCAGGGTCAAGGGCAGAAAGGGCAACTGTATTCTACCTAGAAGCATTACAGGACACTACTATGTAGGAAGCAGGCAGTCTCACTAATTTGATAAAGAATCATACGGGTGCCTGCATGGCTCAGTTGGTTGAGCATCTGACTCCTGATTTTGGCTTGGGTCATGATCTTGGGGTCCTGGGATTGAGCCCCCATTTCAGTTCCCCACTCAGCAGGGAGTCTGCTTATAGATTCTCTCCCTCTATCCCTCCCCCTGCTCGTGTGCGCATGCTCTCTCTAAAATAAATAAATAAATCTTTTTTAAAAAGTCATATCATAGTTAGTAGAAGCCAAAGCAGCTAGAGTTTGCAGGGCAAAAAACAAAAAGAGGAAGAGCTACACGAGAGAGTTCCCGATATATATAGAAGGATCTTCTTAAACATGAGTTAAGAACAAACTACCCAAGGCAAACATAAGAACTACTAGACAACAGTAGGCCAAGTAATTCCTGAAGTTCACAAAGGGCAAGGAACAGTTTGTGTTGCTACCAGCCAGAGTAAGAGATCTCAATACACAAGACCTACAAAAGGGTCCTGAGAATAGCAATGCCTAATTAGAAGGGCTAAATTAGACCTAGACGATGATGTACCATGACAAACTGCAACAGCAAGACTTGAAAGATCAAATTAATCCAAAGTAACTTAATTGCATGCTAAAACAAGTCCAAAATTCCCTAACAGAATGATAAAATCCAGCACCCTAAAACATAAACTCTCTCTCTCAAATAAAAGAATAAAATCTTTGGAAAACAAAGGAGAATCTATCCAAAATGAAACACTGAGAGAAAAGACAGGGGGGAAACAAAAGGAACAGAACATTAGCAACCTGCTGAACAGTATCGAAGTAGCTCAACACACACAAAGTTCAAGTCCCAGAAATAAGGGAATGGGAATAAAAATTTGAAAACATAGGGCAAAAATCTGAAAACTATATGAGCAACAGATCTGAGCAGTTCAATAAGAACTGAGCAAAACAAGCTTAAGGAAATCACACTAGGCACTGCTGAAAGCCAGTGATAAGAGAAAATCTTCAAAGTATCATATCACATCATGGGCAGAAGAATAAAGGTAAGAATGACAGCACACATCTTGTCAAAAATCATGCAATCCAATAGTCACTGGTACATCATCTTATTCTTTTTTTTTTTAGGTTTTATTTATTTAAGTAATCTCTACATCCAATGGGGGGCTTGAACTCACAACCCCAAGATTAACAGTTACATGCTCTTCCAACTGAGCCAGTCAGGCACCCCAATTTTTTGGTTCAGCATCTTTAAAGTACTAAAGGGATGGGGGGAACCCTATCAAATTAGAATCCTGTAAGACTTGAACAAAACTACCAGCCAACCAAAGTGATTAAATAGACATTTAACACTCAACAATAGAATAAAAACTCTTCTTGAGTGCACAGAAATATTTACCAAAATTAAATATATGCTGGGCCATAAAGTAAGTCTAAATAAACTAGAGTAAGGATGGAAATCATACAAAGTATGTTCTCAGACCACAGTGAAACTAAACTAGAAACCAATAAAAGAAAATACGGGGGAGGAGCGGTTGTTCCTGGGTGGTTCAGTTGGTTAAGCATGTGACTCTTGATTTCGGCTCAGGTCATGATCTCATGGGTCATGAGATCAAGACCCACATGGGGCTCTGTACCAGGGTGTGGAACCTGCTTAAGATTCTCTCTCTCTCCCTCTGCCCCTCCTGCCCCACCCCCACTCAAGTGTGTGCACTCTCTCTCCAAAAGAAAAGAAAAAAAAATACTGGGAAATTCTTCAAGTATTTGGAAATTAAACGACACATTTTTTATTAACTCATGGATCAAAGAAAGTCACAGAAGAACTTAGAAAATATGTGGAACAAAATGAAAATAAAAACAACAAAACATGGGATGCAACTATACAGTGTTTAGTATAAAAGCGTATTCACATAAATACTTTACAGTATGAAAATATATAGGATAAAAAACTGTAGTATATAGTTTAAATGAGAAGAAGATCTGCTACGTGAGGAAGGTGAAGATGGTGGCGGCCCGGGCATGGGTCCTGGGAGTCCAATGGCTAAAAAGGGCAGCCCAAACCATGGTGCCCTTGGGTACAACGATAGCTTTGCACATTACCAAGGACACGTTCCTGGGGTCCTACCCCAAGATTCCAGAAGAACAGGCCACCACTGCCAAGAAGTGTATGTGGGTAGAAGACTACCAAGTGTACTGGGAAGATGGCATGGGGTATGATGACTACCTGAAGCTCTCTGACCGCTCAGGGCAGGGAGAGATCCATGGTATGACTGGGACCACCCAGACCTGAGGTTGAACTGGGGTGTACCAACACCCTGGGACCTTGACATGTCTATCAGGAACTGTGTGGATACATCCCCCATGCCTATTTCCTGGAATCTCATGTGTAAGCACCTCTTTGGCTTTGTGGCCTTCACACTGTTCATGTTCTGAGTTGGGGAGACTTACCTAATCTACCAATCTGTGGGGCTAAAGCAGAATCCTTATAATAATCTGTACCTGGAACAAGGCAGAGATCCCACCAAACAGCCTGAACCAGTGGTTCATTATGAGATCTGAGGCAATTTACCAGCTTTGCGCCCCCGAAGTGACTCCCTCATTTCTAGAGATTTAACCTTAATGAAATCCCTAATAAAACTTAGTGCTATCATTAAAAAAAAAAAAAAAGATTTGCAGGTAATAGTAATCTAAACTCCACCTTAAAAACTTTTTAAAAAGGGCAAATTAAACCCAAAGTAGCAGATAGAAAGAATAAAGAGCACACAATGAACCATGAAAAGAAAAGAAAAACATGTAGAAAAATCAATGAAACAAAAAGCTTGGTCACTGAAAAGACCAACAAAATTCAGTATCTATTCACTATAAACATTTTCAGCAAATTAGGGAAAGAGGGAACTTCCTCAACACAGATATCATCATACTTATTTAATGTTGGCTATGAGTACTACTTACTACATTCTGAGTCCTGTGAGTCCTAACTAATCACCAAACTTTGGGGTCATCTTGGGGACACGTGACAAAAGTAGACAAAATATATGAGGTAACGGTTTTTAAGCACTGAACAAGAATTATGGGACTTCAATCCTTGAAATGAAGAAAAATATATGAAGTGAGGCCCATAATTGTACCACCACACTGGGGGAATTTCTCAACCATTGTGCATTGAGATAATGCTCAGGTAGAAAAAGGCAGTGTCACTGAGCTGAGCAAGGAGGTAGCAAACAGAATTCCAGGCTGCTGAAACAGATGGAATTTGTAGCAGGGTACCAGAGGAGAGCTAGAGAGAGAGAGGGAAACAAACTTGCATGAGGATTCACCATGGGTTCCTGGCCACACACTGAGCTGTATCTGTGTCGGTCAAGACTTAGACACCTAACAGAAATCACCTGCTGCGGGTCTGAGACCTGAATCATAAACGGCTGGAGACACGGCAGTCTTAGATCACAGCGAAAAGACATGAGTAGGCATCCTGGGCATTCAGTTGAGACCCTAAAAAGGTTATACCTTGGGAGTACAGTCCACATTCTAAGACTAAATTCAAAATAAAAATAGAGGGTGCCTGGATGGCTCAGATGGTTAAGCGTCTGCCTTCAGCTTGGGTCATGATCCTGGGATCCTGGGATCGAGTCCCACATCGGGCTCCCTGCTCATCGGGGAGCCTGCTTCTCCCTCTGCCTCTCCCTCTGTCTCTCATGAATAAATAAATAAAATCTTTAAAAATAAATAAATAAAAATAAAAACAGAGCTGCCCCAACAAAGAATGAAATCAAGCCCTATGGGACAAAAGAATCTGTCAATAATTTAATCACCTGTCAGAACAAAATTTAAACCCTTTAAAGGAAGATGACATAGTCCAGAACTCCTATCGATCATGGAAACTCGCAACATACAATAAAAAATTACTAGACATATGAAAAAGCAAAAAAAGTGACTCATAATCAAGAAAAAAGTAGATAAATTTAGCAATTCAATAGAAACAGACCGTAAATGACACAGATGTTCAAACTAGTAAACAAAAATTTTAATGCAGATATAAGTATGTTCAAGGACTTATAGAAATAGATGGTGATAACAAAGGTATAGATAAGGCATCTCAGCAGTGACCTGGAAACTATAATAAAGAATCAAATGAAAATCTTAGAACTGAAAAATATAATGCATGAAAAGTTCACTGGATGGGCAAAATAGCATATTGGCAATTGCAAAAATAAGGATTAGTGGGGAAAAATATATTACAAAGCTACGGTAATCAAAGAAAAAAAAGACTAGTGAACCTTAAGAAATATCACTACAACTGTTCTACTTTCATCAATGGAATAAAATTTTAATTAAAAAAAAAAAACAGGGCTGGGGAGCCTAGATGGTGGTGCAATCAGTTAAGCATTCAGCTCTTGGTTTTGGCTCAGGTCATGATCCCAAGATCCTGGGATCAAGCCCCATGTCGAGCTCCCTGCTCAGCAGGGAGTCTGCTTGTCCTTCTCCCTCCGCTCCCTCTACCCCGTGCTCAAGGTCGGTTGGTTGGTCAGTCTCTCTCTCTCTCAAATAAATAAAATCTTTTTTAAAAATCATGCAAACTAACAAACGTATAACTGGAGTTTCAGAGAGAAGAAAGAGAGAGAATGGGGCAGAAAAATATTTTAAGAAACAATGGCTAAAAACTTCCCAATTTGGAACCCTCTGACATGGTTGGTGGGAATCCAAGCTGGTGCAGCCAATCTGGAAAACAGTATGGAGGTTCCTCAAAAAGTTGAAAATAGAGCTACCCTATGACCCAGCAATTGAACTACCGGGTATTTACCCCAAAGATACAAATGCAGTGTTCCGAAGGGGTACGTGCACCCCAATGTTTATAGCAGCAATGTCCACAATAGCCAAACTATGGAAAGAGCCAAGATGTCCATCAACAGATGAATGGATAAAGATGTGGTGTTTATTACAATGGAATATTATGCAGCCATCAAAAAAAAAAAAACCACTAAATCTTGCCATTTGCAACAACGTGGATGGAACTAGAGGGTATTATGCTAAGCGAAATAAATCAATCAGAGAAAGACAAGTATCATATGATCTCACTGATATGAGGAATTCTTAATCTCAGAAACAAACTGAGGTTTGCTGGAGTGGAGGGGGGTGGGAGGGATGGGGTGGCTGGGTGATAGACATTGGGGAGGGTAGGTGCTAAGGTGAGCGCTGTGAATTGTTTAAGACTGATGAATCACAGACCTGTACCTCTGAAACAAATAATACATTATATGTTAAAAAAAAAGAAAAAGAAAAAAAGAAGATAGTAGGAAGGGAAAAATGAAGGGGGGTAATCGGAGGGGGAGACGAACCATGAGAGACTATGGACTCTGAGAAACAAACTGAGGGTTTTAGAGGGGAGGGGGTTGGGGGGATGGGTTAGCTCAGTGATGGGTATTAAGGAGGGCACGTACTGAATGGAGCACTGGGTGTTATACGCAAACAATGAATCATGGAACACTACATCAAAAACTAATGATGTAATGTATGACGACTAACGTAACACAATAAAATTAAATTTAAAAAATAATAATTAAAAAAAACTTCCCAATTTGGTGAAAAATATGAACTTGCAGATATTTATGGCACAGTATATACAAAGAGAACCACTCTTAGGCACATTATACACCTGCTGCTGAAAGCCAAGGATACAGGAAGGAAGTCTTTAAAGTAGCCAGAGAGAAAAAAGATCATTACATACAGAACTACACTAGTGACAAATGACTTCTCACCAGAAACAAGAGCCAGAAGACAATATAAGGGTATCTTCAAAGTGCTGGAATGAGAAAACTATCAACTCAGAAATCTATATCTAGGGAAAATATCCCTCAAAAATAAGAGTAAAATAAACATGAAAAATGAAAAATATGAAAACATATTTTCAGATAAACCAATCTGAGAAAATTCATCTCTATTGTATCTGCATTATACCAAATACTAAAGGAAGATCTTCAGTTTGAATGGAAAGATACCCCTGGAACTTTGCGCCTAAAGGAAGGAATGAACAGGACTGGAAATGGTAAAACAACTCCATATATCTAAAATGAAAAGTGCATTCTGTGCACTTTTCTTCCTAGCCTACCTACCAGAGACCTTCTAGTCTTACTTTTATATTCATTCATCAGATCTTAATGAGCAACATTACTATTTACTTAGCTATCTAGGCAAGAAATTTAGGATTCACCAAATCCTATTGAATTTATCTCATTAATTCCTTCAAATATGTCTACTTCCCTTCATCATCATAGCCACTATCTTAATTCAGGCTCTCAGTTTTTCCAGAATTACTCCAAAACTTTCCAAGCTATTTTTTCCTCCCAATCCAATCTCCTCAAAATGCCAACTGCTTTTACCAAAAGAAAAACTAAGCATTTTACTTCCCTGTATATCCTTTTAACATGAAATCAAAACTATGTGACACAGTACACAAACAGCTTAAATGATCTAGTTCCTACTTATTTCTCCAGATCAAATCTCTCCAATATCCGTATTACATTCTACATTCTGTAGTTTCCTGATAGAATCATAATCTCTTTCACTGTCAGGCCTTCCCACATCCTGTTCTCTCTGCCTAAATCCCTTTTGCTCAATCTTTACCTAACTAATTCACATTCAACTTTAGAAATCTGCTCAAGTAGCTTCATTGGAGTTCATATAGCCTCACCCAATCCTTCACCTCCCCACTCTGAGTAAAGTAACCTTCAAATGTAATCAAATGCAATAACCTGTGAGTTTTATCCCACCTAACTGATGCTTCTAAAATATTAGTTTTATTTTTCAAAATTTGTGCAATAGAGTTTTGTTATTAAACTTACCTGACGAGTTGCTGACAAATTTGACATCCTGGAAGGCATCTATAAAACAAGGTAAATTTATTACTTAACATTAAAAAAAAATTTTAATTTAAACTACATAAAATCCATATAATAGTACAAATCAAAGGAAAACTATAACACTTGTCTAATTGTTCAGTAGATATGTCATTTATACCTTGGTTTATACACTCAAATAACTTTTTTTAACTCACATAGTTTCCATTGTTTATTGTAGTTGACATACAATGTTACACTAGTTTTAGGTACACAACATAGTGTTTAATAATTTTATACATTACTCAATATTCACCAAGAGTAGTCACCATCTGCCACCATACACTATTACAGTATTATTAACTATATTCCTTATGTTGTACTTTTATCTCCATTATTATTTATAACTGGAATACCAGGTACCAGTTGTACCTCTTACTCCCCCCTTCACCTATTTTACCCATTCCCTCACCCACATATTTAAAATAGTTTCCATTTTTTTTAAGTACAACTAGTTGTGACAAAATCCAGAAACCAAAGAGAAAAAGATTGACAGATTTAACTACACAAAAATACAAATTTCTACATGGCAAAAATATGCCACTCATAAAGTCTAAAGACAAACAGGAAAAAATAATTGCAGGCAAAAGGTTAGTTTCCCTAATATAGAAAGAGTTTCATCAAATTTACATAAAAAAGGAAAACATATGGATAGTTCACAAGAAAAAACATACATATGAAAAGGCATTTGGTTAGAAAAGATTTTTTTAGTCCTTTAAGACAGTATCTTGAAGAGAACAGAGATAGGTAGTCTTTTTTTTTTTTTAAGATTTTATTTATTTATTTGAGAGAGAGACACAGCGAGAGAGGGAACATAGTAGGGAGAGTGGGAGAGGGAGAGGGAGAAGCAGGCTTCCCGCCAAGCAGGGAGCCCGATGCGGGGCTCGATCCCAGGACCCTGGGATCATGACCTGAGCCGAAGGCACACGCTTAACGACTGAGCCACCCAGGCGCCCCGAGATAGGTAGTCTTATATGCTGGTGGGAGTATAAACTGATACAATCTCGATGTAAGGCAACTTGGTAATACCCATCACAATGAAAAAAATGTAGACTCCCTCTCAAACTCTAATACCAATACTAAAATTATAGGCTAAAAAATATTTGTAGCACATGTGTAAAATAATTAATGTACAAAGGTTATTCATTCACTACAGCATTTTTTTTTCTAGTAACAAAAAGAAAAACAGAATACCTAAAATGTTCATCAGTAAGAAACTAAGGGGCGCCTGGGTGGCTCAGTCGGTTAAGCGTCTGTCTTCAGCTCTGGTCATGGTCCCAAGGCCCTAGGATCAAGCCCCATATCAGGCTCCCTGCTTAGTGAGGAGCCTGCTTCTCCCTCTCCCTCTGCTGCTCCCCCTGCTTGTGCTCACTCTCTCAAATAAGTAAATAAAATCTTTAAAAAGATTTTAAAAAATAAGATTAAAAAAGATTTTAAAAATAAGATTAAAAAAATAATCTTTAAAAAAAATAAGGAACTACTAAAACAAACTATGATCCAGATATATAATTTAAAAGGATGCAACAACTAAAAACAGTGGTTATTGCCAAGATAATAAACACTGTGGGTTAAACAGTATGTACTTAAAAGAAGAGAGAGAGGAGTAAATACATATCTGCTAGGACATGCAAAGACTGTATCTAGCTATTTCTGGAAGATATTCTGAGGAATAGGTAACACTGGTTTTCTTTAGGAAGGGGAATTTATAGTTAAGGCACAGTGGTAGAAAGGGACTTTCACTTATAAATTTTGGTATCTTGTAAATCCATGTATTAGCTTATTCATAAAAACCTAATTTTCAAGTTCAACTAGTTTAAGGGCACCTGGCTAGCTCGTTGGAAGAGCATGCAACAGTTGATCTCAGGGTTCTGAGTTCAAGCCCCATGTTGGATGTAAAGATTACTGGGGAGGGTATGTGTTCTGGTAAGCGCTGTGAATTGTGCAGGACTGTTGAATCTCAGATCTGTACCTCTGAAACAAATAATGCAATATATGTTAAGAAAGAAAAAAAGAAGAAGAAGAATGTAGCAGGAGGGGAAGAATGAAGGGGGGGAAATCGGAGGGGGAGAAGAACCATGAGAGACGATGGACTCTGAAAAACAAACTGAGGGTTCTAGAGGGGAGGGGGTTGGGAGGATGGGTTAGCCTGGTGATGGGTATTGAGGAGGGCACGTTCTGCATGGAGCACTGGGTGTTATGCACAAACAATGAATCATGGAACACTATATCTAAAACTAATGATGTAATGTATGGGGATTAACATAACAATAAAAAAAATTTAAAAAAAAAAATATTATCTTATAAAAAAAATTTCAACTAGTATAGAAAGAAATGACCAGCTACCAGTGTTTGAAAATTATGTCTCATATGGATGGCTACAGCCAAAGATACTTAGTAACAGAATGAGATTCCTTTAACACCTAAAGTTAAATTTCTACTGCAAACTGAAATTTAAAAAGTATAGGAAATAACTCCTCAATAATACAATCTCTTTTGTTAATAAAGCAAAACCATAATTTTCTCCCAATGAAAGAACAGTGTCTTACTTTAGAACTGGCACCCTGAACTAAGGAGATCTAAATTCTAATCCCACCTTTATGAATTATTAGCCATGTGACCTGGGAAATGTCATTTCTGCTCTGGTTAAGAAATGTAATGTTACTAGGACCAAACCCCATGTTGGACCCTGCACTCAGTGGGGAGTCTGCTTGAGGATTCTCTCCCCTCTACCCCTCACTCCACATGCAGGCACTCTCTAATAAGTAAATAAATCTTTTTTTTTTTAAAGATTTTATTTATTTATTTGAGAGAGCGCGAGAACGAGAGCACACGCACAAGCAGAGGGAGGGAGTAGCAGAGGGAGACAGAGAAGCAGGCTCTCCAATGAGCAGGGAGCCCGACACGGGGCTCAATCCCAGGACTCTGAGATCATGACCTGAGCCTAAGGCAGACACTTAACTGACTGAACCACCCAGGTACCCCAATAAATAAATCTTTTTTTTTAATGTAATGTTACATTGTAACAAAACATCTTTAATCATTAATAAGAAATTCAAAAACTCACAGAATAATGACTGGAAGAGATATAAAGGTTTATCTGTTTTATTAATTATCTAAACGACATTTACCAAATTTACCAAAAATTGAAGGAATGTTAAAAAACATAAAAAATATTTTCTCACTAATCAAGTAAATGCAAATTTAAGACATATACTATTTCCTAATAATCACTTTTCCTTGCAGATAAAGAAAAATGTTACTCTAGTCAATATTCAGTAAAGCAGGCATTCTTGCCACTACCAGTAATAGTGTAAATTGCTTTAATCCTTTTGGAAAGCTTTTTGGCATTACATACACTAAGAGGGGGGAAAAAGAACCTTAAACACAAAGAAAGTTTTATCCACTAAGGTCTTCATTATGGCCTAATTTTACTTTATCATGGCTAAAAATTGAAAATAACCGAAATTTGCTCAATAATGGAACAGGTATATATAAATTGTGGCCTATACACTAACAGAATATTAACTACCATTCTTACAAAATATCTGCAATATCATATTTACTGTAACATTTTGTAAAAGAGCACATACCATATTTTACACCTAGACTGAATATAGCAACCTTTTAAAACAAAACCTATTGAGGAAATATTAAAATTAAATGCACCAAAATGTTACTAATAATGACTGCCTTGGGGCACCTGGGTGGCTCAGTCGGTTAAGGGTCTGACTCTTGATTTCGGCTTAGGTCATGATCTCAGAGTCATGGGATAGAGCCCCGCATTGGGATCCGTGCTGGGTGTGGAGCCTGCTTAAGATTTTCTCTATCTCACTCCTATGATTATAGGAAACAAACTGAGGTCTGCTGGAGGGGTGGGAGTGGGTGATGGGACAACTGGGTGATGGACATTAAGGAAGACACACGATGTAATGAGCACCGGGTATTATATAAGACTAAGGAATCACTAAACTCTACCTCCGAAACTAAGAATACACTATATGTTAATTAATTGAATTTAAATAATAAAGAAAAAATAAAATAAAATTAATCTTTAAAAAGAAATGAAGAACTGATACAACATGGACATGCCTTGAAAACATTATGCTGAGTAAAAGAAACCAAACATAAAAGGCCACATATTTTTGAGTCTATGTATATGAAATGTACAGAACAGGCAAATCCATAAAGACAGAAGTAGAGGGGCGCCTGGGTGGCTCAGTCGTTAAGCGTCTGCCTTCGGCTCAGGTCATGATCCCAGGGTCCTGGGATCGAGCCCCACATCAGGCTCCCTGCTCGGCAGGAAGCCTGCTTCTCCCTCTCCCACTCCCCCTGCTTGTGTTCCCTCTCTGGCTGCCTTTCTCTCTGTCAAATAAATAAAACCTTTAAAAAAAAAAAAAAAAAAAAAAAAAAAAAAAAGACAGAAGTAGATTCATGGTTGTCAGGGACTGGGGGGAGAGGAGAATAAGAGTGACTGGTAATAGGAACTGGGTTCCCTTTAGGAGTGATAAAAGTGTTCTGGAATTAGATAGCGGTGATGTTTGTAAAACCTTTTGAATATACTAAAAACCAACAAAATGTACATTTCAAATGGTCAGTTTTACGCTATATAAATTATATCTCAATTTTTAAGAAAAAAGATTCTTTCCCTCTGCCCCTCCACTCCCCTTTCTCTCTCACTTCCCCCTCTTAAAAAAATATAAGTTTATAAAAAATTACCAATTTTGCTATTTTTGTATAGTCAACATATGTTATATTAGTTCCAAATGTACAACAGTGATCAACAATGCTATATATTCCAAAATGCATTACCACCACAATAAGTGTTGTTACCATTTGTCACCATACAACATTACAATATTATTGACTATATTCCCTATGCTATACTTTTCATCTCTGTGACTTATTCATTTTATTCACTTACTTCATGCATCTCCCTACCCCATCCCTTACACCTACACCTGTCTATTCTGGCAACTACCAGTTGTTCTGTTTCTATGAGTCTGTTTTTGCTTGTTTGTTCTGTTTCTTAGAGTCCACACATGAGTATAATCATATGGTATTTGTATTTTTCTGACTTATTTTGCTTTGCATAATACGCTCTAGGTCCATCCATGTTGTTGCAAATAGCAAGACTTCATTCTTTTTTATGACTAATATTCTATTTGGTGTGTGTGTGTGTGTGTGTATATATGTGTGTGTATATACACACACATGCTGTACCTTCTTTATTATCTATTGCAACACTTACGTTGCTTACATATCTTGGCTATTGTAAATAATGCTGCAATAAATACAGGAGTGCATATATCGTGGCGCCTGGGTGGTGCAATTGGTTAAGCATCTGACTCTTGGTTTCAGCCCAGGTCGTGATCTCACAGGTGGTGAGATCGAAGCCCAGGGCTCCATGCTCAGCAGAGAGTCTGCTTGAGACTCCCTCCCCCTCCCTTTGCCCCTCCCCCTGCTCTGTCTCAAATAAATAAATCTTTTAAAAAACAAAAACAAAGGAGTGCATATATCTTTTCCAATTAGTGTTTTGTTGTCTTTGGGTAGATACTCAATATTGAATTCCTGGATCATATGGTATTTCTATTTTTAATTTTTTGAGGAAACACCATACTGTTTTCCATGGTCACTGCACCAATTTATATTCCCACCAATAGTGCAAGAGGGTTCCCTTTTCTCCACATCCTTGCCACCACTTGTTATTTCTTGTCTTTTTGATGCTAGCCATTCTGACTGGTATGAAATTATGATACCTCACTGAAGTTTTGCTTTGCATTTTCCTGATGATTAGTGAGGTTGAGCATCTTTACCTGTATCTGTTGGCCATCTGTAGGTCTTCTCTGGAAAAAAGCCTATTTGGGTCTCCTGCCCACTTTTCCTGGGTGTTGAGCTGTGTAAGTCCTTTGTACATTTTGGATATTAACCTCTTACCAGATATATCATTTGCAAATATCTTCCTCCACTCAGTAGGTTGCCTTTTTGTTTTATTAATAGTTTCCCTTGTTGGGGCACCTGGGTGGCTCAGTCTTTAGGCGTCTGCCTTTGGCTCGGGTCATGATCCCAGGGTCCTGGGATCGAGCCCCACATCGGGCTCCCTGCTCGGTGGGAGGCCGGTTTGTCCCTCTCCCATTCCCCCTGCTTGTGTTCCCTCGCTCGCTAGGTCTCTCTCTGTCAAATAAATAAATAAAATCTTTAAAAAAAAAAAATAGTTTCCCTTGTTGTGGAAAAGCTTTTTATTTTGGTGTAATCCTAATAGTTTATTTTTGCTTTGGTCTCCCCTGCCTGAGGAGGCATATCCATAAAAATATTTCTAAGGCCAATGTCCAAGAGATTACTGCCTGTTTTTTTCTAGGAGTTTAATGATTTCAGGTCTCACACTTAGGTCTTTAATCCATTTTGAGGTTTTTTTTTAGTTTATTTTTGCATATGGTGTAAGAAAGCAGTCCAATTTCATTCTTTTGCTTGTAGTTTTCCATTTTTCCCAACACCAGTCTTTTTCCCCACTGAATATTCTTGCTCTGTCACATATTAATTGACCATATAAGCATGGGTTTATTTCTGAGCTTTCTATACCATTCTATTAACCTATGTGTCTATTTTTGTGCCAGTACCACACTATTTTGATTACTACAGCTTCGCAGTATATCTTGGAATCTGGGATTGTTAAGAAATGGGCAAAAGACATGAACAGACCTTTCTCCAAAGAAGACATACAAATGGCCAACAGACACATGAAAAAATGCTCAACATCACTCGGCATCAGGGAAATACAAATCAAAACCACAATGAGATACCACCTCACACCAGTCAGAATGGCTAAAATTAACAAATCAGGAAACAACAGATGTTGGCGAGGATGCGGAGAAAGGGGAACCCTCTTACACTGTTGGTCAGAATGCAAGCTGGTGCAGCCACTCTGGAGAACATTTCTTGTCTTTTTTTTCCTTTTTCTTGTCAAAAAGTTGAAAATAGAGCTACCCTACAACCCAGCAATTGCACTACTAGGGATTTACCCCAAAGATACAAATATAGTGACCCAAAGGAGCACCTGTACCCCAATATTTATAGCAGCAATGTCCACAATAGCCAAACTATGGAAAGAGCCCTGATGTCCATCAACAGATGAATGGATAAAGATGTGGTGTATATATACACAATGGAATACTACTCAGCCAACAAAAAACTGAAATCTTGCCATTTGCAACAACATGGATGGAACTAGAGGGTATTCTGCTAAGCGAAATTAGTCAATCAGACAAAGACAATCATATGATCTCACTCATATGTGAAATTTAAGAAACAAAACAGGATCATAGGGGAAGAGAGTAAAAACTAAAACAAGACAAAATCAGAGAGGGAGACAAACCATAAGAGACTTTTAATCATAGGAAACAAACTGAGGGTTGCTGGAGGGGAGTGGGGCGGGGGGATGGGATAACTGGGTGATGGCCATTAAGGAGGGCATGTGATGCCGTGGATACTATATCAGACTGATGAATCACTGACCTCTACTTTTGAAACCAGTAATACATTATATGTTAATTAACTGAATTTAAATTTTAAAAAAAGAACTAAAAGAAAAAAAAATACAGGATTGGGATAACCTCCAGCTTTATTCCTCTTTCTCAAGACTGCTTTGGCTATACAGGGTCTTTTGTGGTTTCATCCAAATTTTAGGATTATTTGTTCTAGTTCTGAATTAGGCTATGTTTTTATAAGAGTCATATATCAAATGGAAATAAAAGTTGCAGAGAAGTTAACCGGATAGAGAACAAGGTTTGATAGGAAATGAGAAAGGTAAGAAGATTCAAAAAACTTGTAAATGCATTTCTCAACTAATTTTTCCTAAGTGCCTACAAAGAGAGGTTTTCTGTATTCTAGGAAATAACTCTTTCTTTGATTTGCCCTTTTAAGCTTTTATCTATTTTTAGGCCACGAGAAAAAGAATTACGGAAAATGTTACTTCAATAAATACCTTAGGGGTCAACTTTTTCTTGAATTTTAACTAGTGCCTTTTAAATTTTTCTATTATCAAAGCCACGTGAAAGATCAAAAAGTCAATTAGAGATGTCTATAATCTCTGATGATAGGTTTTCTAGCAGATGCTGAGCTATATCTATATTTTGACAAACAAATACAGGAACTATTAGGTTTGTATTGATTTCTTTAGCATGAACCACAGTGTTGGGTACTCAGTAGATGTTCAATAAATACACATTTTTAAGTTCTCATTATCAGTGAATCAGTTAAGAGTCTTAACTGCCTTATCTTTGTAATATACTAGTATGATCTGGGGGAGTTTAGGGATGGGGGAACACTCTGAAGAAGAGGTTTTATGCTGTAAACGTCATTAAGAACTCCAGAATGCTGATACTGTGCTAATATCTCCTCTCAATTTTTTTTTTAAGATTTTACTTTTTTTATTTGAGAGAGAGCACACGCGTGCACGAGTAAAAAGCAGGCTCCCCACTGAGCTAGGAGCCCGACACGGGTCTCAATCCCAGACCCTGGGATCATGACCTGAGCTGAAGGCAGACGCTAACCAACTGAGCCACCCAGGTGCCCTCTCCTCTCAATCTTAAATGAATAATTAACAGTAAGCACAGAAGTTAACAGTAACTATAAATACTTTAATAATTTTGGTTTTTAATAAGCAAACAGCAATATAATTTACATCTAAATTTCTAGAGGAACCCAAAAAACAAAGGTATGCTTACCTGTGAGGGTCTTTGGAACTTGGTATAATATATACACATTCCCTCTTGGTCAAAGTGCTTTCTATCCAGGATTTCTGGGACTGAAACAAAAAGTTTTAAAAGACAGTTTCTAAATTAACTCACTGATAGTACAATGAAGTAATTTAATGATAAGTACATAAAAAGAAATAGTTCTATACTATTTAACTTTTTTCCAATTCACTATTTACCAAGAGTATAAAGACTTACTGAAGAAAACACACCTAAAATATAATAATCATTCAAGTCCACTGTGATTTAGATTACTAAATCAATATGCTGTGAAAATATTGTTGTTTCACATAATGAGAGGAGGAAAATCAAGTCTGAGATTCCCAATATGGGCCAAATACCTCGAGAGGGGCTGGTATGATCCTGGGAAGTGGATCATTTAAAAACCAATTAAAAGTGATTGTCAGATTTAACTAGCAAAATAAAACCTAGCTATATTTTATTTCTAAGTTAAATACATAAAACATAAGGGCATGGATGGTTAATGGTATACAGACGGAAAAAGATACTAAGCAAATCCTAATCAAAAGAAAACTAGTATCAGGAAAAATAAACACTAAACATCAATAGGGATACGGTAGGTTATTACATGATTACAAATGTTTAATTCACAAGATTGCGGTAACAACCTTAAATATGTATAACCAAAGAGTCTCAAAATACATAACACAAGAAATTAATAGAATAAGACAAATCTAGGATCACAGTGGAAGATTAACACATTTCCCTCAATTACAGTAAATCTGAAATAATTTTTAAAATTGAAAAGTTGTTTTTAAATTAATTTTTTATACCACTATTTAAGTTTCTGCCTAGATCCTTAGACTCTTAGACTCTGGATCCTCATCCTGCTACTGGTGACTGATTAAAAAGGAAGAGGCATTATGTACTGGGACAGATGAAACTCTTATAACAGAGTAGATTAAAAACTGTGGAATCCATCCTCTATATAATTTAGCAACATCATCAGGACAGTCCAAAAAGGAAGAGCCTATGTTCTAAAAGGAAACCTCTGAGAGAAGAGACATTCTAGACAATATTATGATGGGTGAAGTTTTGCAGGTTCCTCTCAAATCCTTCAGGTACCCTAATAATAAACCTTATTCTATTCCCTCAGTGTTAATTCTGGTAAATTCTGCCAAAATTCTCTCTCCATTTCAAAATGTCCATTTCCTTAAATGCTGAGCAAGGAGCCTGATGCGGGGCTCGATCCCAGAACCCTAGGATCATGACCTGAGCCGAAGGCAGCCGCTTAACTGACTGAGCCACCCTGCCCCTAAATAGTTCTTTAAATAGACTCACTTAGGTGGGAACTAATTACATCATGATCCCCTAGTTATAAAAATCACAGGATGACCTCTAGAACATAGCACCCTGAATCAGCAAAATATCCTACATTCTAAAGTTCATTTAGCATAATCCCTCCACCACCTTCTTATTCTAACTAAAATCTGGTATTCCTTAGAAAAATCTGCTTCCCCTACATGACGGGGTGGGGGGTAGGGGCAGGAATCTCTCTAGTTTAACTATACCAGAAATTCATCTTTGCTTCTAGAATACACCTGGCAAACCCAACCCTGATTCAACTTAACTGCCCAACTACTCCATAACTGCTTACTTAGTGTTAATGTAACTAGACAAAACAGAACAATGCTCCCTAGTTTCACTTTAAAACTCTGACCAGAAACCTCAAATGCTCCTTAATGATGCCCAACAATTACACTATATATCCCTAGTCCATTTTCTCATTCTCCTATATGATTTCACACTACTTCCTTCTCTCCTCAAACCTCCAAACCTTCTTCCCCATTCTCATTCTCCACAGATGACCTCACTTCCCATTTAACTGAGCAAATTTAAGCAACAAGAACTTGTACAAGCTTCTATCATATATATCCACCAATAAGTATCTGTACCCACATATTCTGCCTTCCTTCCTACGACTATATGTACTTCTATTTTAAGTCCAACCATTCCTCTTGTGCCCTAAATCCCATACACCTCACTAAAGGACATTGTCCACCAATTCCTTCTTAATTTTTTTTTGTTCTTTATTAACTCATTCCCATCAGCATGCAACGTCATTATTGTCCTCATTTTAAAAAAAACAAACCTTTGCTTGACTCCACCTTCCCCTCAAGCTAACACTCCATGTTTCTGCCTCGATCTACAATACAGATCATTGGTAAAAGTTTTTCCCTTTTCTTTTCCTGCCATGCTTTCTAAAACTCACTCCAGTCAGGCTTTCAAGCCAACCACCCTCTTGAAATAAGTTTAAGTTTCAACAAGGGACACCTGGGTGGCTCAGTCAGTTAAACATCTGCCTTCGGCTCAGATCATGATCCCAGGGGGCTGGGACTGAATCCCACATAGGGCTCCCTGCTCAGTGGAGAGCCTGCTTCTCCGTCTCCCTCTGCTGCTCCCTCTGCTTGTGCGCACACTCTCTATCTCTCCCAAACAAATAAAATCTTTGGGGCGCCTGGGTGGCTCAGTCATTGTGTGTCTGCCTTCAGCTCAGTCATGGTCCCAGGGTCCTGGGATCGAGCCCCACATCGGAGTCCCTGCTCTGCGGGAAGGCTGCTTCTCCCTCTCCCACTCCCCCTGCTTGTGTTCCCTCTCTCGCTGTGTCTCTGTCAAATAAATAAATAAAATCTTAAAAATAAATAAATAAAAATAAAGTATTTAAAAAAAGAAATAAATAAGTTTCAACAAGATCACTAATGACTTTCTCTAAATCCAAAGGTCAATTTTCAGGACTCATCTTCATTGATGTATCCAGCAGCATTTAACAAAGTTGTCATTCTCACCCTCTTTAAACATCTTCATCAGTTAGTTTGGCCTTTTCACCGGTCACTCCTTTTATCTCCCTTGCTAATTCCTCCCCTCTTCTCCCCAATCTTTTTTGTTTTAAGATTTTTATTTATTTATTTGACAGAGAGAGCACATGCGCACAAGCAGGGGGAGCTGAAGAAGGGTGCCCAATGCAGGGCTCAATCCCAGAACCCCGAGATTATGATCTGAGCCGAAGGCAGATGCTTAACCAACTGAGCCACCCAGACACCCCTCTTTCTCCCCAATCTTTGGACTTCTTTTTTCCAATTATATTCATTCAGACTTTGGACTTTTTTTTCCCAATTATATTCGCTCTTTCAGTGCTCGCACCCAGTTTATCACAATATACTGGATGACTCCCAAATTTATATTTCCACACTAGAACCCTCCCTAAACTCCATGCTCATATATCCAACTGCCAACTCAACAGGTTGATTTTGATGTCCAAAAGGCATCTTAAATTTAAGATGGCCTGAACCGAACTCACCTTTCATCCACTCATTTCTTATATAGTCTTCCCCATCTCAGTAAATGCCAACTCTATTCTTCCAGTTCTATTTTTTTTAAGGCAAAAATCTTCATCACCTCTTGCCTGGCTTATCAGAATCCACTCATGTTACCCTTGCCACCTTACAGTCTCTATTCATCAAAAGAGATAAAGTAGTATTCTTTCTTTGAATGAACATAAAGAGTTTATTCGGTGCATATTTGGGTATACAACAATTTGGAACACAGATTTTAACAATTATTAACGCACAAAATCTTACATGTCATGCAACTCTTTGCCAAGATTCCAACTTTCTTCCATGCAACAGATATGAAGATCTATATGGAAACCTAGCTAAGTCTTAAACATAAAGTAATATTTTAAAAATATATCAGGGGTGCCTGGGTGGTGCAGTTGGTTAAGCGTCCAACTCTTGGTTTTAGCTCAGGTCCTGATCTCAGGGTTGTAAGATGGAGTCCCGCGTCGGGCCCTGCGCTTGGCGCAGTCTGCTTAGAACGCTCTCCCTCTTCCTCTCCCCTCCCCCTACTCTCTCTCTAAAATAAGTAAAACCTTTAAAAATATGTCGTTATGTCACTTCTCTACTCAAGACTCTCCAATGCCATCACATTTTACTCAAGAGTTTTTATAAAAGCCAGTCCTTACAATAACCTTTAAGGTCCTAGTGCTCTGCGTCTCTGCATCCTGCCTCGTTACTTCGATTCTATCACCTCCTTCAAGTCTTTGAGTAAACGTCACCTTCTTAATGAAGCTTACACTATTTAAAAATGCAATTTCCACCACGACCCCTCACTCCCTTATGGAACTACAGAGTAATAGAACCATATCCCCAGGATCACAAGAGCACTGTCCTGAGAACCAAAAGATCTGGCCATATCAGTTAAACTGCTAGTATATATACTATTCCTATCCTAGACCCTTATCCCACTCCACAACCATACACTGATGCTAAGGCAGAGCAGCTGTAACTGAAAAGACAAGGCATTTCATGACTTCTGCTTATAACTTGAAAAAAAATATCATTTGGTAGTGCTGCTCTGACATGTGACGATGTGAGGCTGAACTTCTACCAAGACCAACTTAACCTACTGCTTGAAACTCATGAAATTTTCATTATGCTATTATTAAAAAAAACAGGATTCAGGAGTAGTACTGAAATTATACTGTGCTTTGTTATTTAAAGGTTGCATGTCTTAGACAAATTGGAAATGGTTTGTAAAAACAAGGCAGGTTAGTGATTGTACTTATGCTATATGCTTACTGCTTTTTCATTTATTAATTTAATTCAGAAACAGACAATATAGGAAAAGTTTCGTCATTTATTAAAAAGTTAAACATAAACTTATATATCACCCAGCAATTCTACTCTAAAGTATCTTCCCAAGAAAAATGAAAACATGTCCACACAAAGACTTGTATTTGAATGTCCATAGAAGAAATATTCGTAACAGCCAACAAAATCAAATAGCCACATAATAGTATACTACTTATAACAATAAGGGGGACAAGCTAAGGATAACATGCAACATTGCTACACCTCAAAAACATTAAGTAAAAAAGTAAGGCAATAAGATTACATAATTGCATTTACATGAAACTTCTAGAAAAGACAAAACCATAGAAACAATAAGTTTAGTAAATGCCTGGGGCTGAAAGTAAGAATAGTGATAAACTGCAAACAAATACAAGAGAACTTTGTGAAAGGACAGTAGTGTTCTAAAACTATATTGTGGTGGTTATAACTAAATAAATGTATTAAAAACCATCAAGGGACACCTGGGTGGCTCAGTCGGTTTAAGCGTCTACTGTGAGCTCAGGTCATAATCCCAGGGTCCTTGGATACAGCCCCTCCTCCCCCTCCCCCTCAGCGGGGAGTCTGCTTCTCCCTCTCCCTCTGCTCCTCTCCCCCGCCTTCCCCACCGCCCTGCTCAAGTTCTCTCAAATAAATAAAATCTTTAAAAACAAAAAAACAAAAAAACATCAAACTTGTATACTTACCAAGGGCAAATTTTAGAATATGTGCATTATACCACAATAAAGCTGTTTAAAAGGCAGGGGAGGGTTGTTAAGAAACATGTAAAACAGAAGAGGTCAAATGTATGTTTAATCAGAGTTCCAGAAGGAGAAAAGGGAAAGAATGGGCAAAGGCAATGTTTAAAGAGATGATAAGAATTTCCCAGATCGACGAAAAACACCTATCTGCAGATTCTGAGAACCCAACATGACAATAAAGAAAAAAAACCTTAAAATACAGTTAATTTAGAATAAGTCAGAGGTAGAATATTCCAGAAGTGATCTTCTATTACAGTTACAAGTTCATAAAACGCCTTGAGGCATATGTTTTCAAATGCAAACTCCCTGAAGACAGTGGTTGCTTTATTGTGTTTGGGTACTCTCTACACCCAACATGGGGATCCAACCCCAAGATCAAGAGTCATGTGCTTTTCCGGCTGAGCCAAGCCAGGCACCCCAGATAGTGGTTGTTTATAATCTGCTTTGTATAACAAATGAAGGTCAAAGGAGGACAAATGGGGGGGGTCTTCCTAGGCTCAAATAGAGATAAAGACTCCCCCCCCAAAGAAGACTCCCATGATACCACAGGCTACACTTGGCATGGTCTCTTAGAAAAAGATTAGGATCACAAATTGCCAACAAGGCAGCATCAACTATTCCACTTTGGTGGGAGTCCCTAGATAAACCATGCAGCAGACAGCTTAAGTGCAAGATGATAAGATACACAATGAGTAGGTACAGGATCTGCCCTTGTCTCATAAACCTCAAAAGCCAGTTATCTCTTGTAACAACCTCATAGATTCCAAGGTCCCCCACAAGGGAAATGCCCAGTTTCAGGAGTCACTGCACAAAGGAAAACCCAAAGCTATGACTCCTCTATTACTAGATATAGTTTCCCAATCCTAATTTACCCATATGTCACATAAAAGATGCTGCCTAAAAACACAGTTGACATTGCATCTTTGTAAACCCTTTGCCCAAAGTACAAATAATAAGAGATAACTTTAAGTGGTAGATACAGTGTGTTGGTCAGGCACTGTTCTAAATGTTTTATATGTATTAAGTCATCTTATGCTCACAGTAATCCTATGAACCGGGTACTATTAGTATCCCCACATTATAGAGGCAGAGACTAGTTAGACATAGAAGTTAGGGAATTGTCCAAAGTCACACAGCTAACAGTTTGCCCTGACTCCAAAGCCTCTACAGTCTTTTTTTTTTTAATTTAATTTTATTATGTTATTGTTAATCACCATACATTACATCATTAGTTTTTGATGTAGTGTTCCATGACTGACTTTTTAAGAGAAATTTAAGGTAAGTATTTGAAGACCACTTGACAATATGCTTTAAATAAGCCATTGAGTAGAAATACATTAATAACTTTAAAAGGGGAATTCCTATGTGCTTGTTCTGTATATAATTTTCTGAACATGGAAAAAAAACCAGAAGCGCTAACATACTTCTAAAAGGTATTGTTTTTTGGTTTTTGTTTTTCAAAGTCCCAACATGAGCGTTCTTCCTCACTTCTGTGCAGCCATGTAGTTAAGAGTTGAGGCTTTTGACTTAGGGTGTCAGGTTCAAATCCCTGCTCTGCTGCTTACGTTCTTTGTGACCCCAGGCAAGTTCCAAAATTCTCTGATCTTCAGATTCCTTATCTGTTCTTCCTTTCTTTACCTCTTCTGCTGGGCTGGCAGTCAGCTGCAGAGCCAAGCTCCACTTTCAGCTTCAGGTCTAGCTGGCTTAAGGGAGCTCCAAGTATGTCTCATTTTCTTTCTGGGACCAGTGGCTAGTGAAAGCATGTCCTTCTCATGGTGTCTTTCAGTTCTGTCTCTCCCTAAAAGGTATTGTTAATTACTAACTACTGCTAACTAGTATTAGCTTTCTCCCTATTCTGCTCCTTAGCTGCAGCCTGCCTGAAGCAACTCTAGCTACAGTTGTTCAAACAGGGTTGGGGTAGGGATGGAGGAATTAGATCAACAGATTTCAAAATGACTGCTCTACAGCAATGAACTAATGGCCCAGTTAAGTCTAAAGTTTGCAAAACTTTGGATATGTATTCATTGAAATACTCCTAAAAATGAATCACAGGTATATATACCTTTCATAGCTTATGTCTTTCTACTAAATATAAATAAAAATATTTTCACAGACATTTAATTTAGGAGTTAGTTATATATGGAAAAAAATGAATCCCAAGTAGCATCTAACATAAAAATAATCAGAGCTCTTGTTAGGAAGATTAGTGTGGAAGAGAGACAAGTAAAAGTAAACCAGAGCCAACAGTATTTGGGGGAGGGGCAATGGGCTCCTGGACTAGTAAAGGAATGGATACAAGAGATAATTTCCAAATCCTTTAGTTTAGCATGATGTCTTTAAAAAAAAAAAAAAAAAAAGAACAAAAAAACTACAGAATGTATTAATACAGTCCTGGTTTCTAATTCTTTCTTCAAATTTACCTCTATCATTATTTTTCAACAACATGCACAATTTACCTGGTCCCAAATGAACACCTCTCCCATTAAACTGATGCTTCCTTCAATGTCCTACTAGAGAGGTATGGCTATACTCTAAATGGGGGATCAACAAAGAGTGTTGGTAAATGTTTTAAGGCTTTTTGGACCACATACACTCTCTGTCACGTATTCTTTATTTTGTTTTTTAACCCTTAAAAAAATGTAAGAATGATTCTTAACTCAAAGTCATAAAAAACAGGCCTTGGCCAGATTTGGTCCACATGACATGGTACATCAACCCATGCTCTGAATCCCATAAAACCATGGATCTTTCATGTCCCTACTGAGTCAATTCAATCCAACAAGCATGTGCCAAGCTCTTCAGATTCTTCTACACGGTTTCTTCAACACTTAATATACCTCTACCCACTTCTACCATCCCAGCAGATTGTTGTATTAAGATCTGCTTTTCAATGATGGGGAAAAAAAGGGTAGGGCTAAAGAATTTTAGATGTTCACTAACAGTTATTTTTCCTGCAGGAATTTCAATAGAAAAAGCATTTAAGGGGCGCCTGGGTGGCTCAGTCACTTAAGCGTTCGACTCTTGATTCTAGCTCAGGTCTGATCCTCAGGGTCATGAGATTGAGCCCCTCATCAGGCTCTGCGCTGCCCCTACCCCCCAGCCAAAAGCATTTAAATAAATTATATATATAACCATAAAACCTAAATACCAGTGAACAAAAAAATCTAGTACTTTGAGTACATATACCTAGCTTTTTTCCAGAAACAATGGTCTTTTCCAATCACCATCAACCTAAGACACTTTAGTCACTTTAGGTATTCATTTTTTGAGTATTTTGATAAAATATATAACTACTAAAAACAGGAATGCTGTTGGGATTTCAGGACCTAGTACAAATCTTGCTCACAAATTAGTTTCATTCTACCATTCTTGTTCTAAACAGCCAGTACTATCCCTTCACAACCTCAACTCTTCCATAGTAGTTTCTAACTGGCAAATCCATCCAAAACTTTAGTGAAACGGCTTGCTAAGTCACTTAAATTGTATCACTCTTAATGCTCACAAATTTTCACCAAATTTTGTGCCTGCACATCAGCATGTTTCAAGACTATCTCTTACAGCTTCCTCTACCTTAAATATTCACCAATTTTGTTTATTTCAAGGGCTAACTGCCTTTCACTTTGTGTAGCTGTCAAATGTAAATATATTCTCCCCACACAACAGCATTCTTGTTCATGGCCCTCATTTATTACATTAGGGATCAGCTTCACACACCTGAGAGTCACATACCCCAGGTGACGGTTATAAATCCTTTCCAATGAGAGGTTTCTGCATTTTTTTAAATTCTGAGTTTCTGCTCTGCCATCAGATACCCAATGAAATGTGCCTTGGATTCTAAACACATATATAAATTCCTAATTTTATACTTCTCTTCTTTTTTTTGCTCGGCTGCATTACTGAGTTTTACCAAGAGGTGGCACACTATAAACACAAACCTGAAAATTCCTAAACTTAAATGTTTTAGGTAAAGTAAAAACTAACTACAAACAGAATGTTAGCACTAGAAAGAAATCTTTTTTTAAAGATTTTATTTAGGGGCACCTGGGTGGCTCAGTCGTTAAGCAGCTGCCTTCAGCTCAGGTCACGGTCCCAGGGTCCTGGGATCAAGCCCCGCATTGGGCTCCCTGCTCCCTGGGAATCTGCCTCTCCCTCTCCCCCTCCCCCGCTTGTGTTCCTGCTCTTGCTATCTCTCTGTCAAATAGATAAATAAAAAAATCTTAAAAAAAAAATAAAAGTAAAGATTTTATTTATTTAGAGAGAGGGAGGGAGAGAGAGAACAAACGGGTGGGAGGGGGAGAGGGAAAGGGAGAGAGAGAATCTTAAGCAGGCTCCACACCCAGCACAGAGCCTAACAAGGGGCCAATCTCAAGACCCTGAAATCATGACCTGAACCAAAATCAAGAGTCCGATGCTAACGGAGTGAGCCACCCAGGCGCCCCAGCCCTAGAAAGAAACTTAAAGATTAATTCTGTGATCTCCAGTGGTTAAAGAACAGAAATTCTGGAGTCAGAGTAACCTGAGTTAGAACTCTAGCTTGGTTGTTTACTATCCATGCAACCTTAAGCAAGTTTCTGACCTTTTGACCTAATAACAATACCTACCTTATAATGCTGCTCTAAAGATAAAATGATCCATGCAAGGTGTTTCAGCACAATGCATGACACACTGTCAAATCTCAACAATTTTTTTAATGCTTCAAAATTCCGTAAGTTATAAATTCTTTGTCTTTCAGCAATAAGGGGCACATATATTATGAATAAACCTTCTAACATTTTACTCTCTCCATAAGTTAGTACCAGCATATCCTTCCTGCCTAGATGCTAATGGCAAAATTTGGGGGAAAAAATTAAAGATTGCTTTAAAAATTCTACTTCAAGATAAGTGGAAATCAGTCTACTTTTACAACTAAAGACTCTATGATTCTACATATTAATATTAGAAAGGAGCTGCCAGCTATGTTAGTTCTAGTAGACTAACCCTCTTACAAATAACAACCATGTATCTGGACAAAATAAAAACAAAAAACAACTAACGGGCTGAAACTGACTGGAGTCTACACTTAAAATTAAATAATAGCACTGAATGAGCTTCCCATTTTTTAAGGCTTTTTGCCTGATAACAAGCCCTGCTGCTCCACACTACTGAACAGCTAAAACTCCCAACAGAAATCCCACAGTCTTACTGGCTTAAAAAAACACAATACCAAGTCCCAAAGTGACAATAGCAGCTAGAAAGAGATGGGAAAAGGCCTTCAAAGGAGAAAGTCACATAAAGCCTATCCTAAATACTGCATATTAACTATGCTCAAATCTCTAGCAGACCTATAACGTATGTGCATATGGGGCAGACTCCAAGCAGCTCAGTTAAGAATAAAATAACTGAACAGACACTTTTGCTACCCACAAGGAGATAGAGTATGGAATTTGAGTACAGTCAAGTAAATCAACTCTCAGTCTGCTCGGAACCGCCATAACAAATACCATAAGCTAGGTGGCTTAAACAACCCAAATTCATTTTTTCACAGTTAAAGAAACTGTAATTCAAGATCAATGTGTCAACAGGGTCAGTGTCTGGGTAAAAGCTCTCTCCTTGGGTTGCAGATAGCGGTCTTCTCACTGTGTCTTCACATGGTGGAGAGAGCAAGCTCTCTGGTGGTTCTTATAAGGGCCCTACTTGGGTGCCTGGATGGCTCAGTTGTTAAGCGTCTGCCTTCGGCTCAGGTCATGGTCCCAGGGTCCTGGGATCGAGCCCCCATCGGGCTCCCTGCTCTGCGGGGAGCCTGCTTCTCCCTCTCCCACACCCCCTGCTTGTGTTCCTGCTCTCACTGTGTCTCTGTCAAATAAATAAATAAAATCTTTAAAAAAAAAAAAAAAAAGGGCCCTACCCCCATGACCCCATCTAACCCTAATTATTCCCAAAGACCCCATCTCCAAGTACCATTACATTGGGGGTTAGGGTTTCAACAAAGAATTCAGGGGAACATAAACACTGAGTTCCTAACAACTACCTTAAGAAGAATCAAGAACACTATAACAGAACTCAGAATCTATAAGGTAACATTCAG
Source organism: Phoca vitulina (assembly GCF_004348235.1). NCBI lineage: Eukaryota > Metazoa > Chordata > Mammalia > Carnivora > Phocidae > Phoca > Phoca vitulina. The sequence continues at coordinate 18,046,002 of NW_022589723.1, forward strand.
TGTCTATGATACAATTCAAATTTACTAGACTTAAGAAGACAGGAAAGGGGCACCTGGGTGGCTCAGTCAGTTAAGCATCTGCCTTCGGCTCAGGTCATGATCCTAGAGTCCTGGGATCAAGCCCCGCATTGGGCTCCCTCCTCAGCGGAGGGCCTGCTTCTCCCTCTGCCCCTCACCCTGCTCGTGCTCTCTCTCTCAAATCAATAAATAAAATCTGAGAGAAGAAAAGAAAGAAAGAAAGAAAGAAAGAAAAAGAAAGAAAGAAAGAAAGAAAGAAAGAAAGAAAATAAACAGGAAAATGTGACCCATACTCAAAAGGAAAAAAAAAAATCAAAAAGGAGTTTGCATATTAATAAAATGCATATACTTAAAAAATTAAATGACAAGCGCTGTGAATTGTGCAAGACTGTTGAATCTCAGATCTGTACCTCTGAAACAAATAAAGCAATATATGTTAAGGGAAAAAAAAAAAAGAAGAAGATAGCAGGAGGGGAAGAATGAAGGGGGGAAATCGGAGGGGGAGACGAACCATGAGAGACAATGGACTCTGAAAAACAAACTGAGGGTTCAAGAGGGGAGGGGGGCGGGAGGATGGGTCAGCCTGGTGATGGGTATTAAAGAGGGCACGTTCTGCATGGAGCACTGGGTGTTATGCACAAACAATGAATCATGGAACACTCCATCAAAAACTAATGATGTAATGTATGGTGATTAACATAATAAAAAATTTTTTAAAAAAATTAAATGACAGGGGCGCCTGGGTGGTGCAGTCGGGTAAGTGTCTAACTCTTGGTTTCAGCTCAGGTTGTGATCTCAGGGTTGTGAGACTGAGCCCCACATCAGGCTCCATGCTCAGCGTGGAGTCTGCTTGAGACCCTTGCTCCCTCTCCCTCTGCTCCCTGCAAATAAATAAAAAATTTTTAAAAATTAAATGACACTATAGACCTAGAAATTTCAAGTTATGTGAAAAATTTGTACAGAGGCCAATATGCCTGCCAACAATGGCACAGGCAGTGACATAGAAAAATTAAGGCTAGCCCAAAGCAAAATGTTGAAATAGGCTGGCACTCTGACTTCCTCTACCAGAGCCCAACTCATTTGACCTTCTGGCACTCTTATAGGTCCTTTAGAGTTTTGTTCTTTCTCTTAATTGACTGCCAACTACTTAACTAATAATTGGGAATTGTTGATAATTAGTGAACCCTCTAAGAGGGTCTTAAAGACACTACTGAAAAGCCTGAGGGAAATAACAAATAGTTGGTCAAATTTTATATATTAAAAAATTAAACTGAATCAAATTCATACCATAACTATGTCTGTAAAGAGAGTCCTACTACATCCAACCTTATTTTCTGTTTTGCTTTCCTGGCAACTTCATGGAGATTGCTACCCTTGTTGTTTAACGGCCCAATACTGCTCTAGATTTGTGGGCTAGAAAATGCTTGATAAAGAAAAGTATGAGCAGTTGCCATCATGCCATACCTTGGAGTCTAAGATATTAAATAACTGAAGTCGACAAACAGAACAATGGCATAAATCGCTTTGAAATGGAAACTTACCTTTAAGGAAACTTGGCATATGATGGAGAGCAATACAAATCAGGAGAAAATATGAACTATTACTCTGTGGTATATGAACTACCACACTAAATCCAAAAATGAATACTAGATGGATTAGAGTCAAATGTGTAAAGCAAAACTTTAAAAATTCTACAAAAAATGGGGTGGCTCAGTCGGTTAAGCATGTGCCATGATCCCAGGGTCCTGAGATAGAGCCCCACATCAGGCTCCCTGCTCAGTGGGAAGTCTGCTTCTCCCTCTCCCTCTGCCCCTCCCTCCTGCTTGTGCTCTCTCTCAAAAAAATAAAATCTTTAAAAAAATAAAATATAAAATAAAATTTCTACAAAAAAAACCAGAATAACTTTATGACCCCAGGAAAAGAAAAGGCATATGCTATAAAGAAAACAGTGATGGGACGCCTGCTGACTCAGTTGGGGTTGTGAGTTCAAGCTCCACATTGGGTGTGGAAATTACCAAAATAAAACTTAAAAAAACAAGAAAATACTGATAAATTATTACACTAAATTAAAAACCAATTACATCAACAATCTAAAAATAAGTAAATAGCCTAACATTAACCAAGTGAAAAATTAAAAAGCTACAGGATGGAGAAGATATTTGTAGCTCATAAACCGCCCCCCCTCCAAAAGTATTCAGGATACCTAAAGAATTTCTACAAGTAAATAAATAAGAAAAAGATACCAATAGAAAACCAAGCAAAGATTATAAATAGGCAATTCACAAGAGGAGGGAACCACTGCCAGAAACCCATAACCTGAAATACTCAATGGTCAGTGGCATGCAAATTAAAACAATGAGGAACTATTACATATTCATGAGTCTGGCAAAATAAAAGAACCCAATCAATGAGTGTGGCAAAGATATTGAAATAACTGGGAACTCACATATACTTTATAGGGAATATAAACCACACTACTTCGGTCAACACTTCGGCAATATCTATAAAATTGAAGATGCATCTATCCTATGATTTACAATTCAACTTCTAGATATATGCATCCTAGAAAAATTCTCACACTTGTACATAAGATGATACATAATACTGCATCATTATATGTAAAAAACTGGAAATAAACTGCCCAATAACAGTAAAATGGATAACAGTATATTCATATAATGGAATAATATACAGCAGTTAGAAGAGGCGAACTAAAAAGCTGCTATGAGCATGCATGGCAAGGCTGTCTTGCAGAGAAGCAGAATGTTAACTTTGAATGGAAATAAAGACAAAGAAAAATAAAAATAAAAGGGGTAAACTAGACCTTACATGTACTATTAAGATGAATAAATCTCCAAAACCTAATGTTGATTTAAAAAAAAACAACAAAGTCCACTAAAAGTCCATATATATAAAACTTAAAAATATCAAAAACTTACAAAACTAAATATATGTTATATATTCTCTCTATATAGACATAGATATGTGTGTGTATATATATGTGTGTGTGTGTATATATATATATGGATTTGTGACAATACTACAAAAGCATGCAAAGGAACAACAGGATGATAGTTATGTCTGCAGAAATGGAAAGTAGAATGAGATTTTGATGGAGTACATGGAAGGTTTCAATTTTATCTATAATATTTTATTTCTCAAGCTGTGTGGCAGGAACATGGATGCCTATTATATTACAATCACTCTCATCTATCTGAATTCCAAAACAAAATACAATTACTAAAGAATTCAAATTATATAAATTTATCTTAAAATTAGTTATATACCTGCAGTCAAATAGTACAATTTAAATTCTTCACTTTTATTCCTGGCTCCTTGTAAACCTAAAAAAATATTTTTCCCAAAGCAACAGAATCTGTTGAATTAAATGGATCCATCACATTAATCTAATTCAGTGATGACTGATATGTTTTCAGATGATGCCACAAAAGCTAATCTGAAAAAGAGAAATCTAAAGAAAATATTAGGACATTCTCTATTACAAAACTGCAGCCTTCATATTGTGAGTAAACCATATCAAGCTATTCTCTATCCCTGAGTAGTATGATACTCTGTTGATAACATTTGTTATTAGGTTTTTAGAGTTTTTATTCAAGAGTTCTACCCATCACAGAAATCTGTTTAGTTTAATTAATAACTTTTCCAACTACTAGTGATCCCCTCTGACTAGTAAGTCTCTGTACTCTGTCAAAATACAACATATACAACTGAAATGTGAATAATCTATCCAAAAGTTATTACAAAGAAATTTGGCAATAAAGGAAATTCTAAGTTTTACAGCATTTGAAGAAAAAAATATGGTAAAATAATTTTTTTTAAGGTAACACATTTAAATGACCTTAACTTTTTACTTAACATAACACCGGCCATCTTAGATTTCACAAATATACATGCCTCTGAGTATTAAGGTCCTTCTTCAAGTGCCTAATTTAATGAGTCAATATCTACTCCACCACTTATTGGCCTTAAGACCTTTGGTGAGCGATTCTGCCTCTCTGTTCCTTACATAAATAATGGAGGAAAAAAACAAAGCCTACTTCATAGAATTTTGAGCGTAATAATATACAATGATATATGTAAAGCATTTACAACAATGACCACAACTAAATGCTAATACATGTTAGCTGATATTGTGAAAATCTGTCTAAAGCCTATTACACACTTTTCTTAATCAACAGTACCTTCTGGGTATTAGGTAATGTATATTATACCCTTGAAGACAAGGAAGACTAATGGTTCACATACTAAAGGGTGATATACAGCCCTATCTTTCCAGTCTAGTTAATATTTCCTCAGTCTTATAGTAATAGTCTGCTTCTCAGATAACTTTCCTTCTATTCATTCCCAACATACTACCAAATTGTCAGAGGAAAATGGGTAACTAAACTTACTAAATTTCACTTTGTACATTATTTTTCAAACAGTGAACTCTGGGCTCAAGGTTGCTATATTCCCCAAATGGCATGACTCAAAAGTTTTTTTCTTTCCATGAGGAGCTGGGTTTCCACAAGTTGTGGTTTCCAGCAGTCTGGTAGCTAAATAGTTGAGGTGTTAAGTTATTAACATGTTTTCATGATGCAAGGAGGGACAAATAGTGTTTCACAAACTCCAATACTAGTATTGCTCCTGAGATCAAATAGAAGAAAGATTATCATCTGCTTTTTACAGAGAGGTAAGAGTAGTGCTCATAAAAGAGTATGATTTGGGGGCACCTGAGTGGGTCAGTCCATGATCCCAGGGTCCTGGAATTGAGTCCTGCATCAGGCTCCCTGCTCAGCAGGGAGTCTGCTTCTCCCTCTGCCCCTCCGCTCTGCTTGTGTGCCCTCTCTCTCTCTCTCAAAATAAGTAAATAAAATCTTAAAAAAAAAAAAAGGTGTGATTTGGCAAAGATGCTTATGTGAAGAGCCAGGTCTACCAACTTCAAAAAAATTGCTTACCTCCATGCACTGGAATTTCAACAAGGTTCTAAAATCTTTAAATGGTCAAGAAACTAAACACACATTCCCCCAAAAGATCCAGAGTAATTTTCCAAATCTAAGATGAACTGAACCAAAGGATCAACAAAATGACTGAAAGTACTAGCTTAACTCAAATTTGAACCAATCATTTTTTATAAAGATAAACAAGAAGAGGTCCAATTTTCCAAGTCAAACATTTCATTCATATTCAAACTAATCTAATAATTGCAAAGCTCCTTCTAAAAGTGACATATATCTAAGTTATTTTATATCAACTCACATAAGTAACTCAGTTCAAATCCCCACAGATAGCCAAATAATACTCACTCTAAACTAATCTGAACTATTCTGAATTTGGGTACCTCTAGGTACCAAGCTTAAAACAGGCACTTAATGGCCTGGATGGCTCAGTCATTTAAGCGTGTGACTCTTGATTTCGGCTCAGGTCATGATCTCATAGTTGTGGGATCCAGCCCCATGCAGGCCTCCGCACTCAGCAGGGAGTCTGCTTGAGATTCTCTCCCTTTCCCTCTGCTCCTGTCCCCAACTCACGCACTCGTGCTCTTGCTCTCTCTCTCAAAAATAAATCTTTAAAACAAAACAAAACAAAATAGGCACTTAAGGAGCAGTCACTTAAAAAAAAAAAAGACTAAAATTTAATCATATACTGAAAGGTTCCTCCAAAAAATAAGGGAAGGGGCACCTGGGTGGCTCAGTCAAACATCTGACTCCTGACTTCTGCTCAGGTCATGATCTCAGGGTCATGAGGTCAAGCCCCAGGTGGGCTCCACACAGGGTGTGCAGCCTGCTTGAGATTCTCTCTCCCTCTCACCCTGCCCCTCCCCTACTCTCTCTAAATAAAATAAAATAAAATAAAATAAAATAAAATAAAATAAAAATAAGGGGAAAGAAAAACCTAGAATGAAATAACAGATCAATAGCAATAATCATCAATGGCTACTACTAAAACTATTATGTAAGTGTCTGACCAAGAACTCCACAAATGAAAGATCAGGCAGCTAAAAACAGCAAACCCACTGGTCAATCTTAACATCAAAAAAAAAGAAAAAAGAAAAGAAAAACAACCAGAAAGCATGTGCTTCTTAATGTGATGCAATACAAGATATGCAGCACGACCTGTGAAGTACTCTTGCCAAAATATCATACTACAATCTGATCAAGTCTTTAGATTAACCACAGGAAACAGAGGAGAAACAAGTTACATCACACTGTATGGATACATCCAACAAAATCCAAACTGTGGGAAATTCTACAGGGCAAATGATCTGGATTTTTCTCATTAAATAAATGATAAGTAATAAGACAAAAAAAAAAAAAGAGGGGTTACTAGACACTGAAAGACTTATTTATCAACCAGATGCTGTATGGAATTCTTTGGATGCTGATTTAAATAAACCAAATGAAGAAAAACATGAAACAATCAGGGAAATATGCTGAATATTTAATAATATTAAAGAATTACTAATTTTTCAGATGTGCTAATAGTAATGTGGGTGTGTTAAGAATCCTTATCTTTTTAGAGAGATACACAATGAACTATTTATAAATGAAATATGTCTGAGGTTTGCTTTTAAATTATCCATTTGAGGGGGAATGGGAGGAGTAATAGAAGACACAAAATACACATTTCAAACCGTCAAAACTGGTCATGGATGTATGGTGATTCACTTTCCTATTATATTTCTTTATGTATGAAATCTCCCATATTAGAATATTAAAGAGAATACCAGAGCACTAGACCAAAAATATCTGATTGGTGGAACTCTCAAACTTTTGCAATTCCTTGCGCCTCAACAAACCTTCATTTAAAACTCAAAACCAGGGGGCGCCTGGGTGGCTCAGTCGTTAAGCATCTGCCTTCGGCTCAGGTCATGATCCCAGG